>NC_051162.1:126782637-127082637 GCF_013339745.2 Dermacentor silvarum | reverse complement strand
TAGCGTAAGAGGATAGATAGATAGGCTCAAAACGGCTGAAGTAGACAAGAACTGCTATGCGCATGAATACATGGATCTCTATGGGGATTTCAAGGGGAACGTCAGTTAGTTATATCTATTATTTAGTTATGTCCTGCTTTGTTATAACGAGGTTACAGACACTGTAGACCTCATTTGAGCTTATTTTTATAACGGCTACAGACACTGTAGCACGGCGCTCTCCATTTATCATTTGTATTTTTTCCCTAATGTTTAGTTTTATTATTACCAGCATTATGAGGACAAGAAACCTTGTGTATTAAATGTATCGTCCATAAACCGCCCGATGTGATCACCGAGTGGCTCTGGCGTTGCGGTGCTTAGCTCGAGGTCGCTGATTCGACCTCTTCCGTGGCGGCCACATTTAAATGGGGGCGAATTGCAAACAAGCTTGTGTGTACTTGGTATTTAGGTGCACGGTAAAGAACCCCTGGAACCTCTCGCGGACAGGGATACGATCTCATCACTTAAGGCTGATTCACACTATGCCACACGGCACCGATTTTGGTCTGCCGACTGTTGGCGACAGCGTTTGAAAGTGACATTGTGGTTGAATGCGAATTTCACATTTCGCTCGTAATTCCAGCAACTTGGGGTTGCAAATGCAAAATTTTTTTCTGGCAAGCAAAAGTCTCGTTATTTTACTGAGAAGCGGTTTACCTTGAACATTAGTGGGGCACCACGCGCTATCGTTCCCAATTGTCAAGCATGCTTTGCAGTATTTTCTTGTAAATAAGTCCCATTACCACTTTGGAATACAGAAACAAATTGGTTCTGTAGGTTAGCAGAATACTATTTCTGTGCAACGCACTTTCCGACTACCGGAAACCACTCGGAAAACATTATGTTATCAGCGTAATAATATAAATATTGTGTTAAAGAAAGCGCAGAAAGGCTTGTAAACATTACGCATTTATACCCCCCCCCCCCCCCTGCAGCAACTTATTCGATATAGTTCGCAGCACACCTAAACTTATTAATTTTCTTGTTGTAGTTTTTAATAGGTATGACCCGCTTACTGAGCAAAATATATTGGAAACGGTGATATGAGAAAAGGTTGCCTGGTTTTGTTACGCGATAGCACTAATTATGATCGCTGAAAACCAACGGTAGGAGCAAGGAAGCAAAGGGTTACGCTGAGCCGACTAACATGCAGGGGTGAGCTGGGCCACGGTGGAAGTAATCCATTTTATTGTGATTAGCAATTATATGGACACTTCAAGCGGATTTCTGCCGTCGCCGTGATAAAGTCGTCGCCGCGGCCGCGCGCCGTATGCGCGAGTGAAAGCGCGCGGGGGACGCGCGCTATCACGGAGAGCGAACGCACGGCGGAAAGCAAACGCGACTTCCGTCGCGCGAAAGGCCGTGGGGGTATGGGAGGGAGGCGGGGCGACGCTGTGCTGCGGCACCAAATGCGTATCTTGCAACCGGGCGCAAGGGGAACTGGCCACTCAATTTCCCACGCGAAAGGAGGAAAGTGGGAAGGCAGCGCGGGAGGGAGGGGGGAGGCAGCTTCTATACTCTGCCAACATTGTGCACTTGTACTTTGCGCCGGTGCGAGTTCTCGTGCGCACCGTATCTTGAAAGCGATCTCCACACGGCTCTCACCTTTGTATGCTCTGTGCTTTCGCTGCTCAGTTTCTGTTGAAGCGACAGACAGCAGGAACCTTCGCTCGCTGCGGTGGTCGCGCTTCCCCACGCCATCGTTCTGACAGTGGTTGTCTGCGGTCATCGAGTGTGATCTACCCATGTTTGCTTGTGCGCGCTGACACCACGCTTGTTAATTCAGTTAGTAAGCGAATGTGTCCAAGTTTATGCAGCCGATAAAACTACTATCCCTACTCCGAATAGCTCTCTACTAATTTGCTATTGCAATTGATGCTTCGCCTTTCGGGCGAAACTGCGACATTTTTTATTAAAAAATTAGGGGAGCTTCACACCAGTGGTGCGAAGATGGGCAAACAGCGAAGCTGGCGACCCCATCTAGCTTTATTTCGGTTCGGCCAAGTGTTTGCGAATTTATGGTTCGAGACTCGGCCACGTTTTGCGCAAGATCACCCCGGAATCATCGACAGCCCAAGGAGCAACGAACACTCGGTCATTAAAGTATCGGGACGCTTCTGGACGTTCAAACGCTATTGCTCGGTTGCGCGGGCTCATAACTTCGGATCTTCTGCGATTCGCCGACGTTTCGCCGCCGCTTTGGCGGCGCGATACTCGGGATCGGACCGAAGTCGTCTCACTCGCTCTCGGACTAGCGGCGCGGCGGCTTTCGCGCCGCGCTTCCTCTTCTTCGGGAGTGACGCTCTTCTTAGGCCGCCCCATCTTCGCGGCGATGTGCTCGGCGCGGAGACGGCGGGGCTTTTCGTGTCGTCGCGGCGGCGACGCGGAGCTATATATCCCGTGGGTCGGCGCAGTGACGGGACGGCTTAGCTCCGTCTCTGCGCAGCCGCGGCAACCACACCGCACGGCGCTGGTGACGTCATGACTCGGCAAGGCGAAGCGATGCGGCGCGCGCGATGACGTCACGGCTCACGCACCTGTGGCAAGGCTCGGCGCAGCTGGGGCGAAGCGTTGCTAGGTGACGCATGGTGACGTCATCGCCAGGCGGAGGTTTTGCGGCGTACACTCGACGGATCATCCTCGAGCCTAAACAGCTTCACTAGTTCACAGAGGTATGTGCCATTGCGCTTGTACCCTTTCTGCACTACCACCAGGATCGACCCACATTTCGGCGTTACACCTGACGGAAAACGCCCAGGTTAAACAGCTTCGCTGCTAAAATTATGGGAAGCTGCAGTACTGCAGCACAATACTACATAATTTTGTATTGCTTACTACTTTTGTCCGCCCTTGTATCAGACGCTCCAGACCACATTTTGCGGCAATGCCGCTAAAGCAGGGCATATGCATTACGTGCCGCAGTGACCACCTAGTTTCTTGAGAATGGCATCAAACTTCTTTCCTGATATGCTTAACGCGTTGGGCCAGCAACAAAATCGGAATGTCTGTGGCGAAGGGACTGGGCGACGGAACACACAGCATGCGCTGAACCGATAAACTACTACAGCGCAGGCAACGTAGCTGAAAACCAAATCCCACAGTTCATTGTCAAAAAGGGGCCGATAAATCTTAGCTTGTCCGGTAATCGGGTAAACGCGGGCGGACCGGGCGTTGGGGCGTTGTGGCGGGACCGTAAACGTGAGCGGCCTGTATGGTGCTGCCACCTGGTGGCGCAGAGCTCAAACAGACAAAAACGGCTAATATTGCAAGTAACAAAGTGTATTCTACTTCGCTGCTGGTGTAAATTTTCGGCAGCAACACGATTACGCCACTGCCGAAAATTTACACCAGTAGCGAAGTTACTGCAATATTAGTTAGTTACTGCAATATTAGTTACTTAGTTACTGCAATATTAGCTGTTTCACAGCCGGACTCGACTCTCCTCCATGCTCCCGGAGGGTGGAGTCGAGTCCGGCCGTGGCTGTTTTTGGCCTGTTTCAGCTCTGTGCCACCAGGTGGCAGCACCGTACAGGCCGCTCACGTTTATGGTTCCGCCACAACGCCCGGTCCACCTACGTTTACCCGATTACCGGACAAGCTAAACCTCTCTACATGAGTGCCCCATGAAAACAGAATCGCAATGGATAGACCAGGAGCAATCCACACTAAGCGTAGTGACGATTGCTCGACTAGATTTCGCAGGAAATAGTGTCCTGGAACATTCCGTACATACTGGTCGAAAAAGCTACTGACTCGCTTTTCAAAAACTCGAGTAGAGCAGGACGGCCGACAGCTTGAAGTTTCCTTCACGTAGCGAGCGCGCGCGCGGCGTGGCAGCGGAGTTTCCCCATTTACGTCACACGCGAGAGGGCGCCACTCAAAGATCTCGGTGGCCGCTTCTGGTGCAGCACGTCAAGGACGTGCTGGGCCAGGAGGCATGAGCCTACCAGGAGGCCCGGACTTGGGCTTTAGTTGCTTCGGTGTTAATAAATGTTATTTATCTCTCTCGGGGCGAATAGTAATTTTTGTAGAAAACTGTGTGGGGGCTAACTTCTCGTAGCTTTGAGCACTGTGTATTGAGATGAAGGAGGTTTTACAAGATTTTTAACGCGACAGCGTTAAGGGCCCCGTGTCGCAGAAAATCCGGCGTCGGCGTCTGTGTCGGCGTGAGCGCGGGCTCGCCGGCGTCGTTGGCGGAAATAATCATCCCGAACCACCCCGACCGCGCAGGCCCTCCGCGTGGCGCAAGGCGAGAGTGAACAAAATTGAATTTCTCAAAGTAAAATCCGTCAGAAAATTCGTAAAGTACGACTTAACCACAACCTACAGATGTGATAGCGTCGGAGTGTAATCTGAATATACGATAAAGAAAGCGTGATAAGCAGTCAGGGATCTTTGAATGCTATCGCGTTCCAAAGGCGAAGCTTAAGCGTCCTCGAATTTTTTTCCCCCTCGTGCGCTAGCATCGTGCCCTCTCGTATTCAGGGAGCGTGAGCGCGTGATAGAAGACGACGACGACGGTGATCCGCACACCATCAAAAGTGTTGCATGAACGTTTGCATATAGGGAAGGCACGATGCCGGGTCCAAGCATACTTACTTGGCGTCGGGAAGGCCGCGATCACGAAGACGGCTTCCCCGGGTGGAGGTGCGGCGCCCATTGCACTGCGGGTCCGCACTGAAGCTCGCCACTGCCCCAAACTGGGGTGGTGGGGGCGTGCAATTTTTGGTAGTGGGGGGGTTTGGGGTGGGTGCGTGCTCGCCCCACCGCTCCCCCCGCCCGTATTACAATCAAAAGTAAGACTAGTGCTAAGTCAAACCTCATCATCAAATGGGCCCACAGCATGTAAGAGCTAGTCCCTTATTGGTGCTAGCTATTAGCAGTCCTTGCGAACTTGTCTGTCTCAGTTTGCGGTGTGTCTCGTATATAAGTCCTCCGCGCCTAACCACTTTCACGTCAAGTTAGGTCACCAGGTATAGCCCATGATCAAATGGGTAGGGCAACGGCCTTCTGTGCTCATGGAACCGGGTTCGTAAACAACCGTCGGATCGACTTGGATTACTTGGCACTTAACTCTGGCTATGTTTTTTTTTTCCCAGGACCTTTTAGGCTATGTGGTGGTCTTCAATGAACCTTTCTAACGCCAATTTAGGTGTTGCCCTTCAATTACACTCTTGGGGCACTGAGGTATATTCCAATGTGTCTGTGTCGCTCTTCAGTGCCTTGACGCCAACTTGAACCACATGGTATTTGCCACTGGGTGTGCGTCGCTCTTCAATAAGCATCTTTATTGCCAACTTGGGTCACGGGTTATGTGACGTCTTTCAGAATAACCATTACAGAAAACATATCATCAACAGTTACCCAACGATCCATAACCTAGATTGCTAATAACATTAAAGTCGCCAATCATATCTAAGGAATGGATGCATCGGCAATTTTTAAAGGTTTCCAATAAAGTTATTTCACTCACTCACTCACCACGTGGAGCGTAATATTAAAAGGAAATCGTGTTCCTGATTGGTTTTCGCAGCTTACGCACCTTATCTTGATTGGCTTCACTGACGAATTTTGCTATAATTTTAAGATATGAATGCATGGACACCTTATGCACATGGACACCTTATATGCTTTATACCTATGCACCCACTCTCCTTATCGCCAAAGTCCTTTGGGGACAGTGGCTAAACGCAGTCTTGCTGGTTTAAACTGTGAAACAGACACAGTACTCTCTTTTGTCCTTGTCTAAAGTGTGCGCTTGTTTTCAGATGTGAAGCTCAAGCGAGACAGCATTTGTGAATATAGTCCCACAGCATCATTTGAGTTTTTTTTTTTTTAAAGCCAAGGATGCATAAAACACCTCCTTGGTTTACGTTGGGGAACAGAAAGCATAAATATCTTAATTACCATCGCATTTATTCTAAATAAGGCATTAAATACACCAGTGAATGTGAAATTTAAATTTAATTCATCGCGGTGCTCCTCCGCGTTTTGACAAATTGGGAAATCGTAGCAAGTGGATGCTACCCTGGTTTTTTATCTACTCCTAGAAATTCACGGAGAAATATGGACATGGAATAAGGCAATAAACTAGAAGGGACCATTACGTCAATGCAGTCGCACCAGTCCCGCGGTAATTTTGGGTGTATTCGCGGGCTTGTTTCACGCTCGGAAATAACACTTTTATGTAGCACGTATTGAGCAACAGAAAGCTGTATCGAGAGTTTTTCACGTTGCTCTACAATTTTCTCATTAACTCTTCTCATCTAATTATAACAATTGAGGAGTTGAATTATTAATTAAGACTAATTATGTAATTAGGTGGAATGCAAGAAATAATCTGAGTATCTCCTAGCGACGTCAAACAAGATTACCTTGGTTCTGTCCAGCTACGTGGCATTTGTATATATTTAAATCTTGGTGCATGATAGTTGGGACACCCTGTATATACGTACTTCACATTCTTCTCACAAGTGACTTTAAATGCGTGTTAGCAGATTTCCTAGGAACGGTGTTCTCAGGAGCACGGTGATTACACCGAACAGAGGGAGTTTTTCGCAAACTATACACCGTCCCGCAGATCAATTCCTCTCCGATTTAAAAACGACCTCTCCAAATGCGCATGTCGTGTGCAGCAGTTGAGGGGCACCGAGCAACGAAAACGTATACGCAGCCCGCGGACGGGCGTCGAGTCAGAATACCAGCAAAAATAAAAATAAAACAAAGGTATCTGTACTGCAAAAAATGGCCGAAGGAAGAAGCATTCCAGTGGAGGCAAGACGATTAAACACAACAATGCCAGGCTTCTCGCCTGTCCCACGAACCTAGAGTACGTGCGTACCAGCCCCCGAAGACTTGATCGTCTAGCATGAAACCCCCGGCGAAGACGTTACGGGGGGTGCCTCGTCTTCGCCAGTCATCTTCGAAATCGGGGTCGTGCACGTGACGATGCAAGCGCCCCTGCCGACAAAGAAAAGAAAAGAAAAATCTCGCAAAAAACAAGCGCACAAACACAAATGTACACTCCAAAAGAGACGAGATTCGAATCGTGCCCAGACACAATGCACCGCGGTCTCTGGGCGTGTTGTGTATAGCGAGTGCCGCACAGTTCGAGACTCACGGTTCTTGTGTGTGTGTGTGTGTGTGTGTGTGTGTGTGTGTGTGTGTGTGTGTGTGTGTGTGTGTGTGTGTGTGTGTGTGTGTGTGTGTGTGTGTGTGTGTGTGTGTGTGTGTGTGTGTGTGTGTGTGTGTGTGTGTGTGTGTGTGTGTGTGTGTGTGTGTGTGTGTGTGTGTGTGTGTGTGTGTGTGTGTGTGTGTGTTTGTGCGTCTCGGTCGTGTGTTTTCTCTGTGTGTTTAGTAGTGTCTGCGCGCGGTACCTGATCTGAATGCGTGCGTGCGGAGGCGATGATACCATTATAAGAGAGCCGGCACCGAATCGAATGCCGTAATGCTGCTCTGATTTGGGCCCGAGCGTGCGTAGCGTGGAGCCGTTTGCTGGACAATGGTAGAAGGTGTCGGGAAGGCATCAAAAACTATAATAAATGCATTTGCAAAAGAAAGAAAGAAAGAAAGAAAGAGAGAAAGAAGAAAGAAAGAAAGAAAGAAAGAAAGAAAGAAAGAAAGAAAGAAAGAAAGAAAGAAAGAAAGAAAGAAAGAAAGAAAGAATGCTTCAATGTATAAGCCAAGATATTGAGCTGCTGTGAATTTTCTTTCCCACACGCCCCGTCACTTTGTGAGAAAACCAGACCGTTTTGTTTCTCTTTATGTATATTTTTCTTCCGACACTCTGAGCCGTGCGTAAACTTAGCCTTCCTTGTATACAACGATGACAGAGGTTCAAATCAAATCAAAGCCAATCAAATAAAAATTTATTGAACATCACCAGGATGTAGAGACGTGCATACAGGAAGTATCCGGAAACATTGACTTTGCCGACAGCGAACATTTTAATTGAGAGATGTGAAAGCATTTTATACGCTTTGTGATCGCGATGAAAAGATTGTTACTGTATAGTTAGCGGTGACAAAAACACAACAGAATTACTGTAAACAGCCTGTGCAGAAACGAAAAGGTTTACAATAGCTGCGTTAAGATGTGATGAGTTGCACAGTAGCTAAAACAATGATTACAAAAGTTTTTTTGCATGATCCATGTACCGACAGAATAGGAATACGGGAATAAAATTGATACAGGTTATAAGTACGAACAGAAGAAACACATATTATGAAAATACGTGCTTGAGTTGAAAATATTTGCGGTGCTGTGTGAAGATATTTGCGCTCCTAGTACACAACTAAGGCTACACGTTGGGCTTGTTGGTGCGTTATATTAAATGCCATTGGCGTAGCTAATCTAAGGCGAGAGGAAGAGACACAGAAACACACACACACGGCGCTAACTTTCAACAATGAAACACACACGCAGTGTGTGTGTTTCTGTGTCTCTTCGTCCCGTCATAGATGCGCTACATCAATGGCATATATTAGGCCTATCATATACACAATATATCATCTGCCACGAACACTGCAGCATGGGGACATTCCCGGAAAAAAAGGAGGGCAGACGTATCTTCGCTCAAGTGATAATGTTCAGTCGGTGTAGCTGAACTACTGTTTGGCTCATATCCTTGGCCACTAAAGTCTCATCAGAACAAATTGTGGCAGAAACCATCGATGATGATTGTCAAAATTAGCGATAGCTTTCTCGTGCTATCTGCTGCATCTGCGTGTCATCCGTGAATAACGAAAGCGTATGGGCATCAGCGGACACACGACGTGGCAACCACAATATTGAATGATACCACGGCACAGTGTACATTGTTGCGATCACAGCACACCAGTTCAAACTCTGTAGCAACGCCCACTATCCCTATTATCCTGGCTGCAACTTCTTTGCAGTGTCTATTCATCAAACAGCCGCGCTCGACGCGGAGGTGTCTGTTGTGGATGCGCACCTTGGCACACCCATTACTCGTGATTAGCCAATAATATACCGGGTGTTTCAGCAAACACAGTTACTTTTGTGCTTCAATGCATAAAACGACGTTTTGTTAAGAAAGTAATTGGAATGCCAATGCATTTCTCCGCAAAGTTCGGGAATTAATTTCTCGAAACTGGTGCCATCCTCAGAATTCGTTCCAAGTGGATCCGCCTTGCGAACTCCACGGCTAGAATTTGTAAATTACCATATGGGTCATAAGGTAATTAGTTAAAAACTTAATAAGTGAAACTTTGTTAATTAGTCGATTATGCATTTCATTTTTTTTGCAAGTCATGTCCGCCTCCTCGAGTAGACCAGCTCATGAACTATAATTGTGCTATCTGTCACAGGCAACCCTTAAACAGTTTTGAAAGTGTTCGCTGAAACATCCTGTTATATGCCCATACCAATATCACATACTCAAGGCCAAAGTTGTCTGTTTGGGCACATACCAATCCCAGATAGCAAACAGGAGCAGGTGGTATGTTCGGGCACATACGCAGGGGCCCATGTTGTCTGCTCGGCAAGACATTGCCCAGCACATACCTAGCGGCCCAAGTGGACTTCCCTCCCATAAACGGCCAGAAACACACAAACCGCAGAGTGGGAGCAAGAGCCAAAGAAAGCTATCGCTTTAAAACTTGCTCTTCTTCCTCGTTGTATAGCGAGGGTCTCAGCCTTTAGGCCTAGAGGTAGCACACAAAGGTCCATTGGCCACTTGTCTGATACCACGTTAACGTACTACGTGACGCCTTATAGGTTGAGAGAATAAGAATAGCTTTTCTCTTGGTAACTGATAGCAACGGAATAACAGCGCACGTAAAGGGCAAGGACAAAAACAAAGCGCTGATCCTGTGGGCTTCTTTGCACTTGTATTTTCACTGCGCTGCTGATCTGTTACCGTGGGTTCAAAGAACGTTTCACATACACCGTCGTGGCCGTGAGTGGCGCTGGCTAACATTCCAAGGGTTGGATCACACACGCAAGTACCATTCTATAACGGCTGTCCATTTGACCATTGCGCTGTAGGAGGAAAGTGCAGCTATTTGAGTTGAGAGCCAAGGGAATCGTTGTAGACGGCTGTCTCTGTTTAAAGAGTTTGTTAGAGACAAAGCTTCAATTTGCCTGTCCACCTGGATTGCTTGATGAGGAGAAAATCACTTGGTGGCCGAGATTTTTAATTCGAGAAATCGTTTGAAGAAAAGGTCTGCATTGTAGACTTCAGATAGGCCCTCCTCCCCCCCCCCCCCCCCCAAAAAAAAAAAAAAGGCGATTTGAGACCTTCTTGTCCACGTAAGACAACCAAGAAGCGTCAAAGTTGAAGCTTGGAACGTATAAGACGCACCAAGTTGGCATAGAACTATGTACGGAGCAGTAATAATCCGCAATGAGGGCAAGAAGGCCAAAATTAAACCCAGGTACGTTCGTTCAAACTGCGCGCGCTTAAAACTGGGACTGGTTTTGTGTGGTTTTACTCAACAAACATTATGGGCCGATTGCGAAGGTAGTGCATTATATGAACAACAAATCACACGGTACACTAATGCGCCCAAGAAGAAGTTATCTTTCTTCTCTGCCAACCGCTGTTGAGTCGCCTTTCTTATATGTTTACACGACACAAAGGAGATAGTGTTTTAACATTGGCCGACCGCCTTTGCTAATATTAGGCCCAGTATAGTAATTGGTTCGCGCCTGCTCTTACAAACAGTCCTCACGTAACCATATTTTCGTGAATATGAGCTCAGCTCCATATAGACAATACCAGAAGGCCGAGGCAGCCGACTTACTTCGCGCATGCTTCTGAGACAAGTGGCTGCAGAAGTGCACTAGTTAGCTGTGTTAGGACTCTTTTTGTTTTCGTTTTCACCGGTAATATAATACTCCCCTTGCGTTCAATGTATCATGTACAGTTTAAACAATTGAATTGAATTACGGGGTCTCACGTGTCAAAACAACGATTTGATTATGAGACGCGCCGAAGTGGGGAACTCTGGATTAAGTTTCACCACCAGGGGATCTTTAACGTGCCCCCAATGCAAGGGTCACGGCCGTTTTTGCATTTCGCCCCCATCGAACTGCGGCCGCCGCGGCCGGGATTCGATCCCGCGACCTCGTGCTTAGCAGTGCAACACTGTATAGCCGCTAAGCCACAGCGGCGGGTTTAAATAATTGAGTCGATTGCATAAATTTGAACATCGCAACACATTAAGTCGTTCGTTGTGTTCTGGCTCAGTTTTCTTTGCGTTTCTATCTAATTATGGTACAGGCTCGTTGTTTTAGCGTGTGATGCGCTATTTTTTTTTCTCTCTTATACTTGAACTAATCCCGACTAGCTTCTGGCTATAGAGATTCACGTACGTTGAAACAATGCATTTTTGTATTAGAAAGATAATTCGCGATTTCAGCTTGGTGTTTTCACATCGTGTGTACGCACGCACAGGGCATCCCTGATCTCTTTTCGGGGTCGCATATATATCTACGCACATATATACACCCATCTCCGAACTCTTCCTCGCGCCTCTTCCTCAAACGGCTGGCGCCAAAACGAGACCTTCCTTCTGCTTTTCGATTCCTGAAACAAACGTCCGCACAAGACACCAGGAACACAGCGTACATACTCCACCAGAAAGTATTTTACGCTATGTATCTTTTTCTTTTTCTTTCCTAAACGGCTTCCCGATCCCGCACAGCACGTCCACACGCGCTGTTTGGAGCTTGTCCACAGTATGTACGCTGTACCAGGGCCTCGTATACAGTCTGTTCAACTTGTACTACACTTTAGCTTCGCAAACCGGGAAGGTAGAAGCGCACGACTCCGCCTTCCGATGACACTGGCGATAAGAGGTGCATGGGAGTCCCCTTCCAAGGGCCTCAAAGGGGTTCGGCCCGTTAATCGATGCCGGCATCGCCAACACGCCTTTGGAGCCTTCGGCAATATGAATTTCGTACAAAGGTTACCCGAGAGAACCCTGGCTTGGCGATCGCCCTGCTGGCACGGGAAACGATTGGTAGTGCATGCATTTGTCTCATCTTCGGCCTTGTGGCTTCTGACGTTCGTGCGACTTTTGTTCACTACGCTGCGCTTTTTTTTCTAAGCAACCAAATTTTTATGAGTGCACACAGGCATAAGTTTCTTTGCACAGACATAATTATGCAAATTGTTTTATGTATATATAACGCAATGTTCTGTCGAAAATAATCCCTTTCATTTTGTTTATTAACTCGCTGTTATTGACAGGGAACAAAACTGGATGAAGCACACACAACTCAGAGAGCGCTCTGTGTGCTGTGTGCTTCGTCCAGTTTTGTTCCTGTCAATAACAGCGCGTTTATAGAAACATGTATAACAACCTACTTACGAAGCCGTACGAAGCTAGAATGGAAGAAGTTTTGGCAAATTTATGCGCCTCCCATGATTCCCATGCTGGCCAAGGAGGTTTAAAATTTTAAAACCTCCTTGATGCTGACCGAACCGCCATATTTACTGTTGACATAGACACTAATGGCAGAGTTTCTTCGAGTAATGTCTGTAGGAAACTGTATATGCCTTTGGGCATGGCCTCGGAGATCTTACGGAGCGCGCCGCTGGATCTTGGAGGACATGCCCCAGGCATTGGGCGCGTACACTTTCATAGTATAGGAACAATATCGATAAAGCTGGCGCTGTAGTCGTTCATCAACTGTGGAAATCAGATCAAATAAGATGAAACTGTATACTCTCCGCAAGAACTTTGAGGAAGGCGAGGGCTAAAAAAAATGTGATGTGTCCACTTAAAGCCCCCGTTTCGCATGGCAGTAACCGGTAATGTCGACACTTAATTTCTACGTAGAGCACATACAACACAGGAACTTTCACACATTTTTACACAACAGAAATCTACAGTACCAAGTCACAAGAACTTTTTTTACAATTAGCAATTGCTTTATTTCATTGATTTGATAAACATCAAATCAACGAAATGTTCGTGCATGAATCCGGGCCACCAACAACTATTCGTTGTCTAACAATCAGGTAGCGCAGTACACATATAGTCTTATGAACTTATGGAGCAGTGAGAGGCACAGCTCGCCCAGGGAGGGTCAGATAATTATACCAAATACACTGCAAGTACAGCAGAAAAAAATTGAGTCACTTAAGTATCCTTACGTGATTTCAATGCGAAAGCATTACGGCTTCTCTTATTAATTGGTTACGTTCATGATACGCGACATCATACATTGTCACATGTCCTTCACAATTCTACCTCAATACACCTTGCTCTAATTTGTACCCACAATCCACATTAATCCACTTTACTCCACCTTAATACAACTTAATCCACCTTTCTATAATTTGTACAACCTTAATTCACCTTAATCCACTCTAATACACCTTGCTCTAACTTATACCAACCTTAATCCACCTTAATCCACTTAAGTCCACTTTAATTCACCTTCATTCACTTCACCTTAATTCACTTTACTCCACCTTAAGTCACCTTACTCTACATTGTAACTTTAATTCTCTTTACATCACTCTAATTCACTTTAATTAAGTTTATTCACATTATTTACGCATAATACTACTAATTACCGTTGTTACATTATTTACTATCTTCTGTATTACGACTGAGGTTATACAAAACGCAGATGACGTCACATTGATTTTTGGTACCACTCGTTGCGGACAACGCCGGCTTTTCTGCCTCATGGAACATATGTGATGCTTTCGCAATAATAAAGCAATTTAAATAGCACAGGAGACAACGACACACAGAAAATATCAGCTGTACGAAGAAAGTGAAAGCAAGCACTTTTATTCAGCCTAGATCGAAAAGCAATTGGGTTTTATTCTTTAACTGAAAACTGGCGCTACACAAAACCGCAATACAAAACCTTCCTAACATGTTGTGGTTAGGAAAGCGTCTCCAGACGGCGCCACCATCGCTGATGCAGCCATCCACGTCACCGGCGCTGCGGCACTTCCTCAACTGAAAGGGGAAAAAATATAATCCATCGGAGAAAGAGAGATAGAGAGGATAAATATACGAGAGGAAAGGCAGGGAGGTTAACCAGACGCACGTCCGGTTTGCTACCCTGCACTGTGGGAAGGGGTATAGAGTATAGTACATAGCTGGAAAAAAAAAAAACTCGGATCCTGGGTTCGACATCCGGACTATAGGACTTTTTTTTTTAGTTGGGATGCTTCATTTTTGAGGAAGCCGTATTGTTTTTCCTTGTTTCGTGTTACTCATGACATCCCCCCCCCCCCCCCCCCTTGTATGAGTGAAACTTGCTCCACATTGCGGATTTAAACTGTAATAAGGTTACGGATGAACATAAATTATAATAGTTTCATGGGCACACTAAAGCTTTCTAAAATGAGGCGGGGATTGTTGCTGGCGTGAGTATGAGGAATGACACGTTGCGGTGTAAGAAAAAATTTACACACTGTGGCACTTGTAGCTTGTCTCTCATAAAGGGGCTTTAGTCTCTCAACACGATAATCTTCATCTGTCTTGCGCTAATGTACTTTCTTTCCCGGTACTTTCAGGGGGTCGCGTACGGAATGCGCGTATCTAGCGTGATAATAGCGTTCCCGACAGGAAAGTAGCGAGCGCAGATTTCTTAAGAAAGAAAGAAAAAAAAAATCACGCGAGATGGATGATGATTAAAGTTTGGTGGCAAGATAAGCCCCGTACTGTGTAAGAATGTTTGAGAGTGAACTGTTTCGACGGTGAAAGCTTCATCTCGAAATCGCTTGGTGAAAGCATCGAAAGTTTGTTGCGCGCTCGCTTCAACGCCTTTTCAAAGCGAAGCTCTCATCCAAAGACGATGGTATACAACCCGCTCAAGAGCAGAGCTTCTTTGGCAAACATGACGCTATTGCTGTGAACAGAGAACGAGTGGCGGGTGTGCGTGCAGGCAGGGTCTGGCCACTGCCCTCTCTCTCTCATTTCTCTCTCTCTCTCTTTCATCCCTTACTGTTTCGATACTCGTCGCTGAACAATCTTTGGTATACTTGTCATTTAATTCGATGCGCGTTCGAGGTCAACCACTGAACCGCGGTAAACTGAAGCGAGAGAGAAAGAGAGATAAAAAAAGAAAGGAAAATCTTTTTTAAAAGCGAAGCTGTCTTCTTCCACCGCCCAAGAACCCTGCTTCTCATTTTTTTTTTCCTCGCGACGTTTTGAGTTTCGCGACGATGACTTCTTCGCCGCCTTCCAGGTCGTTGGCGAGTGCGAAGTTTTCTGGTTTTCCGCGTGACAACTTTACTTCTTCGCTTTTTTTTTCTCCTCAGTCGTCCCGAAATACCCACCGCCTGCGCTTCGACGCGGGCGATCGCGAGCGGCTCAAAGGTGGAAGCAGCAAAGGTGCTCTTCGTGGTTCAGTGTCTTCTCCTTTGCGCGTGCGCGGTTCTTCCATGCGTATCGGAATCCTCTCGGTAGCCAGTGACGAGTAAGGATAGACTGTCGTGCCATATGATTCTCTTGCCTAAACTCAGATGAAAGTGACGGCATGACGTTGTCCAAAACGTACTCTATGTTTATTACAACCAGATTATGTGCCCCTCGGTACAGATCATGTAAACCAAGTCATAGAAGTTAGATGTAGAATGAAGTTGTTTCGAATCTCCTTCTTCCCACAGGCAGTGTCGGACTAGAACAATGCTGTCCGATGATGTTGCAACCACTGGATCGAACGATGTAGTAGATGCATTCTTTTAGATAACGTTTTATGGGTATAGGCTGTTTCAATGTTGAGTGATGACATTTTCTTAATGTTTAGTTGTATTTTTCATGTTTACATTGTATAATTTCATGGCTAGATTTTACTGTACCCTCATTTCACTTGTGTTTCTTGATTTTTATTTTTGGTCTCTCTCTCTCTCTCTCTCCCTCCTTCCCCTTGGTAATATCAGTTGGCGCTGTCGGTAATGGAGTAAATAAATATGTTACCAATGAAACGTGGGTAGCACATGTATTTGTCTAATATTTGTAAGTGTGGCTTCAGGCGTTCCTGCGGCGTTATATATTACGCTTTATCTTACTAAATTTAGCGCTAGCATAGTTTTCTAGATAGGAAGGCAATAAGCCCCTGTGCACATGCCTAATAATTGGCAGTGTTGTGCTTGGAGACAATGCAACCGGGCTAGTAGGTAATGAATCATGCGTGCGGCTGCGTAAGACAAGACGAAGACAATGCGAAGACACTATTTGCTAACTCACAAAGCCGTTCGAAGCTATAACGACGAAGTTTAGGCAAATCCAAGTACTAAGCACTGTATTTCCATGGTGACTGAACCACCTTACTTTGAGCTCCCGCTGACCCACTATTGTCACAGTTTCCTTTAGCCTCCGGATACAGCTATGAGACACGAATACAGCTATGAGACATAATCGCTTTCCAAGCTGGTTTTTATCGTCTACTGGTACGTTACGAACGTGAAATGCATTTTTTTGAAATTTAAATACCAGGGTTAAATGCCAACAGCTACATCTCCATGTACAAGGAAGAAGTAACCATCTCCTCATGTTTGCTAAGGTAAAAAACTGCATTGCATTGCCTAAAGGCAGAGATGAAGATGGAACTACATGTAGTACATTTCCCTGTTGCTGCTGCATCCTGGATTTTCACGCAAGCTCGAGGAATTCGAAACACACTTCAAAGGTTGCTTTCCATCGTCTGTGACAACGCAGATGTCTCGATCAATTCAGTGTCAAATTTATCGAAAGCGGATGGCAAGAACTTGAGTAAACCACTTCCGTACAGTTCCACACGCACCGGGCCTCATGAATGTTTTGAGTAATCGCTTCCGAGTTAATTTGAAAAAAAGAAATATTGTACGGATTGTGCAAAATAATGTGCAAGGGGTCTCAGGTTCTTTCTGTGTTACGTCGTTGTTTCGAAGTGCGCTGCCATATTCCATCATGCCTAACCAACCAGCATGTCTTAACACGCCTGAGGAGGTTAGCAATTTTTCTAGAAAACTATGTTCATGCTGAAAACAGTTTGTTGGCGGTTCAAAAAGCGACACGAGCATAATTATATCCACCTTAGCCAGAAGTCAAACGCACGCACGCAGCCCCCCCCCCCCCCTCCCCGCCCCCGCACACACACACACACAGCTTCTACCACACACACACATGCACACCTACGTAAAGAAAAAAAGGCCACAGGAGCACCACAGAAGCAGCAAACGAAGCAAAGGAAGAAAGACAAGCGAACGCGGAGGCTCGCCAGCGTCGCTGCAGGGAAGGCTGCGAAGGCCAAGGCCGGCCGATCATCGGTCTGACCCAGAAAGAAGGCTGCCGCCGCCGCACCTATAGCTCCATCGCTTGCGCGGCACGTTGCTCTATAACGTACACTGGGCAGTGCTAGAGAAGAGGAGAAGATGGCGTCCCAACCGTCGCCTGGTCCCCTGCGTCTGGCACATGCAGCCTCGGGCGGTGCACGAGAACGGCCGGCGGGAGTGGTGGAATGGTGTAGAAGGGGGGGGGGGGGGGGGGAGACGGGGCGGTGAGGCGACCTCCAGCAAGGACGCATCGCCGCCTGCGGAACTACCAGCGGCATCGACTGGATACCGCACTCGCTCGAACCTAAGCATCCACTCTCTTCTTGATGCGATGCTCTTTTTGGTGTGTATAGACCTGGCATTCCTCACTCGAACCTAAGCATCCACTCTCTTCTTGATGCAATGCTGTTTTTGGCGTGTATAGATCTGATATTCTTCACTCGAACCTAAGCATCCACTCTCTTCTTGATGCAATGCTGCTTTTGGTGTGTATAGACCTGATATTCCTCACTCGAACCTAATCATCCACTCTCTTCTTGATGCAATGCTGTTTTTGGTGTGTATAGACCTGATATTCTTCACTCGAACCTAAGCATCCACTCTCTTCTTGATGAAATGCTTTTTTTGGTGTGTATAGACCGGATATTCTTCACTCGAACCTAAGAATTCACTCTCTTCTTGATGCAGTGCTGCTTTTGGTGTGTATAGACCTGATATTCCTCACTCGAACCTAAGCATCCACTTTATTCTTGATGCAGTGCTGCTTTTGGTGTGTATAGACCTGATATTCCTCACTCGAACCTAAGCATCCACTCTCTTCTTGATGCAATGCTCTTCTTGGTGTGTATAGACCTGATATTCCTCCCTTGAACCTAAGCATCCACTCTCTTCTTGATGTAGTGCTGCTTTTGGTGTGTATAGACCTGATATTCCTCACTCGAACCTAAGCATCCACTCTTTTCTTGATGCAATGCTCTTTTGGTGTGTACAGACCTGATATTCTTCACTCGAACCTAAGCATCCACTCCCTTCTTGATGCAATGCTCGAGAGGCCTTCGTCCTGCAGTGGAGATAAATATAGGCTGATGATGATACGAAGCTTATATGCGCTCCGAATGCAAGTAGTAGCAAACGGGCTTGTATAAACCCTGTATGCTGGACGCCAAAGTAGTGCGAGTAAGCGCACATATGTTCGGCGTAATAAAAAAAAAGTAATAAATTCCTACGTAAAACCTGAACGTATAATGTCTGCATCAATCATTAAAGCACGTCGACCTCTTAATGGAAAAGCACATTATATTCCGCGGCTTCCTTGATTTAACTGATTTTCTATGATTTAGGCATTCAGTATGTGTCACTGGGTATAGGCTAACCATTCTTGGCTAATACTCCAGAAGGAATATGGGCCAGTGCGACCAAAGGTGTAGAAGCCTTAAATGTGTTTATGTGTGTGTGCCAATGGGGATCGAGGAATATAGAAGATGTGACCGCTGTGGTGCATAAGCAGACTGATTGCACGTTGCATGGGATGAAAGCAGACGCAATCGTACGCATGGCCGTTATTTATATATTATTTATTTAAGCGCTTCACTAAAGCATCACTTCACGTACTTTCCAACATGAACGCTGGATCTGCGCAATGGTTGATCTCGACATAAAACACCAGCGGGGCGCTCGTTTTACTCTCTTCTATGCAGTCCCGGACCTACATCTCGCGTGGCTACATTCGAGGAAATACGGCATGCGCGGCTGGCGCGTGCGTCCGTATAGTAATGAACTACGGCGGGAGTCGAAGTGATGCCGTTGAGTGTGGCGGTAGTACGGGTACGCTCGCGAGAGGCGCATAAACGCGACCGCGTCCCCAACTTTGCGTGCTCGCCTTTCACGCCGAGCTCCGCTATATATTACATGTATACACACACCACTCTGCATGATGTGGAACGAGCTCTATTTCTTTCTTAATTCCTTTCTTTTTTTATTTCTATTCCTAAGAGCCGCTTCTATCCTTCGGGCGTCTGCACGTACGTGAGGCCGAAGGAAGGTCCGGTTGATTCCGGAAGTATGCTTCCGCCCTCATTCTCCTCCTTCCTCCATCTCGAATGTCTTCGGGGACGAAGGAAGCCACAATGTGACACGTGTCTATGACGTCACGGGGGCGAGAGGGGCGATGCGAAGGGAGTTTGTTTTGTTTGTTATGTTTTGTTTTACGACGCCGTTTGCGCCGTGAGCGGAGCGTGATACTATGTCGGGATGGAAATCTGTACTCTCTTAATCTCGTTCCACCGAGGTTCCCCATAGTTAAATATGGTTCCTGGTAGAGGTATCTGAAACAATGTTCCGGATAGAGGTTACAGGTATGCGACTTTTCCGGTTGTCACAGTGACACCTTCGAGTCAAAAGTTACACCTTTCCGCTTATAACAGCGGGTATTTCACTTAAACAGAGTTCCAAGCATTTATTGCGACGTGTAACTAAATAGAAAAAAAAACAATTCCGATGTACGGAATGGCGTTATGAATATTTCTAGTTTTTATGTGAAACCTCTTTCCATGTAGGTATGTGGAACATGTCTGCGAAAATTTTCCACTTACAGCTGGGAGCTAAGTGCAAAGTTGCTAAGAGTGCAGTGACGGTTTTTCTGGAGCAAGGCTGTTTTTGGACGGACAGGGAACGCAGACTGTAATTTTGGAGGTTTGGCGTGTCCGATGCGTACAAACACCCTTTGCGTAAAACATCCTTTACGCTGTAATGTCATGGAGGAAGCGGGACCTTCAGACCGCCAAGTGATTCGGCGATCTCAAGATCGTGGGCGCAAAACGCTTAAACCACACCACAGCTAATGCTTAAACATTCGCGTTATTCACTCGTAACCGTCCTGTTAGTTTTTAATGTTTCAAACGGAGTTACGGGGTGCCGGCAGAGGTCCCTGCACCCGCGTACAGGGGCGGCAGCACACCACATAAAACGCACGCAAAACGCATAAGTGCTCTCTTTAGGGAGCCGACAAACCATTAGAATGAAATTTGCTACATCTGCGAGAGGAAGCTGAGTCTACCCACTGTATAGGCAGCAGAATTTTGACTTGAAGCATATAACGTTTTTACTAAAATTGTCCAGACATTGTAGGTTCAAAACATTCCTTCTTCCTTCGTCCTTTTTTACCTTTCTTTTCGCACTTCAGTGCCTTCGCGCTGCAAAAATTCAAAACAACAACAACAACTGAAGCACAAACTTTACAAATCTGTAACTCTGCGCAAAATCTAGGTATCGCCGTTCCGTAGAGTGAATCTGTGAGATAACCTGAAGCGGACAAATGTTATAGATGAATTTACATCTCACAATTGTTACAATATTTACGAGAGGTTTGCAACTGGTAACAAATTAGTGGTATATTTCAGAACAGCGCATTATGTACAATTTTGGCCGCTGTAGGTGCAGCTACAGATTTGTGATATCGTTTTTTATTTCTAAGTTGCAGAATCATAAACTCCATGCTTCAGTTATCACTAAGCAATTGTGGTAAAAGAATGCATGGCCTAAATAAATATATGGTGCTTACAGCCGGTAGATTTTAAAATTTCTTTGAAATGCAACAAAACCTCAATGAATTCAGTGCAGTGGGAGATGAGAAAAAAAGCGATTTCTCCGTCGCTATATATTCAGATGAGTGCTTCTGAGGTAAAGCTTCCTCTGAAGAGGATAATGCCGCAGCATTTAAATTTCAATGCCACAAAACATTTAAAAGTTAGATTCTGGGTTCGCTGTGTCGATCCGTCCTGTCCATTACGTCTACAATGACGGTCTTCGTTGTCATCATGTCGTTGTCATTAGGCATTTCCTCATCCTCACATTCTAAATAGTTTCCACGAATTGGAACATATTTGCAAAAAATGTTTAAACTATGGGGTTTTACGTGCCCAAATCACCATCTGATTATGAGGCGGGCCGTAGTGGGGGGGGACTCCGGATTAATTTAGACTACCTGGGGTTCTTTAACGGGCACCTAAATCTAAGTACACGGGTGTTTTCTGGATTTCGCCCCCATCGAAATGGGGCCGCCGTGGCCGTGATTCGATCCCTCGACCGTGTGCTTAGCAGCCCAACACCATAACCACTAAGCAACCTTGGCGGGTTTTGCAAAAAAATGTTCCAGTTACTTACTGGAACTTGTGTAGGACGAGATTAATAGACCAGTTTCTCTATCACCCCATGACAAAGAGCAAGGACACCTCGCCAACCGCTGCTACTGGGATTCGCAGTCATGCTCCTACGGTAATTTGAATCACACTCGCTGACCACTGCTGACCACCGAGTCCTTCTGAAGCCATTGAAGTGCTTGTTGTGTTCTCGCGCTTGCCGGTAGCCTTTAACGCGTGTTTAATTGTTTATTTATTTGCAATACCGCAAGTAGTTGGAGGGTTTTGAGATGAAAGGTGGCCGAGTACACAAATTAGCAAAAACGCAGGATAACCTACTGCAGCAGCCCATAAATCAGTGTTATGTAGACAGCGTGATAAAAAAAAAAAAAAACACTAACAGAAATAGGCAATTGCAGTGGTTATATACATACATATAAAAAAACAAGGCAGAAAACTATTGAATATATGCACTCTTTTGAATGTTCTTGGTGACTGCTTGGCTTTCTGTTTGCTCAATGCTGTCGGCATAAATGTTTCTGGCGTATATATTTTCTCCTGCTTAAATGTGATCTACCCACTCTTCCCATGACTGCGAAAAGGTAGATGGCAGTATCTGATAAATAATAAAACATATCTCGCGCTATCGCGAAGCTTTCGTGCTTGATAATTTATACGGTGTTGTGCGCACTCCAACAGACTCCGAGAGTGGGGTCATCTTTAAGTAGAATTTCGTGTGCCAGGACAGGCAATACTGTAGCGGAAGATGACGATGTTGCGTGCACCGCGACGAACATGTCTTTTTTTGTCTTTTTTGCCCTCTCACAAAATCTTACTTTCTAAGCTCCAGCGTTCAAATTGTTAGCTCCCTTGTTTTTATACACCGAATATAACCACCCGATTCATGGTCTATACCCCACTGTGGGTGTGCGCCACAAACACTCAGGTCAACAACGACAACATGTTTCTCTTGCTGGGCTAGTCGGTGAAACATAGCTATTCCATTAAAAGATGGGTGCAAATTGACACACATACACAAAGAAAGACACACAAGACAAGCACTCCTCTTGTCTGTCCTTCTGTGTACATGTACGGTATGCCAATCTGCGCCCCTCTTCTGATAGGTGGTGCCAAAATCCATGGCCCAGCGATGATTGCCTCTGAATAACAGAAACAGATCGCGAAAGCTATCCTGTTGCGGCCTACAGGCGCTGGAAGTAACTGCGGAGCCAAAATACGTCATGACCACCATGTTTTAGACATTACTTATAGAAGCTGTTTTTGAAGAGATGGCGGTGTTCACTGTGATAGAAAGCTGCACATTGTCGCTGACAGAACAGTTCGGAGTCGGAGGCGTGGCTCAGTTCTGCTGGTGCTTTTTTTTTTTCTTTTTGCGAAGAGATTTTTTTTTGTTCAGGAGTCGAACGCGATACCTTGTTGTCTGCAGGCGAACGCGACGTCCACGCGGCTGTACCGAGGCGGGATTACTTGTATGCGAACAAGCAAGCAAGCAAGGAAGGAAGGAAGAACCTCACGAATCATAACGCTCGCCCCCGTCAAAAGTACACTTCGTGGTGTTGCACGTTCCCTCGTCGGCTGTAGTAGCGGCGGCGTAGGTGGGTAACCTCACGAGGTTGCGGCCTCATTGGGTCGACATCAACCTCAAGGTAACTTTCTATTCCCCGTGTTACCCGCTAATTTAGCGGGATGTTCCTGAAGGGGAAACCGGAAGCTATCCCGGACCTCTCTGCGTAAGCATTAAGAAAGGTGTTTATAAAGCATCTACGCGGCTGTGACCAAGAACAGAGGCTTCTGCACGGGAGGGGGCTCATGGCGTGAAAGCGGGGGCTTCTTTTCGACCGTCACGTTTGCTCTCGCGTCGTCCTAGTCGTCGTCATCGTTGTCTTTGCGGCGGGTGGGCCTCCCGGCAGATCCGGTCGTAGCAGCGACGGCGGAAGCAGGACCTCCTCCTCACCTCCGCCCCCCGCGTCTCTCTTTCTCATCCCACCAACCTAGCCCGTAGATACACGGTCGGGATAGACGACCGGCGGCGCATTGCCGCCACGGCGGTAACAGCGCCATCGTCGTGAGTCTGGGTCAGGGGCGCCATTTCCGAGGAAGAGGAAGGAAGAAAAGAAAGAAAGAAGGAGAGAGAGAGAGAGAGAGAGAGGTAATGAGCGGAGCAAGGTCGCATCTCCCGGTGACTGTTTCTGTTCATTTTCTTTCTTCTTATTTTTTTTTTGCCAGGAGCGCCCTGTATGCAGTGCGTGTGTTGTGTATGTGACTGTCAGGGTGCCGAGAATCGCAACCAAGTTCTTGATGAGCCCTGCATGCGCGGTGGTCGGAGAAGAGCCATTGTGAAACAAAGAAAGGAATTGCTAGCCCGTACGCGTCTCGCAATTTTTTTTTTCTTGAACCGCGTGTAAACTCGGGCAATGTTCAGTATGGACAGCGTCCCGGTCACGCTTATGGTATATGGAAACTTTGCCGGAGGTCGTTGCAGCAGATGCTGACGCTCACTTGTAAAGAAAATAATGGTTGTGAGAGTTACATAAACCATCTGCCGGATGACCTTGGCAAATACCAGTGTTCAGCAGAGAAAATCGTGGTCGTGGCGATGGATATATATAAGAATCCTCTGCTAGGCATCCAAAGGGTAGTAACCAATATACTCACTAGGGGGGAGGTCATGGTTGTAGGAAAGGCTATAGGAATACTCTGCCGGATGTTTTTGGATCAGTTACCAATGCTCACTAAATGAGACCGTGGTTGTGGCAATCACATATGAGTTTTCTGCCGGATGTCCTTGGCAAATACCAGTGTTCAGTTGAGGAGATCATTGTTGTTACGAAGGCTGTATGAATACTCCGCGGCGCGTTTCTGGAGCAGTTACCAATCGTGGTTGTGGCAATCACATATGAGTTTTCTGCCGAATGTCCTTGGTAAATACCAGTGTTTAGTTGAGAAGATAATTCTTGTGACGAAGTATATATGAATATCCTCTGCTGGATGAGGTACCTGTGGTGACTATAGGGGATCGGAGATGTGTATATGGCATGTGAGCTCTCTGCCGGACGTACTAATGTGCTTGCGCCGCATTAAGAAAAACTAAGAACATTATCGGTGGGTGAGATACACAAGCTACGTTGCTTCAAGGGCCGAAAGACAGGCAGGAACTACCGACTAGCCTGCTCTATCGACAGAATTATGTCGGCTCAGGCCTAAACTGGACTCGAAGTGGACGGGTGTATTGTTGCTTGAGCATTCGAAGCATTAAAACGGGATGGTGCCGAATGCCATCAGGCGATTGAAGATGCTGCGAAGCGTGCACTAATATACATGCAGGCTACAAGATACGCGTCATAATGCACACAGATACTGATTCATAGGAATGTAATAAGTGTGCATTTAGGGATTGACATTCGTTTACAAGGTTTTCAAATCTCGCACACGCCTTTCGCGCGAGATTTCCTGTCGTTCTGCCATTCTCCTTTCCGTACGTCTGACATGCATCGATGTTCCACGAGTCACTGATCTCCTGTTCGCTGTTCCTTATATCACGCCCTGAACGCCCATTACGCATTGGCTTGCCGACGCAACACCCACTCTGGTTCACAGCCCAAACTTGATGGGAAACTTGATGGCGACGGCGAACCAAAACATCTTGGCTTCGCGTCACGCCGAGCAGCACATCAAGCATTGACTCTCCGCTCTCGTCCATCAAACAACCCGTGGCCCAGCGACGGTTTTTGAATACTTTCGAGAGTGTACCAAAAGCGGCGTGTGTTGATAACCTTAATCTAGGCCGCCAGATGAGAACCATTAAGGTCGGGCGGCATTGTTAACGAAGATAGACGGCCCCGCGTGGCGGCTGATGCTCGGCACGTGACGTGAAGGGCTTCGCGCTAAGG
This sequence comes from Dermacentor silvarum, assembly GCF_013339745.2. NCBI lineage: Eukaryota > Metazoa > Arthropoda > Arachnida > Ixodida > Ixodidae > Dermacentor > Dermacentor silvarum. Next base: position 127,057,294 of record NC_051162.1, on the reverse strand, counting down.
GGTGTGCGGAGGGAGGTGACCGCGCACGTGGCATTTCACCGCGTTGAAGGCGAACGCTGCGTGGCTTGTCGAGTCAAACAGAGCAGCGCCGGGTATGTGTGGCAGACGAGAGAAACGCCGACTCCGACCACAAAGGACGGCGGGTGTGTGTTTGTGAATACACACGTATACGCGACGCCCCTGCTATCTCGTGGTAAGAGTTACGCCTGAGTGTCTGAGCACTGCTGCTTGCTTGCGGTCTCAGTGTCTCGCGCGTAGAAACGGTGCCGAAAAGGCGACAAAGAAAGAAAGAGAGAAAGAAAGAAGAAAAGAAAGAAGAGAAAAAGAAAGAAAGAGAAATGAACAAACAACAAGGAGCCTCTCCTGCGTTTTGGACGAGCAAATAAACCATATTCGCTTTCTGTTTGGCTAGGCCTAGCGTACGCAGCTATGAAGAGGTGTGATCACGTGACCACGTGTGGTCACGTGGTGTGTTATGGGTGGCCTCTGAAATATAGATCTTTTTTTTGTTTTTGTCACAATGTGTCGAAGAACGCGCGATGAGATCGAGGGCTGTGTGCTCGTGTCCCCCCGCCCCTCTTTTCGCTATTTAGGTAGGAAATGAGGTCAGGAACTTAGGACTTCATTCTCCATCCCACGACAGAACAAAACGAGAGAAAAGGGTTAATTATGGCAGTTTCGTACGCACACCGCGCTTGGTCTGGGCTAGGCCCAACCGACCTTGAAGCAGAGGTAAGGATTGTCTTTCACCTCGCGAAATTGCATTTTTCGAGAGGAACGCACCTCTGCTATACGTGCTCGAGTTGGTGCATCGAAAAACAGAGAGTCTTTAGGGAGTCAATGCGCAATTTTATCCCACCGGCGATTACGACTACTTGCATTAGCTTGCAAAAACTACTGGTCAGCGATTACGGAGTTGCAAAGCTGTTTAACGATCTAGTAAAAAGGGAGGGGTACAAGTCGAAGTAGCTGGAAATATTGCAGAGGAGCGCTGGAGGGAAAGGCTTACCTGCCGCGAAAAACATGGGTAGCTGGACCGAAGACGACGTCGACAAGGGCGGTGATGGCACGGTGACAACGGTGACGTCGACGATGACTACGGAACGACGTCGATACGATGACCCGTGTCTCACGGCTCTGCTACCGAACCCTGGCCGGAGATAAATACATATTTTGTGCGGTTGAACTTCTGACAAGAAATTATGAGGGCAGAAAACACGATAACTTATTTTCAGGATTTCTCGGCACGTACCTGTCGCGCAATTTTTCAGTGGTGGCCGCGCGCCTCACCGTAACTGAATGGAGAACAGAAGGAAAAAAAGATGACTCACGAAAAAAAAAAAATCAGCTATCGAAACGGACTCGCGGTTATAAATACTAAAAGCCCACTGGAGTGTTTCGGTGAAATTCCAGTGGCATGTCAGAGGGTACGTAGGTTCCCAAGACATTTGAATATTTTACAGCACTGCCGGATACTTTTATAAGCTGTGCAAAAAAAAAATAATGTCTTGGTATTAATCATCCATCAAGGAACAAGACCTCAGCGTCTTGTGTATGGCTGACGTTATACTGATGCTCGTGTTTGTATTATTTTTATACGGTACGCCTCAATGGTCAGCCGCGCATGCCTACTCTTACTGTGTTACAAAATGTTTTTTTTTTTTTTCAAACATAGGCCTGCACCTACACTGACCACAGTGTACAGGCAAGAAACGCAAAGGTTCTTTTTCGCTAAACGACCGTTCATGCTCACTTTATGTGCATTAACGCAACGCTGCGTTTACCCTACGTAAGTCATTCTGCACGTGGTCGGGCAGTAGCAAACAACGCACACTGAACATGAAACCTAATTCGCTCACCTCCATATTTTTCCTCGGGCTTCTCTTGTTAGTCAACTTTTGATCACTTCAAGTAACCGCCGTTCTACTAACCCTTTGCCTTAGATTTCTTCAACATGTGTATGACGAGACTGACGCAGACAGCCACCAATAATTTCTCCCTTTTTTCTCATCTCTCATCCTCCCTACCCATTTTCTCTTTCCCCACTTCAGGGTAGCAAACCAGAGATAACATCCCCCGTGTTTCTTTTTCTGTCCTCTCTCTCTGCCTCTCCCTTATCAATCGTCATTGTAGACAAAGGTTCCTCTTGCTCCAGTGAGATTTTAGTACGCCGCGTCCACGCTCGGTGAAATTATGAAATGTTACCATCCAGACAAACACAAAGAAGATGGTGTCGATTTGCCTCCGCACTGTCAATGATTCTCCGAAAGCCAAGATTTTTTTTATAAAACATAAATTTTGATAGCATTCACCTGAAAGTGCTGAAGGGACCAGCAACATTGAAAGGGTGTATATGCTATATGTATGGAATGAATATTCTCGATTCCTGCAGGAGCAGGACATCACAATAATTTCGAACGGTTTTCGATTGGTTCCACAGCTGACACTGTTCTCGTTCTAATTCAAAGCTTTGCTGCGTTTGTAGAAGAGAGAAAAAAAATAATGATAAAATATACGGAGGTGAACCAGCCAGTGACGGGGTCTGCTACCCTAGCAGGGTGAGGGTGTAAGTTAAAAGAGCACCGAACGCATAACATGACTTACAATAAAGAAAGGACACATAGCAAAACTACCGACCACACATTGAAGGAACTAACAAGTAGTTTCTAAACATGCAGACACCAGGCAAAACAGAAAAAAAAATGTAATTTTGACCGGCAAGTGAGCGATCCTTGGTTCTGCTTGAAATGAAAATACCAATATGACTGCTTAGGATATTTGGGCTTGGCATAAAATGATCTCTATTCTTGGTCGATATCGATAGGCAATCGCGTGAGAAACAGTAAATGCTTTCGCGTTTTTCATATTCTTATTCATCTGCTTATTTATTGCTTACAATTCCAGCCCCACGTCTGCTACTTCTTGGAAAATCACTAGGCGTTTGCCTGAACATGCCATATTGGTGGCCCACAAGAAGCTACAGACGCAATCTGTGCGTTTCGATGCGCAGGTCTCAGTTATGCATTGACAAGCTCGATGAGGTCGTTGAAGCTTCAGCGTAGCAATGCAAACGCACACTTGTTGAATGCCCAAAGCAACCATGATTGAATTCGTTTGTCGACAGCAGTAGTAAGTGGCTGTTAGTATCTCGATACTCCGGAGGTTCAGTGTTTATCCGACAACTCAAAGGCTAATGGCCCCACACCCAACGACAATAAAGGTAGCTCCTTGTATCCTCGGTAGCCCTATGGCTGCATCTCCCGAGCGTGTTCGGTAAAACTCGTATCGATACACGCGTTTGCGATATAAGATGCAAGCGACGGAAGGTCCACCCTGGAAGCGGGGCCTCGACAAGTTGAACTGCCCGGGGTGCTTCAACTCGTTTGGGTCCTCACTTCCACCGCTTGCCAACGTTCGGGGCATTTCTCGGCGCGCTTCAGCGTGCGGACTTCGGCTTTTTCCTGCGGTTAATCCTGCTCGTCCCTGCGTAACTAATTCCCCACACGAGATTACGCTGCCGCCGCCGCCGAAACAACAAAGCTTGCCAATCTCTGTAGCTCCTTCTCTAAACCCCGAAATATGCGCAACCGGAGGGGCGTGTCTAAACCCTTTGCCTTCATCTCCGAGCCAATTTCCGATGGGAAGCGACACTGCCGGCGGCTACTCTCTAATTGCAACGAGCATTTTCACACGCACTCCGCGCATGCACACACATACGCACACATTGGTTTCTATCGGCGCACCGAGAGAGCAGCAGTGCGTGTAGCCGTGGCGCGCTCGGGACGCCAAGGAAGAAAAGAAGCACGCTTGCTCACGCTTACCGGCATCCGCTATACAGAGCGACCGCTAGCGGAGGGGGGAGGGGAAGGCGGGCGAGCTTTTCGGCAGCGTGACCTGACTTGTAGGTTTCCGGGTCTGGTGCGGCCCGAAGGAGCGAAGGGAGGGAGAGAGAGAGAGGGAGAGAGAGAGGCGCGTCTGCCTTGCCCCCTTTCCTACGTACCACCACCACCACCGCCACAACCACTACCTACCCAACCCTGCAGTGGATGACGACTTCAAGTTCGAGGACGACCGCGCCGCGAGGAGGACGCGATTCGGCAGGAGGAGGAGTAGTAGAAGGAGGGGGAGGGCACGTTGCTTCGCCTCTCGCCCTATAAAAGCATTCGGACCAGTGGCGCTGCCCCGCACAACAGCTGCAACCTCGAGCACGACCCAAAGACACCAGCAAACAGCACAGCAACAGTCACTGCCGTGCCATAGCGAACCACCCCCGGGGGCCCCTTTCTTTCGCATCGCTCGAGGTGGTCCTCCCAGGGTCTTCTTGACAAGCCCGGTACCTGCTCGCACGAACGAGAGGACACCCCGACATTCACACCGCCTCCAACCCACCGACTTCAGATCTCGGGACTCGCAGATCCTGCACAAGTGTGGAGGTGAGTGACCTTGACCCTGTATCGCGAGTATCGGTTGAAGTTACCGGCACACTGGATGACGTTATCTTCAGGAGCAGCCTCGCCGATATCAGAGATTACTTACTTCTGGACAGTCCTCGTTGGTGGATTACGGCTCACGGTGACACTGGGATCTTATCGCCGTTGTCTCTAATGGCGAAAGGCTTGATGCCCGCGGATGTCAGTCACGATGGCGGAATAGTTGCCCCATGGATGGCAGTGGGCCGGTTGACCACAGATCTGTGCTTTGACTTCGAGAGGTTTGCAAGTGACAACATTCATTTAAGAGTTAGAGTGGGACTGACGAGCAACAACTTAGCCTTAAAGGGGAGGGATGCTCAGATGTTTTTCTATGCGGCCTGAACTAATTGGTTCAAACACGATGAGTATGGCTCTGCACAGGACTATGGCACGCAAACGTTTACAGTTCTTCTTTGAGACCTGCGAAATGGCATTAGCATTGGCATTGTTTCCCGCAATACTAGTTGCACATAAAATTAATTTCAGCTTTCGAATCAAGTTCTACTAATGAATATTTTCACAATATTTATTTTGCTACAGTAAAGAAAGACAGCGTCTGTAACCACCGACATGTAATACTAAAGCAAATATCACTAACTCATTTGAAATTGAGGAGAGAACCAGTGAGATTGTATGAAGACTGGCACCACCGACCATGCAGTACCTTATTTTAGTGGCCTTAGGGACCTTACGGCAAGTGCTCAGGTAAATTGGCATCAAGTATCCGTGATCACCCTACGGCTCATGAACTGCAATCTCTGCGATGCCTCTGAGAAAATGACTCGAGCCATCAGAAATAATGCCAGGGGCACTCATTTTAAATTATTTATTGGAGATGATAGTGCCGAAAGGAGGACTCCAGAAAAAAATTTTTAAACATAGCAATACTATTCTTAGAAGAACTGCCGCATATCATCGGTGATTGAACACTGTAATCCTAGAACCGCACTGATGTCGGAAGTGCTACCACTAACACCCATGGAAGGCAAAAAAGAAAGAACGAATGCTTTCTGTATTACGATTTATCGGCAGGATTGTCGTTAAAACCTGGTTGCTTCACTGTTATTCCCTGCCGTTACAGAGGAATAATTATGAAGAATGAGCGGCAGACATGTTAGGGCAAAATGAGTGAGAAACTTAAGCTACACATCTTGTAGAAATTTTGGTTTGGTCGGTATACTTGCACAAACTGTTTTGTTATAATTGATTGCCAAAATGATGTTATAGCTGTACAAGAAAGAACGATACTTTTTGCTGGCATAGGTTTACCTTCTGTGTTTAATAATTGCATGTTCCGGGTGGTAAAGTCACTGGGTGTTTGTCAGCGTTGATACATAACCTGTTCGTGGGTTCATCACTGATTGATTTCGTGGTCATGTTAGCATGCAGTAACACAAGCAATCAAGGTCGTATCCCACTATTCGGAGCTCTGTCATGGCTGAAAGGTACAAGTCATGCTAAGTAGCGGGAATTATAGTATGATGCATTTTCGTTCAACATGATCCTTTGAACGTTTCTTTAGAAAGAATATCATGATATAATGACTGAAATAGTGATATCACAAGTGAGGTTTGACACTACTGCTTTGACAGGTAATTCTTGTTGCGTACGTGAGGTGCCGAGAAATAACCAACCGGGTCATCGAACACATTCCTTTTACCCAATAACTCACGATAAAGATTAAAATCTATAACCAAACTCATAAAGATGTCACTGAAATACATCCTAGCAAGCTCAGTTTATGGGTTGGAGAGCATTAAAGCAGTACGCTGAAAAGTCGTATTTTTTAAACACTTTCCTAACTGCTTGCACAAGGAAACCTACGCAGCAGCTTCACACGAGCTCATCCACACCTGATGATACCTACGTTACTATTTGCCGGTGGTGGCGTGTGCAGCAGTTTTTGTAAAGGGCAAGAAAGTTGCACTGCTCTATTTGTTGGTAATGCTAATGCTAATGAACAGAGTTACACCAAATGCCTCCACCTGGATTAGACCGACGCATCTCGAAATACGGAAGGTGCCAAAAAGAGGCTACCTACATTTCGCGGCGGCCTTTTTTTTCTAACAAACAAGAGTTTCGCAGTGAAATTGCGAAGTAAGGGCAAGCCATCAAGAAGACACCACTTTTCCCACTCTGGGAGAGATCTCTGTAAAACAGCTCAACTAAGCAACATGTTTTACGCTATACATGTAGCTATGTGTTACAGGAAGAAAACATGCATTTATTTCCGGGGCGCGTATTCGGTTCTGTAATTATGAAGATATGAAAGGCCGTTTTCGTTGCGTACTTCAAAGGAAGACATAAAAGCTGCCGCCGTCTGATTTTAAGTTGTTGCGTGTGTGTGCCTGTGGTCGGAATGAAATACAATGTTCTCACACAGGCGCACAAAAACAGATCAATGTGAGGTTGCACTTAAGATCGTAAGCAATCGACTCACACGTTTTTCCTATAGCACGGCTACAAACTCTGCGTATCACTTCATCAACAGTTAAAAATTACTATTGTTAAAAACGCACGCATCGGCACTGATGCTGAGGAACAGTAGGGTTTTACATAGCTTCCGTGATTTCTTTCATTCTCACCACCTATTCAAACTCTACCAAGAAAGCAATGAGACAAAATAGGTGTTCATGAGGTAAGTAAAAAGAGTGATAAGGATAGCAAGCGGACAGGCGTCGTTGCTTGACGAGAGGAAATATACCTAAATGTTAGAAGACTATTGCTAACTGCTCTTTCCTCGCGCATGAGTTCTTCAGTGAAATCGTTCCGAACTGTAGAAGTCTTCGCATGTAAGATATAGCAAATAACGACACATTGGTTATATGATTTATTGTTTCGCCGAGTTTTCGGAGTACAGAACTTAGTTTCAACTACTTTAAATAAATAGTTAACCTTACTTTTGACTTCGAAGCAATGTTCAAGAATGATGAAGCCGTGAATTTGAATAAGATCACGTGTTAGGGCAGAAACGCTAGATAAGGACGAACAAGCTGCACATAAAAGCGCTTGATTGGAACATTTCATGCTGTGATTTGCCCGAGGTAGCAGCGGAGTTCAGTAAGGACCGTGCTGACGAAAGCAAGCACCAGAAAGGCAACACCATGAACGATGTCTCCAAAAAATATTTGCAGCTTATGAAGAAACAAACAGAAAACAAAACATTTAATTTCACCAACTGTGACTGCGTTGTATCTTCAAAAGTCCGTGCTAAGTATAGCTCATCAGTAATTGAAAACCAAGAATAACTGTGAAGGGCAGCACCCACAAACTGTAATTAAATAAAACCAGTAAGGTATTGCATGATGTTCTGCACACGTTATCGCTTTGTATACGGGTCACGTCTGCTATGTTGAACGGTGAGATGCATACAACTGTTATGAGTTCTTAGGTAAACCTTTGCATGACGGGAATCATTAACATGCGTTTTAGATTTTTTTCTTGGAACGATGAACGATGCAAATGCATTCGGTTCCTGTATAAAATAACATTGCAGTGGGCTTGTCAGGTTGCAAGCAAACTTCAAAAATATTTGTTCGAAATCAGCAACGTGACAAATGCTTCACGTAGGGTTTTTTTTTTTGTGATGAACCGTGGCAACAGAGCAGTGTCGATAGCAAGAAGATCAATCAGAATAAAAGTGAGAATCAATGTCTAAAGCTATGATAAGCGCATAAATTTCATACAGTGAGTTGGATGGCGTGAAGTCGCGATTGGGGTTATTACACAAGGTTGGTAAAAATGTACGATTGAGCGTTTAAAACTAGTATCCCGATAAAGCCGTTGCGATGGCTGGTCACGTCAAAGTCAAGTTCACTGACCCAATCAAGTGGCCACAACTTCAACATTTTAACTGACCAGACGAATTCTCTCGAACCATTCACTAAAGCTAAGATTCTATACATTTTTACTGCTACCATAAATAAATGATGCCCGCAGTCTGCGAAAGAAAAAAAAAAAGAACAGATTTTATTTTATTTCATGTAACGTGATAAGAAAGCTGTGTAACTACGTGTCCTGGCACTCTGTCTTTCACTGCTTTACCCTCCTTTCTAGGAAACGAACAAAATCTCACATTTGTTCTCAAACACTGATAAAAAAAGTTAATTCCTGCCACGATATACTGAGCGGGATTAACTGCTCTTTAGATATGGCTTTCAAGTGGAAGATCAATGATAGAAGAAAACGACCGGACAGTCAAGGAAAAAAAAAAAAACTAATGCAATCGTTTCATTTAAACAAACACAGCTTGTAAGGCAACATCTCCAGTATAGAAAAGAGCTCATGGTTATCGTTAAGGCGGAACGAAGCCAGCACATCCTGCTTCGGTATTCGCCCACAAAGGCATCCGCCGAGTGGTTCCTTGATCAGGTCATGCTTATGTATTGGGCCGGAATGACACCTTCTCTGCTCCATGTACAATCTACGTAAACAGGTTATGTTTAAGTACGCGGCTAGAAGACGCTTTGACTTTGATTTTCATTTTTTTCGGGCCTGCTCTCTTTTGCATATAACCATTTATCTTAAACCGCTGGGTAGGGCACACACACCAATAAGCCTAAATGGCATGAGACATCCTGGAAATGATGACCTGTCCGCGTTAAGAGGCTTAGTATAATCATGGATTTACGCTCTTCGCTAGAATCCAGTCGTGACCGGCACCTCAATAAAAGGAACGCGTTTTTGATCGCGTGTCACGCTTCCGGTTCGAACCGCCACTGGCAGGTCAGGTCAACGATCAGCAGTGATAAATGCTGAAGAACTGCTTTGAATTCAATATGCAAGTTTGACTTCAAGGCGTGGTCCAGGCTCATGCAGTACTGCATGAAGCTGGATCGGGCAACGTCATTCGTGGCACGAACAGGCAAGGTTCATGCCTCATGGGACGTTCACATGGATTAAACAAAAGGTCACGCTTAACACGGATTCATTGCTGGTAGCACCAGATTTGAGGGCTACGGAATCTGTGGCCATGTTTTGCGATGAACATTAACTGTTATGTAGGAAATCTATTTTAGCTGTAAGCTTAGCGGCCCCCGTTACTTAAGTCAAATCGAAAAGAAAGAGCAACATCGCAGACTTCGGAGCAATCTCTCGCAAACACAATCTCAATATCTACCTCCTCTTCATCGCCCCATAATGAATTGGAAATTCGTATTCATCTTGAGTAGCGTACGTTACAAGTTACCCATAAATGTTGGAATTATATTTAGGCCTATAAACACGTTCAGTGTTTCAGGTCACAAAGCTCTCTCAAAATTCGCTTGGGGCCGTTACCTTGATCAAACAAGCTCTGTATCAATGTGAACCGGTTCCGGTTCAAACCAGAACACGGAGAATACGGGAAACGATCTGGGAGCGAGCGACGTGTGTCTTGTGTTATCGAATACCCTGGAGGAATATTTTAGGCCAGAAGCCCGCTGTACATATCGGTATTCCTGGCCGCAAAGACATCACCGGATTCCAGCCGGGAAGTTTACCTGAAGGTCGCCGAGCTAAATTTCGAGACAGTTTTGTTCATTCATGAACAGGCAGTAACAGGTAAACAATCTACTGTGACGGGCGCCGGGAATCTGCGGTGTTGAGTTCAGATACCGTTGCACCGAACGCGTCTAATGTTCGCGAATCTCATTCCTGATTGCAAGCGCTTCATGGAATACGACGGTGACCTTTTCCTCGACAAACAAGGTCAAGCACAATACCGTACCAACCCAGGATGTAATATTCCTTCTTGTTAGAAATAGAACGCGTAGGAACCGGGAAAGATGAGCTCTGATAAGGGCCACAGATTTGCGTTCCTACTGCGTGATGAAGTTTTAACAACTTGGCATGCACATGAGGCACTGCAGATATTGAATGGTTTCGCGGTTCTGCCAGCGAGATACTGTCGAAATCGGGCAGTCACCGAGATCATAGAACTGGTACATACACGTGGGAGACTTCGGAACGCCCCTCAACCCCCTCCTCCCCCCCCCCCTTTTTTTTTTGTTCAGTGCTTTAAAAAAACAGGAATTTCCCAGGACACGCGCAGACACCAATACACTGAGTACCCACGATCGAAAGAAATGGCGGGCATGGTGGCCGCCTACAGTGGAAGCAAGAAAAAAAAATGCAAAAAAAAAAAAAAAAGGCGGCGAAGATCAGACGTCGTCTACTAAGGTTGCCGGCCACCCCATGCAGACAGCGTACAAGTTTTACAAAGAGAATCAAACGTTAAGTCCTTTCGGGTATCGTCTGCGACCTTTTCGTTTTTGCTAGTTCATTACTTTGTGCTATTTTGAACGAAGGGCGTCGTTAGAGGCGACGCAAGGCCACGAGCACGCAGCTATAAAAAGAAAAAAAAAAAAAAAGTCAGTCGAAGAGCCGCGAAGGAAAGACCAAAGCAAACACAAAACCGGGTCATCGCTCGGCGACCCCGATCCCGAAGGCGCGGACTGCGCTGACCTTGACCGCCGTCGCGGCAGCCATCTTCGTTCTTCTTTCCACCGGCTTCCCGTTACCTTCCTCTTTATTTCGCTGCCTCCGCGCGCCTCGTTTCTTTTGTTTTCTTTTCCTTCGAAGTTCCTAGTTGCGCTTCGCGCTGAAGACGACGTCGTCTGCCCCCCCGTCTCCTTACCGCGTCACCGACATAACGGTGCGCCCAGGAGGAGCGGCGCCTTCTTGTTGCGCACAGCAGCAGCAAATAAGATCGGTTTGAGGGAGAGAAAGAAGACGAGAGAGAGAGAGAGAAAGAGAGTGGAGCAGCAAGGCATGGCAAGTTAGATGACTGGCGCCGCACCGTGTCTCTTATATCTTTTTGTTTTCATTTCTTCATCGGTTCAACCCCCTCTTCCTGCGTCTGTGCTCGCGTTCTCTTAAGAAGCCGCATTGGCACAGACTTCAGCAGGGACGGCAGGAACAGGCAGCAACAACATCAAAACCCCGTGTCTCACCTAACCCCCCTCCCTGTTCCTTGCTTCCGAAAAGACCGGTCCGTGGTCCGCTCGGCAATGGAAGCTCGCTCGGCCAGATCCGCACGAACTTCTTCCCCTCATCGGAACGGAATGCAGGTCACCGTAGGTGAGAGGGCTCTCGCACTGGCTACGGCTACGGAACAGAAGACAGACGAGAGGAAGCGAGGGAAGGGAGAGGGGGTGTGCTCAAAGCAAGACTGAAGACTAAGATCGCACGACACAAAAATAATAATAAGCAGAAACGCTGGACCGGCTCTTCCTCTCCCCAGGACAGGAACAAGCGGTTGTCCTCTTGCAGTGGCGGTCGTTCGGTGCGCTGGGTTTTATTTTTTTTTTTTGTGGTCCCTTGAGTAACAATAACGCAAGCGGTTAAGACATGACCTCTTACTGGTTCTCGCGGATGTTGCAGAGCGCCTCCCGGCGTAGCCACTCCGAGATGGCCCGCGCTGCCAGTTTGTAATTATCAGCTACGTGTTTTGGCTAACAGGCAGGTCATTCGCGGTCATCATCACCACACCACCTCCACCACCACTATCATCGTCGTTGTGATCATCATCATCATCATCATGATCTTTTAAGTCCATTGCGTAAACAATTCCTCTCACGGAAACCTGCAGTCACCCCTCTACATCGTCAACCGAACGCGTGCCTACAAATTCCCTGATCTCATGCTCAGTCATAATCATCATCATAATCACACCGCAATCATCATAAAATGAATCTTTATTCCTCTCTTTATGGTTAGAGGACGCAATGAAAAAAAAAAAAAAGCCGCACGTATAGCTATGAAATACCCGTTACGGCCCACATGACAACAGTTGGCTTGGCGAGGAAGAGTTTGGGCATTACACGTTCACACATGATTGGAAGCAATTGAAACCCATTCCGAATTTCATCATAATCAAATAATACATAACCACAATTATCATCTTTGAAGTTCACCGCAGGACCAAATCCTATCACGACGATTTCCAGTTTTCTTTGATTTTGTCCAGTGATCCCACCTTATGCATTCGAACTCCCTTATCCCGATCATCGGTGCGTCACACCCTCTGCCAAGCTCAACCTCCCACCACAGGGCATCTCATGGTCCGCGTCTTAAGGCTTTGTTGCCTTTACGACAATAGATAAACATCGGAAACCTGCGCTTGCAAGATGCGCTGCAACAGCTTCTAAAAACACCTGGTGGCAGATGTCATCAGTGTGAGAAATAAACATTAAAACACAGGGCAGTGATTTATGTCAGGATGCCATTCTCTTGACAAGCATCACCGTCAAAGGAAATGGATGGCCGGGTCACCGACATGACGTCTTGCCATCATATAAATCTGTTTAGCGATGCTTTACCAAAGAACCGGGGCAATGTTTCCTCCGTGTCTTATGCTTAGCGTTATGCGAGGAAGGGAGAGACGTTTCACTTCACTGTACTTACCTGACTGACTGACTTCACTGACGTACTTCACTAAAACTCACTTGTCTTCACTGACTGCTTCACTGAGCAGTTGCGATCTCTCAGTGGGCTCAGCATCTGGCTCCTCGACGAAGCGCAACCCTTCATTAATCCTGGAACTTGACGATGCGATTACGCAGTAATGTTTGCGGGCATGTCGTTACGGCAGCTTCAGTTTGGATAGAGCGAAATGGCGAGTTTTAGCGAGTGTGTTCATCTTGTGCTCCTTAGTGCGGTTGCCTTGGAAAATATTATGCTGATCCAACGCAGATGCCGGATCTTTAGTTAAGCGGTTAAGTAAATGCAACACAACTGATGGCGATGCGTGCCATTGAGTTTACTTTCTTCGCACGCAACGCATAATTTCGTGCAGTGGTTACGCTTAGGCATCGTAAATGTCACAACTTGTTCCACTGGCACATACTCATTCTGGAGGATTAGCCAGGAATGGGAGCACGGCCAGTGGCACACGTCGAATGGCTAAATCACCGAAAATCAAATACATCGAGCAAACCGTTGAATAATTTGCGCTAATACATTAACAGGTCGGTGTGCTTTGGAGATACCTAACAGCTGGCATTGCGTGTTCAGGATTTATGCAGAAATTAATGTTTTTATCACGCAGAACACAGGTACGCTTACTCGCACTGCTTTAACGGTCAACGTACATGGTTTATATAAACCCTTTTGCGGCTACTTGCATTCGAAGCACATATAAGCTTCGTATATATATATATATATATATATATATATATATATATATATATATATATATCCAGGAATACATCTGGTGCTCTTTAGCCAGACACAGACCTGGTCCTTGCGCCATTAAAAAAAAAAAAACAGAAATATATCTGGCGACGAAACGGCGAACGCCACACCTCGGAAAAGAGGCAAGGAAAAGCTTAGCTTCAAAACTTTGCGTGTGCCTAATGCTCTCGAAGGGCCGAGCGATGAGATGTGCGCGTGCTCGGAGAGATCGACAAAGTTACGCGTGGGCACTTACGAGGCATGTCGGATCAAAAAAAGAAAAAAAAAAATGTGAGCCGAGCGAACGGTTCCCTAAAACACCTTATTGCAGGCGTATATAGGATGTGTCCACCGAGCCTGACGTTTTCCATGCTACGCTTTGCTTTGCCTTTAAACCGTTACATACAGGCCGTCAGCTCCCGACCTTCTTATACATGTTCATTCCTTCCTTCCAAGTTGTATTGCTTTTTGGAGAAGACGCTCATTTTATTTTTGCCTCTGGAGCTGAGTCGCCGATGCGAAACGGGCGTCACGGAGTCTTGAAGAACAGGCCCAAAAGGTCAGTTACGCGGATGCCGTTTTGTTCGGACTAGATTCCACGACCGAGCCGCGTCAAAAGGCAGAGAAATAAAACAAAACATTAACAGCCAATGCGCAGTGCCGGATTTCGGGCAGGAGTTCGCATAATGATCGTGCGCCTCTTCGGGCCAACCCGGATTTCCTGAACCTGTGCGGCAGAGGCGTTGACGGGGGCTTTCAAGAAATGTGTCAACGTGTCGCGGAGCGTGTCCGGGACTCCGGGTATCTGGGTCAAAACGCGGCGTGGAGTGTTTTTTTACGTGAAGTCTACCTTCGACTATATGCACAGGAAAACTGCAGGCGCCAAATTTTTGTTGTGTCTCACTACCCGCCGAGGTGGCCCTCTGACCGCGACCTACCGCTGCCCAGATGGCCTTGGTATTGATTTCCGGCTCTGGAGTACTAAAACACAGGTGTGCCGCCAACCGCAAATAGCTTTTGGAGTGCCTAAGCTGGTCAAAAAAAAAAAAAAAAGAACGTGATATTTTCTTAGGACTTCACAACTTACCTGGGAATTCATTGATTGAATATTTTATTTGTTATCATTTTTCAGTTGGGTCAGTTTTATGTGAGACCTGAGCGAGCGGACAGTCGTCAGTCGTAATATTCAAAACAACAGGGCCTGTAGAGACGGAAAAAAAAGAAAAAGAAAAACAGAAAGAAACAGTAATGGGAAATTTAGTTAGGCTTTAGTTCAATAAAATATACAAACAAGAGGTTAAAGCAGTAATACACACTACTGCATGCAAGTATAGACAAACTCATAATAATTTATGTTATATAGACATATTAATTCATATTAGGACTCTTGGTCATTATGAGCATGAGCATTGGAAGAAAATATATCCATTTTGTTTGTTTGTTTTTATGGAGTGGTGGGCTAGTGGGAAGGGCGGACGCATTGTCTTCGACGAACCTTTAGTTGTCTCACATATGCCGGTCTGCGATAACTTTCGTCGTCGGGTGTGTTTTAACACAAATTAGCAGTCTGCTGTTTTGGCAGCTTGCTTTTTGGCAGCCTGCTGGTTAAACAGCAGGCTGCCAAAATTCTTCTGGAGTTCTTCACAACAGCCCCCGTCGGCGCCGAACAGTGGTTCTTGGGAACGCGAGACATCAATCAATCAATCAACAAGTCAACCAATCAATCAATCAATCAATCAAAATAGATAAATAAATGACATTCTGTTTCGACATGTCTGCACAGCACAGAAGACGAGGTCAGACGGAAGAACACAACGCAGTCGCTGTGTTGTGTTCCTTCTGCCCTCGTCTTTCGCGCTGTGCAGACATGTCGATATTGAATCACCAGCTCACCCACGCTTCCACTTTATCAAGACATTCTATTGTCCATAACACGGTCACTTTCTCCCTGAAGTACGGCAACGTAAACAATATTGGCGCACAGTATGCTATGGCGTCACTGCACGGAACACCAGGAAACGTTTAAAACTACAGACCCCGCTTTGGCCTTTTCTACCTGCATGCTCGCATGATCTAAGATGTGAATCATCCTCAGATGTGTGTTTTGTATCAGACAGCTCCTGCAATTGCACCGTTTATATACCGTATCTGTCGGCGTGTACTATCTCACCCGCGTATCATTTTAATCCTGTTCATCTCGAACCACATTGCAACCTCGTGTGCCCATTCAGATCTTCGGGGCTCAGCGGAAAGTGTTACGGAACAATATGGTCCCGCCTTTCATTTTTTATACGATACTGTACATCTTGGACTACGTCGGTACCTCGTTTAGTGTATTTGCCTCATCTTTCTTAGTATTCGGTTTCCTGGACTTGCGAAGCTCCTTCTTAATTATTTATTTATTTTTATTTAAAAATAACTTACAGGCCTCAATTGAGGCATTGAGTAAGGGGGGCAGTACATAGAAAATACACAGAAAAGCATGTATGACACACACACAGTATATATGACATACATAAAACAGTAGCAATTGACATAACTCAACCGGATCCTCAAGCGGAGTACTAACGCGACATCGTGAGATAGCGGTAAACACGACGACATAACGGTACCATTGCTACAATAAGGTACAAGAACGTAGTGTAAGTACAAGAATGCGTGGTGCGACAATCATAAGTTTCTCATTTTATTAGACATGTAGCCTGTCAAGGCGTCACGGAATGAATCATGGTTGGACAGGCATGCGATGTTATCCGGGAGAGAATTCCAAAACCTGACGGCACGAGGAAGGGCAGAGTATTGGAATGCTTGTATAGAACCGTAAATGCTGAAGTTGATGAATTCAGACGATGTATGACAGGGAGATGATAATTTCGCCCAATCAATTAGCGGATAATTGAAATCCAGAAGAAGATAGACTGAGCAGCCGGGAAGAGTTCAATGGCTTTGTTGATTGCGTCACGCAGAGCATTGATGAAAGAACTTTTAGAATCCGGTGCACGGTAGCAATTACCGATCAGTATTCTAGAAGTGCAGATTCTAGATCGTGCAGGCCACCCAAATAATCTCTAGATCAGAATTAATGTTGACCAAAAATGTCGTGATGGCTTTCTTTACACCAATCAAGACACAGCCCCCTCTTTTAAGAGAGCGGTCACACCTATATATGTCATACATGTTTGAAAATGAAAAGATTTCATCATCCTTTATAGCAGAACCCAACCTGGTTTCCGTGAAAGCCATAACGTCGGATTAACTGTCTTCCAAGAAAGAAGAGATAAGCTCGCGCTTCGATAATATGCTTCGTATATTAGCGTACGATAGTGATAGCGAGGGTAAAATTGGGGATAGCTTTGATGCATGGCGACTCTGTGCGCATGGTCTCAACCGTAGCTGTCTATTCATTGGGACAACTGCGCTTGCAGAACCATCGTACATATAGATTCTTGAATCAATACGCAGCTTGTCAACTGAAAGCTTAAATGGTTTGTTCTGGGATTTCGCGAATTCAATTAGCTTTTGTCTATATATAGCGCGTCGAGTTTCCGGTGAAAAATCTTCGCGAATGGAAAATGACGTTCCCTAAGTTTGTACGCGGAAGACAGAATGCGATCTTTGCCTTTAAAGAGGGTCAGCTTGGCTATTATGGGTCTGCGTTTATCTTCACTATATTTTCCCAACCGATGCACCTGCTCAAATTGTTGGTCATTTATTTGGATACCAAGCTTATCTGCACAGAAGTCGATTATTTTCTGCTGCGACTTTGCCCAGTCGTTTTTATTATTATTATCGTCTGCATAGTAGGTGGTTTAGATGCCATGTCGTCCACGTAATTTTTGTTAGTAAAAACACGAACGGACGAAGACGACAGAAGATGGTCCTGTGCGATACGTTCGTCTTGTGTTTTTTTGTCGTTTTTGTCCCTTCAGTCTTTTCCTGCAAATGATTGCACGTCAACTCGACCACTTTGCCATTTTGATGACGCAATTTTTATTACGAAGTGTTGATGATTGGCTGGTGATTTGCAAGCGGCATGCGATAGTGAATACTTGGTGCGAGTGCCTTATCAATCTATCGCCAAAAAATTATCAGTGAATCGTCGATTGCACTATACTGCCAGAATCTTACTAGGACATCATAATACATTACCAGTGCAAGCTGTTGTTCTCCCAGAATCCCGATGGTCATTAGCTCAAGTGTATTGCTATTCAAAGAGTGTGTACGTGTGTAAATGTCAACATGCGCCGATTCTCCGAGAGCAGTGCTACGCAGACAAGATACCACCGTAAAGGCAGTGAATTACCAGTGAGTCGCCATTGCATTGCGATATACTACTAGAAAATTACTAGCACACATTTATTTCATTACCAGTTCGTTCCGTGGTTCATCGACAAGTCGTATGGAAACATTCACTCAATTACTTTGCTATACAGAATTTACACAGGGAAGTATGTTAATATGAGTCGAAATCATTGAAGCAGTGCGTTGCCGGTGCATTGCCAATATATCACCAGTGAGCTAGCAGCTGAGTGCTAGTGCATTGCCAGTTTAATGCCGGATTATTGTTACAGCACTACCTTCGCATTACAAGTTTATTCGATGGTTCTTTTTAAGCATCGGGCGGAACGTTCGCTTGAGTATTTTGCTATTCCATTGTCACAGAGGTTAGCGTGCGTCGAGTTCTTTGGAGCGAAGGCAGCCGGAGACGATGCAGTATAGTATAACAGCGGAGTGCTCGCAACTTCTCAAAAGCGTTACACGGAGTCGGGTTACGTGCGCGGCCGAGCGCAGAGGAATAGCTGCGCAACCTGGTGGGGACACTAGGCATTCTCTCGGGCGACAGTGTGGTCCGGGTCGCACGCCTGAGGAACGCTGTGTCGCCGGCGTGAAAGGGATCCCTGGTCCGTGAAGAATTGGGTCACTGGCAGCAAAACGGTGTCCGGGTCTCCCGCGGCAGGACTTATCATAAGAGCGACGATGATGGTGAAGGACACTGTCCTTGCTTGAAAGGATGAGTGAGCTTCGGGCAGTGTGGCATTGCTGTCCGGTATGGGACGCGTTGAACTTGATGCTCGCTTGGGCGATCTGATAATTTTTTTATCAACTGCAGACGGGCTGTGTAACTGACACAACGGCCTGTAGTGCTTGGTTGGTATTGTAGAAAGGAATTATAAAAGGCGGAGTTGAACATATCATGTGATGGTTAGAACAGACAACTGGTGGTTTGTAGTGTAGCAGATTGAGTTTGAAACGAAGCTTCCTTCATGCAAGACGCTCAGTGTAGGCTGATTACAACAGAATAATGATGATGAGTGGGGAAGAGAAGTATATCTAACTCTAACCAGCGACCTTCATATGAAGACAACAGACATCAACCGCTATGGTCATGAGGGGCGCTGGCTTGCACTGTGAGGGCCAGATCTAGTAGGCAAGCACATATACTAAAGAAAGTGGGCGCGATGGTAGTCTCCACTGTTCCTCAATTAGTAGAGCATTGCTGGTTTAATGTGGAAGATGTGGCATTCGGCTCACACCGGCAGCAATTTATTGTTTCGTCCACTTTCATTTCCTTTTGCCTTATTATATCTCTCTATTTCAATTAAAAAACCTAATTTCCCGAATGCCTTTCTCGGTTTCTGTGTCTGTTGGCTTCACATTGTCACTACTAACCCAAAATTGGGCCCCTCAGTTGAGCTTCTCATTCCTACACTCTTAAAACTCGTTCCAAATAGGTCCCACTAAGTGCAACACATTTGCAAAACTGTTCCGCCTACTGACTGAGACCTATGTGGAACAGATTTCCTTGAGCGTCGGCTCTTCCAGCAGTCCGAGTTTTATGCCTCTGTTACTGTATATTGCTCCGTGTAGGTTACCCTAAGTGTTCGAACATATTTTGCAACTATGTTCCACTTCGTTGGCGCGGAATTTTTGTGAAACGACATTGAGATGTTCCACTTACTGCGAAACGATATTAAGGGTGAAATACAGTAATAGCGTCAAGAAGCTCGACTGAAGGAACAGCCGACGCGCAAGTTCCACTTAATGAAACATATGTGGAAAGACACTGAGAGCGAAGGTGCCACGAAGCAAGTTGAACAGATTTTCAATATTTTTTTTTCACTTATTCTTAGTGAAACGTATGTGAAACGACACCGAGAGTGTAACCGCGACCTGCAACTTCTCGTTCCTCTCCTACAGATGACGCCATCGTCGAGCAGACGCCTCCTGGTGGTTGCCGGAGTGACGCTGTGGCTGGCCAGCCTGTGCGTGAGCGCGCTGCCCAATGAGACAGGCTCGAAGCCTGGCGTCACGGCCAGTGAGTCCGTGGCCGCGCCGGTCATTGGCGGAGCGCCGCCGGCGTCTCGGAGAGCACCGCGCCTCGACGAGCGCAAGTTCAAGTACGATGCGGACCCCAAGAAGGAGCTGACGCAGTTCATGAACACCAAGAACCTGGTCAAGACGCTCGTCAAGCTCGTCTTCGGCAGTGACGAAGAGAGCGCGGCCACGTCCAGGCAAGGGTGCATCCGACGTTTGATTGATCGATAGGGTTTAAATAGAGACAGCGAAGGAACACTAGGTGTTCTTCCAAGACCTTATTTGAGTTTATTTTTGAGAGAGAGAGAGAGAGAGAGAGAGAGACAGTGATTGTGAAGAGGAAGAGGCGCTTTTTTTTGCAACCGTTTCCTCTTCACAATAACTCTCTCTCTCCCTAAAAAATAAGCTCGAAAAGAGTTCATTTTCACTCTTTCCTGTGACGTCACGGTGGAGGCGAAGTTATTTTGATATCAGCGTCATTTCGGGAATTATGTCTTGGAGCGCGGAGGCGTTGAGAGTGTGGTTTTGTGGGCGGGAATTGTTCTGAATTATTCTAGGTTGACTCCGAGTTAGGAGGAGAAAAAGAGGGGCCGAGGCTCCGCCGGTATTCGAAATTCGCGGCCAGACGACTGCCGCAATGCACCGATGCTTCTGCAAAAAACTCTTTATTGGGCAGCTTGAACTTGCCTGCAAACATAAACAATACACGGAATGCTGCAACACACGGCAGCAGCAGCGTTCGTAGCGACGTCTTGTGGCGGTTTGTACAACCCCAAAGCGCGAAAGACTCTTTTCATTTGATGCTGCTCTCGCCGTATGAAAGCAAAAAAAAAAAAAAAAAAAAGCTACTATAAGTATATTCATAGTTATCCCGTAGCCGATCGCCTTTACACCATAAATTAAGTAGCCCATAGCCCGTCGATCCTTGCATTACTAAATGAGCACACTGTGTTTAGTCTCAACGTCACGACATGGAGTCGCCAGCACTACAGCTCACGTTTACGTCTCTGTTAACCCGGTTCACCGTAGATAGATAGTTTTATTTAGTCCGTATAACGTACTCGTACTACCCTTCACGAAATACCAGGTTACCGGAGATGTAGACGGGAGAAGTCTAGGGTCCCTCGATACAGCGTTTAGGTTAAGTTTGGTCAGATGGCAGGGGGAAGCGGAACTGGAGAAGCCGCATTGGTAGAGTCATTTTGCTGCGTAAAGTTCAACTCGAGAGGGCACAAAGCTGTTATTTGCTGTGACCTATGAAACACTACTTAATTGCTGGTGTAAATCGTCGGTACGTGGTTATATAATTGTAAATGCGCAGATATTTATTCATTTTACTTCAACACAAGAACATTTCAAGCACGTTGTCGTTGAATAAAGCGTAACAAGATGCCGCTAGCAGCGTTGCTACTGTCATCCACGCCTCCGGTAACCTCGTATTCCGTAATGGGTAATATGTCAAGCTAAAGCTCTGTAATGGTAATACGTGCATAGACGAGCCAACAATTTCTAGCCAACTTTCGCCGGTTTTTGGTCGCATCTGACGAAAGAGCCTCATGAACGTTTGCTTTCGCTACTGTTGCTGATGGGATTTATGGGCATCCCACCTGAAACGGGGCGGCGACAAATAGCCACCTATATTCCTGCTTGAGTTAAACATGTACGCTATACAGGCTTTTCATTCGAGCATTTTTGTATACGTCTCCCTAATATTTTTCTCTTCCTCTCTTCTTTCTTTTCCCTCCGCTACCCTGTTGCGCCACCTGCAGGCAGATCCTGAACCTGCTGGTGACCGTGCTGGACATGCTGAAGACGACGTTCGGCAACCGCGCGCGGTCGTCCACGGCGCGGGGATTCCGCGGGGCGCTGGACGACGCGGCGCTTGCGGGAACCACCATGCTCAAGGGCTTCGTCAAGTCCGTCATGACCAAGGACGACAACTGCATGCAGAGATACCTGTGCGAAGCCAGCCGGGATGCCGTCAAAGAAGCGCACGAGGTCGGCTATCTCGTGGCGCAGTTCGGAGGGTAAGTACCTCGGTCCCAGACCTCGATAGTCCGTGCAGCCCCCGGCGCCATTACCAGCGAATACGCAATGGCTGCCGTCGACTATTCCGTGCGTCTTGTCGTTGGTGCGCAGTTATCAGCCATCGTAACATGTCTCGTTGCATTACGATAGTCAGAATTCTTGAAACCAACCTGCGAAGCAACGTAGACAGGTGTTCTTCCAGTGCCGCCCCTCTTAGTGTTGCTTCGGCAGGGGAGGTAATTTTAGCCGTTCACTGCAGGCTTGGCGTGGCTTTTCTGGCTCGAGACATCGCAGCGCGCGAAGCACTACTTGCGGAGGTCGAACGACGGCTGTCGTGTAGGGAATGTACATGATTGGCGTCATATGCCAGGGTCACCCGAGCCGATAAGACGAATAAAACAGGTACTACAGCAATTAAGAGCCGATTTGGGCTTAAATCTATATCCGGATGCTTGTCGCAATGTCACCATATCCGCGACAATGTCGGGCACAGCCCACGTGCACAAAGACATGAACACGCCTAGAGGCTGTGAAATATTTGAACTTGCAGTACTTTAATGCTCAGTTAGATTGATCGATCAGACCGACCGCACAACACTGAATATTCGTACTTCGAGCCTTTTTATTTTTTCTGCTCTTATAGAAATAAGTTCTTGCACTAGTGCCGTAAGAATGATCCGCATGACAAAACTGGCCGGTCGTTCACTCAGTTTTCGTCGACTTTAGACTGCTGACGGCCGCTGCAGACAGTGCAGCATGATGTGTTGTACTATCACCGCATTCATCCGTGGGTGATATCGAATGCCGACAACAAAATTGGCCATATTATTCATTCAACAACTAAGTGATTTTGCGCCACAGAGCAAGCGTTGCCATGATTGCAGAAGGGTAATTTAACTGCTCAGATTGATTCACACTACCTTTGAGTGGCGGTTGTACACTTGCGGGTATCATTATAAAACGCTCCCAGTTCTTTTTCTAAACACACCCGTTCTAATTCTTATTCTACACCTGCTTTTCTCAGGTACGCGGCAAGTTACGCACTGCAGGCCCAGAAGGCGGCCCCGATGACACGCAGCTACAACGCCACCCGGAGCGGCCGCAGTGGCGAGGACTGTTTCAACCTCTACAGCGCGTGCAACGAGACAGACTGAGGGACAATCGCACGCATCCGTCACCGGCCGGTACCGGTTATCATCGTTCCCATCATCCTCCACCGCCACCACGAGTGTCCCCGTGTGTGTGTTCTTTACTTTTTTACTCCTCCAAGTCTCAGTTGCCTGTCCGCGCCACCCACGATTATTTATAGCATTCGCGAAAGCCGCACGACCGCCGCTCCCCCTATACCACGACGCTGGAACAACCGGGGCGGCCGCCGTGCACTTGTTCTCTTCTTCACCCGGTACTCTACGCACAGCAGACGCACCCTCCGAGAATGACTTCATCAAAATCATTAAAACATTAAAAAAAAGTCTTCCTGTGTCGTTCATTCATTTTGAGGGAGGCTACTCCAGTGGTTCGAAAAGTCATCATCATCATCATCCTATCTTTAGGTCCACTGCAGGACGAAGGCCTCTCCCAGTGATATCCGATCACCACTGTCGTGCGCTAGCTGATTCCAATTATGCCTGCAAATTTCCTAATTTCATCACCTATTCTCAGGCGTCCTCGATGGCGCTTACCTTGCCTTGGCAGCCATTCTTAACTAGACCACCGATTATCTGCCATACACATTATATGGCCTGCCCCGCTTCATTTTGTCCTCCTAATGTCAACTAGAATGTCGGCTACCCCCACTTGCTCTCTAATCCACACCGCTATCTTCCTGTCTCTTAACGTTACGCCTACCATTTTTCATTCGATCGCTCGTTCCGTGGTGTTTAGCTTATTCTCAAGCTTCTTTATTCATTCAAGTTTCTACATAAAGTTTCAACATTCAAGTTTCTACCCCATGTGTTAGTGCTGGTAGAATGCAATGATTGCAACACTTTTCCTTTTAAGGGTAGCGGTGATCTGCCGGTCATGATTTGGTCATGATTTGGCCTGCCGTATGCGCTCCGACTCATTTTTATTGTTCCGTAAATTTCGTTTTCATAATCAGGGTCCCCTGTGATTAATTGACCAAGTTGAAGAAGCTCTTGCACAGAGTCTAGAGGCGGACGTGAATCAATTCTTGTTCTCTTGCTATACTATTGAATATTACCTTTGCCTTCCGCATATTAATCGTCAACCCTACTCTCAGACGTTCTCGGCTAAGGTAGTCAGTCATTTGTTACAATTCATACCCAGCGTTTCTGAACAGCACAATGTCGTCTGAGACCCGTTCAAAGGGTATTATGAAATGATGCGGTAGGTGAACTGAAATGCACGAATGCTTCATAGAAACACCGAAGACTTGACCTGCGAGAGCTTATAACTTAGCGAATTGAGCACTGCATGGCTCGAGATGACATCTGTGGCAGAAAGCCGATCTTCTTTAGACCGATATCTCACGCTCTGAATTTGAGAGCCCGTTTGAAAAATATGGTACGAAAAAAAGTTCAGATAGAACCCATCTGTCGATGATTGTTTATGTCAATGTGAGATAATTTGAATAAAGACTCGCCTGAAGACTTATCATCCTCATCCTCACCAGTGCTGCCACCGCCGCTGAGGCCCCGGACTGAAGGATCCACCCACCGCGGGGATTCACGCTTCTCCGTGCCCCATCAAAATCAAGTTTTCTTTTTTTCTCTCTCTCTCATCCTCACCGTTACCATGGGCATGATCTCCAACATCATGATCACGAGAAACATCATCGTCATGATGTCCCTGTCATGGGACATAATAAGCATCGTCTTATAATCTTAGTTATTAGAGCATCATAATGATGCTCTAATGATTCTGTAAGGTAAGTATGGATTAGCAACTAGCGGTAACCAACGCTTTGCTCCATCATAATGATGACGGGTATTACAGCGGAGCGCCATCGTGTTATGTTACTCCGACACAAGCAACGATTACGCATCAGACTAGAGTTCATGGATGTCCTTTCCCGCCCGCCGGAGGGCATCGAGGCACCCTACATCAGACGGCACCTGTGGTGCCACCTATAGGGCGCTATCATCGCAGACAGCTCAGAAGTCCAAATTCCCCCAAAATCACGCTCCATTCCACTGCTGTGAAGGTGGATTACCAGCGAAGCAGTTTAGCACGCGACATAGAGGTGCCACATAATTTACATCAAAGGTATGAGCAAATTTTATTTCTTTTGAGTTTTATTTCTCCAGGAAACTAGGCACGCAAGCGCTTGGAACGATGACAAAGAGAGGGCGGTGCGAGCGTACACATGGTCGACGCGGGTCGCACAGCGGCAAATCTTTGAGAAACCCTTATTATCTACCTGAGAGTCAACTGATCTTGAAAATGGTGCCTATTGATAACTAATCTACTGAGAATGCATATCCGAGTGATGAGACGTATAAGCTTTTGCATAGAATGAAGCGATTTTGCGTCAAATTCGGGAGCTAAGTTTTTGCACACGCAGATCTGTTGACGGAAACGAAAAATGCATAGAACGCAAGCCATATACAGTTTCGCTGTACAACAGCTAGGGACAGGCAAATAAATGAGCTGACATCCAAATTAAACGGCAGTGGTGGGTATTCCTCCTTGGAGCGATGTTTACGGAGCATTTATGCGTTAACACTGAGCGCTTTTCCAGTCGTGCGAAAGAAGTTTGCGGAATAGCAGCGCCATCCACGGAGAAACGTCGCAAACATGTTTTGCAATGCGTTGTTGCACTCCACGCGGGCGGGCATCCGGTATTTTTCGCCGTCTCGTGGTTAGTGCACATAGAAGCATAGGATATCGCGGGTGTTGTCAGAAGGACGCGTGTACGTCACAACCCTCGAACTATATGCGCTCAGACGGCCTTGGGGTGCTCGGGTAAAGCGCACGTAAATGCACGCGATTCACCAGCAGTGGTGGAATCTCTAGTATATGAATAATATACATAACTATATATACATTACCATATGTATATACATGCAGCTGACACACGGCAAGGGTAATATGAAGATGGGGGTCGTTTTATATTGTTGATAAAATACTTGGCGAATACTTTGCGCGACAAGACATTCTTGACCCCTATTTTTTATTAGCCGAAATAAGGTACATACAGGTAATTAAAAATATACGTACTATTCCACGTACCGTATGCACTATTTTTTCCACATAGTACAAGCACCCGTTCAGACATCTGTTCCATTGCAGCACTAAATTTGAGATCCCCCTGTAGTACAATTCGTCTGGCTGACTGCGGAACCACCATCGGACTCATGCAACTCTTCACGGCCTTTTGTGAAATCACAGCACCACCACCCCACACATATCAAATCGAGACACCTTTCCTCGTACGCGGGCTGCATTTCCCTGCGGATATCGATGGGCGTTCGTCCCTTGCCCCATAGAAAACGAATCACACTTCGTTGCGCGTACGCCGTGGACGTGTGAAGCACAACCGCCATCTTCAACAACTGACAGCCGCGCCGTGCAGCGGAGCTACCGGCAGGTAAGGCCGGGCTGGTCCAAGAAAGGTCCACCGCATGGAATACATATGTTGACTTCGTATCTACAGCCGCAATTTGGCTAAAAAAATAGGGGCAAACACTTTCTGATTCGCCCTTACAATGTGCCACATAAACGTTCAGGCAAGTGTTGGGGGCTGCTAAGCGCGAGGTCGCGGGATCGAATCCCGACCACGGCGGCCGCATTTCGATGGGGGCGAAATGCGAAAACACCCGTGTATTTAGATTTAGGTGCACGTTAAAGAACCCCAGGTGGTCCAAATTTCCGGAGTCGCCCACTACGGCGTGCCTCATAATCAGATCGTGGTTTTGGCACGTAAAACCCCATAATTTAATTAAAAAATTCTAGAGACGTTCAGCCAAAGAAGCGCCGCATAGTATATAATTCTTCAGAAAGAATTGTTGTCATGTCTGGTACCGATATTTGCCGAAAGTGCAGACGCGTTTCTATGCTTGGCGGGTTGGTGCTGTCTTCCCAGAGCATGCGCAGATATCTTTATTTTGGCTTCTTCCTTCTTTTTTCCGTCGCAGTAGCGACATTTCAGTTGATAGTCGGCGTTTGCGGTGTCTTTATCGCTCTTCTTGCATCCGTGTTTCCTGCGCCCAACTTTTAAGCCTTGTGCTCGAGTGTCGGAAACAGCCGAGCTATTCGCCACGTCCCCCGACTTATCGCAGACATAAATTAAGGCTCTTATTCGGGTGCTTCGCCTTAAGTGCGTTCCACGGAACGTGGTTGGCTGAAGTTTACAAGTGAAAGAGGTAAGATATTTTAATTACTCTTCAGCCCACTGTAGCAAATTAATAATCTTCCATGAGTCAACCAGTAAAGTACTATAACTCCTAACGAAGAAAATAAGGTCATCAGTTCTCACGTACTTCCTTAAAATTTGAAGATTTGCTACATTCCAGAAGGAAGACCGGACGACAGATTGGATAGTGCTCTGTCTTGTCTTGTTTAATCCGTTGCCATGTATTTGCGCTGAAAAAAAAAGTGCTCAGTGCAAGCATAGACGGCTCCTTATATGGTCTCCTTTGGGTGAATGGGCAGCTTGGTTCAATAATTGGGTGGAAGAGAAGTCTTCCGCCCACGGTCAATTGTCCTTATTCATCAACGAGGCTCGCACAGCCATCAAGCCTTATGGGCAGTTTCGCCACCTATTTACTGTGGTAGCCTTATGGCTATGACATTGCGCTGCTGAGCTCAAGGTCACGGATTCCATCCCTGCCGCGACGGCCG
Organism: Dermacentor silvarum; assembly: GCF_013339745.2. Lineage (NCBI taxonomy): Eukaryota > Metazoa > Arthropoda > Arachnida > Ixodida > Ixodidae > Dermacentor > Dermacentor silvarum. The sequence continues at coordinate 127,029,521 of NC_051162.1, read as the reverse complement.
CATTTAAATGGGGACAAAATGGAAGCAAGGCTCCTTTACTTTGATTTAGGTACAGGTTAAAGAGTCCCAGGTGGTCAGAATTAATCCCGAATCCCCCACTATACGGCGTGCCTCATTACCACTTCGTGGTTCTGGCACGATAATGCCCTAGAATTTGTTACGTTTATCGCAGCTTCTCCCACGTGCTAGGCTTCGAACAACCGGCGGTTATGGTTAGAACACTTCCCGTGAGAATGGTCTGGCTTTGTTCAGTTCGCAGTAGCGCGTAGCGAGTGGCATAAGCAGTCACGTTGTTATAGATTGCGTGTAGATGAAATGTGAAATCCGTTGCCCATTATAGACGAAATGCAGCGCTATTGCAGGTGCGATGTTCGAAAATAATTGTTTCTCGGGCTATTGGCACATTTTCTTTGAAAGCCTGACATTTTCAGGCCCGAATAGACTGGTGGCTCGTAGCAGCTTTTTCGGGGGGAAAATAAAGGTTTTTGAAGGACTTTCAAGGCTCTATCAACTCATCTTCGAAGGAATAAAAACGCCCTGATGCGTGACTGCTCAAAAACAAGACGCTATCTTAACAAGTAAAAAAAAATTTTTATCGTACACAACAAGGCAAAAAGTGCTTGCTAATCCTTTTTCACGTAACCCGTCAGCAGTCAGCACAAACAAGATGGCTCTATATCACAAAGATGCTAATCGGATTGGATTGACTTGAATCCTGGCTCCCATAAACCACGTGGTCAGATAGACAACTAAAATTCACTGTGTTTAGCCGAAAGTTATAAATTCACAGGTTTCCTGGCACTCTAAGCGACACTTTCAGATGCAAGGGTTTTAAGGTGTTTTAAGTACCACTACACGAACCCTTGACAGGACCTGAAGTCACACACGCGACGTACGTGGACGCTGGCTTCAAACTGTTTATTCAGGAACCTTCACATTTCCAAAGTGTAATTATCAGTTATGAATAATTGCATTTGCTTGATGATAATCAATGTGTGAACTGTTGTTTTGAACGCTTGTCTGCATCTATAACCTTGGCCCCTTGATGCTCCCAAATAAAGAATGGGGATGTAATGATCGAATCAGTACTTGTTGCTGGGCTGGTTGGTTCATATGGTATTTGGTTGGTTCATATGGTACTTCGCCTGTCACCCAGGTTGTCGGGCGACAGGCGAAGTACCGGACATTAGCCCTAGACTGATTAACGAAAACTAACTCTGCATTGCGTGAACTTGTGCCTAGCAAAAAGGAATAAAAACCAAGCACATTGATAGCGGCGAGCACGTACAGTCGTCGATCGTCGAAATCTGAATTTGCGAGATACTAGTTACATGACTCGTCGAATATTCAATCGTAATGACTGTCGCTCGAGCTCCTTCCGAAATGTGCAACACTATTTGAGTCGCGCATGAAATCTGATTGCACAAGCCTGGGCTGACGACATAGACAACCGGTAGAATCGGCGACAACAATCGAGAATGTTCTGAGATGCAGGCGCGCCTTGCGCTGAACGATAACTTTAGCAGTTAGAAGGTGAAAGAGCCGGTCGCCGGGGGAGGGGGGAACAATGTACGCGCTTCAATATCATTCTCGTGGTGTAATAGCGCAAATTGGTTATCGCACCCTGCCACATTCCCTGCAAAAAGTGAGACTGTCTGCTCCTAATAGACTTAGTTGCGAGTGACCTTTCCTGTCCTGTTCTTATAACTCATATCGTTTAGCATCCTACCACACCACAACAAAACCACTTGAAGTCAGCACCCGGCTTACGTCATTTGTGTGCCTGCATGTCCTGTCTATTCACCCTGCAAACGCTTAGTGAAATTCGTTGTACACCTTCGTTCGTTTGAAGCAGTTGGACCAACTACAGGCTGCAACCGACAGGCTGCAACCTGCGCCCGCGTTTTCGTGGCGCAATAACGCGTGACTGAAAGCAGACCTGTCTACGAGGTCTCTCTACAAATTTGCACCTGTCTTGGAATTTGTGCACACCGATTTCTTTGTACCTTTCTCCCTCCCCCAGCAAAAGGCAATCAGCAGCTGAGACGGGAGCGGCGCGTACAGGGAAAGGGGGACGCGACGCTCCCTCAGTGCTCCCGATCGAATTTTTCGACTAGCGAGTCGGGAGAGAGAGAGAGAGAAAACCAGGATGGGGAAAGAGGGAAGCGCGCGTCCTCCCCATCAACCCCCCTTTTTTCCCCCATGCTCTCGCGCCTCCCCAGGTTGCCATGACGACAGACGGGGAGCTCCCGTCATGGCGGCCGTTGTGTGGAGAGACGTCGGCCCGACGCAGGCTCCAAGATTCCGGTGAGTTGTGCTCGGTTGCTTTCCCCTTTTGCTTCCCACGCGCTTGTGCAAGCGTTCTCCTTATGCACGACTGTTCCGAGGGCCCATCAGTCTGGGCTTTGCGCAAGTCGGTCACTTTTGCAAGAGCCTCGGAAAACGCGGCGGCGTCTGCAGCTGTAGAGAGCGCGACGCTAGTACTACACGGCCAAGTCAAGGCCAGGCCAGCGGCTGTTCCCCAGCCGGTGCGATGCGAGGGCATCGCACCGGGAAAAAGGAAGCGAGAGCGGTGCTGGCGCCGCTAGCGTTCCCGATTCGGGAGAGAATTGGGTTTCCAGGAATCCCGCCGCGGCGTTTCTTTGGACTCGCTTATGAAAACGGGAAGTGACGGGCTTTCCTGGAACCATCTTCAGCGCGGAGGCTGCTGAACTTTTGCAGGACGCCGACTGCTGTCGCGAAAGGCTTTTTAGGGATCGCGTAGGGTCGGGAGAGAGGGAGTGAGGCAGCAGTCCGACTTCCCTGTGAGCGGCGCACGCTGTCTGTGTTTATGTCGTGGAGCGTGGCGGAAGCGATACGTTCGGATGAGTTTTTTTACAAATTCCTGAGACGCACCGACTGTAGACCCGTGATTTTAGTTGACGAACGTATCCTAGGAACACTGGTGGCTTTGGTCGATCGTACTGTTTAATGCCGTTCTTTTTTTCTTTACTACGGGTTCTTATTTTGGTAAAGTTATTGAGTATGTTAGTGTAATGATAATAGCCTGCGTAGAATATTATTATTATGAACGTCTGCTTGCATTCACTGACGGTGCCTTCGTTGATTGCAAGCAATAAAAGGAGCGCCTCCACTGGCCGCTGAGAGTTGAGATAGAAACGTTTTGTTTTTGTTTGAAGTAGCTACAGAGTTCCCCAACTCTTGGTTTATAGTATAGAACGGCTACGTGATGGGTCATCCAAGGCAACGGCTACGCAACTTTGAACTTCGGGAATACTGGTGGGACTCCGAAAGAGGTCTATACTCATTACGCGTAAACTGGAACCATGCAGCGCATGACGCTAGGACTTCTGCACAGGAATAACACACTTCCCGCGTTTACGTCGTCACGTTCGGGGCTGACGATCAACGTCACGAATTTGGACGCCTATGCATGCTACTTGAACTCGGCAGCTCAAGGCTAAATTGGTTTTGACTAGTAAAGTAGTATTTAAAAATTACACATTTGTTCATGGGGAGAAAAAATCTGGAATAATTTTTGAGAACGCGAAGGTCGAACTCCGCGTTAGCGAAACAACGAGGCCTCTTTAACCGATCAAATTTTACGGTTATAACGCTTGTTCAGAGTAAACCATGGTAAGCAGTTGTTAACGTTTACGCTAGATCAGATAGTTTAGGTGGATAAGGACTAAAAAAAGTTTTAATGTGCATATGGTTGCACTAGAACATATTTTCCGGTGGGCAGAACAGTTGCTTTCGTGAAGCAGGATTTATATAAATAAGAATATTTTGAAGAAGCATTAGAAGACGGCTTCCGCAGCTGTCCTGTAACCACTGGTCATTCACATTCAAGTGAAGGCAGCGCAAGACGAAATCAATATTTGCGCAAAGTTTTCGTGTTGATTCAAACACGAGCGTACAAGTACACTTCGTTAGCAGGGCCTTGTGTCTCCCGGGACACAGTCAGGGCTGGCACACGCGATGCAAATTAGACTGAAGCCCTTCTGAGCAGAGAACCCTGGTTCGGTCGGAGTTGATTAGTTTTACTGCTGAGTGTTTACGTTCTGCTATAATAAGCGGCGGAGGACAAACTCCATTTTTATAGCGTTGCTTTAGAAGACGATGCAGTTACGTATCAATTCATTTTTTTCTGGGACTCGCGCGTTTGATTTAGCACTCACTCTTTTTTTTTTACTTAACTATATTACGTATTCTCGCGTTGAGGGTGTTTGTGTGGAGCTGTCGGAGAACATCTTTATTTTGTCTGTGATTAGCGCAGTTATTTCACATCTGGTTCTACTTATTCAATGTCCCCGTTGTATCACCTGTTTCATATTTTGTTTTCTTGAAATGCCAACGAACAAGGTAGCTTTGCTCGCGTAAGGTGGCGATCGGAATGCTTTCCCACGTAATAAATATTATTCAGCAGTAAACTTAGTGACACAAAGTTGAGAATGTGCGCAAGGTCATAGCGGCTGCTACTGCTCATTGTCACTTAGCTGTGCATTTTTTTTGTTGCACTATGTAGACTTGTCTTGCAGTACCTTCTGTACCTTCCAAATGAAGCCAAATGCTTGAGTTTTGCAGATCCAGTTGTTCTGCTCAGAAGCAGACGAATGAGTATTGTAGCCGAATTAAACTACTATCCGTGCAATGTGATAACGATTGTTCGTGTTCTTTTTTTCTCTTTAGGCACATCTCATTTCCTTCGACGTATTAGGTAAAGCTGAAATGACAGTAACTTCTGTACTTCCTAGAGGGAGCAGAAGTATTGAGCTTTGCAGATCTGTTTGATGATTCTGCCGAGAAGCATTGTGTTGCATTGAAGAACATTCTAGCCCAAATAATAACTACTTGTGCAAAGTCATAGCGACTATTCTTCCTTTTTGCTTAGCCATGTTTTATTATTTCTTTCCGGATTATGTAAAGTCCACAATGACTGCACCTTGTGTGCCTTCGGAATGAAGCAGAAATATGTAGCCTTGCGGAATTATTTATTCTCGTGAAAAGCGAAAGTAATATAGAAACGAACGTGCAAGTAAGCGATAAAGAGCGCTGAAAAAAAGCTGCAGCTTGTACAAGCAAAATGTCTATCCGGTGGCTGCGCTGAGTGTAATTAAAGTTGGGGAGTAGGAACGGCGCAGTGCAGAAAGTGAACTTGAGAACCCACGCTCCCCACCACTTCAGCATTAAACTCCGGAAGGGACGGAACGCTATGATCATATTTAACGATGCTTCCGAAAGAATTTTAATCGTTACTGTGACCAAGATGCCGCATTACCTATGTATTTTATATTTAGAGCAGAAGGGACCGCGAATATGTGCATAAATGACGATCCCCCATGCCTCACTTCTTTTTTTCTTTTTCGGGAGGGTTGCTACAAAGTCACGCTGAAGCCACAGGAAACTACAGAAGTGGTTGGCGGTACCTGCACCACACAGGGCAGCATGCGTTTCAGGGGCGAAGCTCCTTATAGCGGCACCCGTTCGTCCCCGTCGTCGTCGTCGTAGTAGTAGTGTGTAACCAGTCTGAGAAAAATGAGAAAAAAAATGTGGTTGATCCCTCTTATATAGGAATCGGTATAGAACACGAAAGTGAAACGTGTCTTCACAGAAGTAGTGTAATGTTTATTGCACATTGATATATAATGTCTATTGGTGTTTTGTGGCTAAAGCGCCCTTAGGCGTTGATGCACCCACGCTGACGCCTGGTGGCACGTCTCCTCCATCACGACTACCAACGTCGATGACCATGAGCAACCGTCGTGCATATGGAAGCTGCACTACGCTGCACACGCTAGCACAACGCGAAAGACGAAGCACGTAACTGACGCACTAATACAACGCGCAAGACAAAGCACGTAACTGAATCGTCACCGAGTCAAATCAGCGCGTACAGCGCGTCGTAATTGCAGCCTCCGCGATCAACTTCAGAAACATTTTCAGAGCTAATTGCGGAGGCCACGCTCCACTGTGCTGAGTACGGTGAACGCCACCTAGGTGGCGTTGGTAGTGCTTATTGATGCCAGCGTCCCTTCGAATGCTGGCATCGAGGCGTCGTAGTGCTGAGACCACCGAAGCGTTCACTGTCGGTGCGCGTTAGTGTCATAATGCAGTACTTCTCTTTTATTGCGATAGCAATTATATGGACACTCAAAAGCAGATTTCTGCCGTCGCCGTCGCCGTGAGATTCCGTATGACGTCAATGGAGATGAAATCGTGACCGCGCGCCGCCGAACGCTGTATGTGCGAGTGAAAGGGCGCGAGGGACGCGCTCTTTCACGGGGAGTGAACGCACGGCGGAGAACAAACGCGCGTTCCGCGCCGTGCTTGCTTAAGGGCTGCAGAAGTAGGCGTCTCTTTCCTCCTTTACAATCACCATATATGTGGAGCAAACGCGCCTTCTTCCGATGCGCGAGAGGCCGTGGGGGGGGGGGGGGGGAAGGAAGGGGGAGGGAAGGGAGGCGACGTTTAGCTGCGGCACCAAGTGCCTATTTATATCAGAGGCTCCGGCAACAGTCACCAACGCCGCACGCATTTTGAGCGAACGCGGGCAAAACGCCGACGGCGTCGACAACAGTTCTGCGCGTTGCCGGTGCTGCTGCATGTCCAAGTTTATACAGCTGATAAAGCTAATATCATTACTCCGTATAGCTCTCTACAAATTTGCTATCGCAATTGATGCTTCACCTTTCAGGTGAAACTGCGACAACTTTTTTCTGCTCGTAGGCGGCGGCACCGCCCCGAGCAAGAGCGCGGGTACACGGAGGAGTGTTAGATATATAAGGCGCGTCTGTGTAGCTCTCTGCAAATGCGTTTGTGGCGCAATGGGTTAAACGCTCGGCGATCTATCGTCGCGGACCGAGAGGTCGTGGGTTCGATTTCCAAATTTTGCATGTTTGTGGAACTTTTTCTTCTGGTTTCTTTCTTTGTATTATGTTCGTGTACATTGTAAGCTGACGTATTTCCGTGACGGAAATACGTCAGTGAAGTCTTGGTGGACCCCGGCATAAAACACTTTCGTGTTAAAATATTCCGAAGTTGTGTCCGTAGCGCGGAATCGAACCAAGGACCCCTCGCTTCCGAGCGCGCGGCGTTAGCCCACTACGCCACGAAGCGGACATGGACGCACGCACCACGATGGCAATAAATACCCAAGATTAACGAAAGGCCGCGTTTCTAGCGCGTTTCTAACGCGTTTGTGCTAGCGCGTTACGGCCCGTGTAAGAAGCTGGTGTTAGACGCTGTGGCCTCTCCGCCTTACCTTCAACGCGTTTCGAACGCGCTGCCCAAAGCGGTGGCAAGTCAAGTTCAAGTCGAGGAGCGTTTATGAATACGGGGGGTATACTCTCTCAGCAGTCATGTGATGGCGTCGGCAAACGCGGTGCACGTTCCGGCATGTGTAAATGGCTGCGTAAGACGCTGTGGCCGCTCCCCTTTACTAGAGAGTACTGCACGTTTCTAACGCGTTTGTGCTAGCGTCCCCTTAAGCGGGAGATCCGATGATTCCCTCCGGAGCTTCGCCCACTCATCATCATTCACCCCGTGGATATGCTGGACTGGAGTCCCTTTTTTGTCGTGTTTATTATTATTATTATTATTATTATTATTATTATTATTATTATTATTATTATTATTATTATTATTATTATTATTATTATTATTATTATTATTATATGTTGTATGTAAGTTTTTTTACTACATATGCCTTTCGGCAAGTCCCCCGAATAATAATAAAAGAAAATGGTTCGTAAAAGTGATTGACTGTGCGAAGCCCCACTCGTTTAGTTCGCTCCGATTTGTCCCTATCCCGGGATCTCTAAACACTTTTTCTACACACGTGACCAGACTACAAGGTACGTAGAAAGCGAAACATTAGATAATCGCATATTATTGTGGAGAAGGACGCTTTTTCAGGTTGATTTTGATCGTGTCGGTGTGTACGGTAGCAAAATGTATTAAAAAAGCTGCTAATTAAAGGATTAAACCTTACTCTGTTATCTCTACATTATTTCCCCTAATTTTGAACAGCACAGAAACGGTTCGAAGTACGCTTGCTAAAAACGACACAACTATATGATAGGGAACACTCGTCGATGAATGCAAAATAAATAGACACTATGCCTGACTGTGCGAAAAAAAATGTAAATTGGGCTACTGTCAATAAAATTACAAATTATGTTATAATAAATTATAATAAAAACAAATTATAATATCGAAATAAGATGCTACGTTAAGAGTACGCATCCTCTACTATAATTATTACATTTAGCGCGTGACGCTCTGTCTGAAAGACAGCTACCCCTGTTGAAGCTTAGAAGGAAAAAAAAAAAAAAAAAGGTCATATCGTTCCACCGATGGCATGTGGCTGTACAGGTGATAGCTGATAGAAGTGTGAGTTACACGCGTTGGCAGAAATTGCTGGCGAATGTTGGGTTTCGTATAGTGTCAAAAATAATGTAAATGCTCTGCGTGCTACTAAATATACGAGCACGACTGATGTTATCATTTAGTTACAATTGAAAAACAGGAGAAAGGTGGGGCCCATGCATGTTCAATTTAAACGACGACGTGACCCACACGTTGAGTTTATTTTGCTCTTTAATCGTAAGAATGGCGCGTGAAGGCACGACACAAGCACGCACTTCTGGAAACACGCGCACGAGCACACCGACACGCACATACAAACACCCCATCAACCGCCTGATAATACACACACATGCACATGCACACACCCAATAACACATGAACACATACATATGCATGCACACGCACAATAACACATACACATACGTGTAGATACCGCACACACAATTTCACGCAAACACAATAACACAAAAACACGCAGAATCACACACAAAAACATGCATGCGCACACCCAATAACACATAAACACATACATGTAGACACACCACACACAATTTCACACAAACACAATAGCACAAAAACACGCACAATCCCACACAAACACATGCATACAAGAGCAATCACAGAAGCACATGCATGTAACACACAAAAGTAAGCGCAATCACACACACTAGGACATACGTACGCACAATCACACACAAACGACAAACTTGCATACGCACAGAATCACACAAAACACACATGCGCACGCACGCACACACATTCTTAAGGTCCCTGCTTTCATTAAAATTGTGAGCAGAAAACCTGGAAGAATTTTCCGGCTACAAGGCGCTGATGAAGGCCCGACAAAAGCATGCTCACAGAATGAACGCTGGCTTCGTGGTATTCAATTCCCGAAACACCTAGATCCAGACCCCGCCTCCCGTAGAAAGCAAATACCACCAGAAACTCCAAGCAAATGTAGCAAGTCGTGCTCGTACCGCTGTGTCCATAAAGAGCATTCATGCAGCGCGTTTCCCCGCAAAGCTCTCTCTATTCTCCCGTGCGGATGGCTTAGCCGTCACGCACTAGATTAGTGCGGAGAACCCACCCTCGCAGGGGCGTTAAAAGAGGGGAGGTAAAAGGGACGGTGATGGTGAAGCGAGTGATGGCTAAGAAAAGAACGAAAGGAAAAAAAAAAAAGAGAGAGAAATATATAGTATGGATAGATAGATAGATATATTGATATAGAACAGAGAGTAAAATGAAAACAGAAATGGCCGACGGTGACGCTAGGGAAGCACAAGAACAAGAAGAAATACGAGGTCACAACAGAAGCGAATCGCAAAAATTTTAAATAATCTCGAAAGAGAGGCGAGAAATATAGAAAGAAGGAAACAGACACAAACACGATATCACACCGTTGTTCGTGACAACGCAAGTAGAATTAAGCTGTGCTTCCTTTTTGCTTCTTTTTAAAAGCTAAGGTGATAAAGAAATACCGTGTGTAACCTAGCCCTTTCGCAGGCGTTATTCCGGTATTTATACTTCATTTGAAAGAGAGAGAGAGAGAGAGGGAGAGAAAAAGGGGCGAATATTTTCGTTGCGTCACCGCTTTCAGGTGGCGTTGACGGGCTATTCCTATAATACTGTCGATCCCTGAGTTCAGCTTTACAAGCACAATAAAAAACGTAAAAAAGAAAGAAAACAAAGAATAGGAAAAGTTGAAAATGAGCGCCTTCGTTAATGTCACATGGAGGAAGTGTTTCGTTTAGACTGTATGCTTCCAGCTTCAGCGTGTTTCTTTTTTTTTATGGACCGAGGAAGGAGAGTAAAATGGTACCTTTTCAAAGCCAGTAGTACGTACCCGTCTGACGAATTGTCGCCAAGAATTTGAAACCGACTTTTATGATCCAAGTTCTTGACTTGCGTTAGAGCTGGTAATATAGATGATTGTATATTCGATTCATGGGCGCCGCCATCTTGGGCTGTTACACAAACGATTTCGTAGCTTTATGAGAAGGTAAGTCACGTAAAATGGCCATGAAACGCTGAACGCATTTATACAACTGTTTCCATGCTTTAGAATCGACTGTAATGCCGTAAACTGCGTTGTTAAAGACAGAAAACAGAAACGTTATAAACCCAATATGGTGGCACCTAAACGCTTCCGTAAGATGGTCTATAGGAGCAGACTCCAGTGTACTAGACGGTCAAGGTGACCTCTTAAGAGCAAAAATGATAACGACAAAAAGAGATAATAAGTGTATACATGGCAACGCAATGCAAAACTTTGCATAGATGACACAAGATGCTGACGCAAAATTTAGCAATAACTGCAAGAAAAAAAGCTAACAAATGAACAGATCTTAAAGGCGCGTTTAAAAACACGTACGCAATAGCAACGCACATCACAATAAAATAATTACAGATTGTATTACAAGTAAATATGCGCGATTCAACATTATCGATAATAATAAGTCATTAAGATTTGTCATAATGATGCTTAAAAAGTGGAAAGCATCAAAATAAATAGTAAGTATATAATTCCCCAAAGAATTTACGGCAAGCAATATTTTAATGACGTGCCCCTTTAAAATATTCCTAAATAAAAATGATGTAAGAGATTCATTTATTTTTGCATATCATGAGGAAACGAGTTCTAGTTGTGGCCAAGAACATCTAATTTTCTTTGTGTAAAAGTTGCTGAAAGTTATATTACATTAAGTTCATCAACCTTCTTGCAGGACAATTTAGTGCCCGAATAAAACCGTGAGCACCGGTGCAGAAAAAAGAATTACATTTACTTCAGTGATGGCCGTATCTACAAATTTTTATGTGTTCAACACTGCAATCTGCACAAAGCAGCCGTTATTTGCGGATAAGTGGGTGACAGTAGCGTGAAGTCAGGTGATGCCAGATTTGACGCGAGTTGCAGATTACTTCCTCAATACGGGTTAGGAAAGTTTTGCTCTATCCACCACGAAACTTCAGTTCTTGTTTGCAGAAAAAAAAAACCTGTACCCCCCGTCCCCCTCCCGCTCAGTATAAGTAAGGCTTCGCCCATCAAGGATAAGGCTATAAATATGGACTGCACAAGGTGCCTTTGCTTTACCGCGGGCGATTATCATTTATAGCTATTGAACCGGCATGCATTGATTGTATGGTTCCAAAGTTACTATTATCCTGAAGGATAGTCTCCACTGTGATTGTTTACAGCTATGGCCGACGTTGAGGCGGAAATTCAAACAGATTTTCTGCAAGTGACGCTTTTTTCGATCCTTAAGTTCTTTTTACTTGTCAGAATAGCATCTCTAGAATTTTATTACAGATCTTGTCGCGAAGTGTTGTCACTATTTACGGTGCTGCTCTATAAACGTAAGTTTATTACGAACAGATGTAGCTTGATTAACGCAGCTTACAACTCAATCGTGACATGATTTTCACGTCAGGTGGCGTTATAGTTCGTTCCTCGAAGCCATCTATTGATTGACAGATCGTACATGTCTTTGATGTACGCGGCGGCCATCACCGGTACGGTTTTACAGAAAATACAAATAGAACAGACAATATTCAATGCTTGAATGCAACAAGTAATAGAAAATGATGAAGCTATCACAGCAAAACAAGATATAATAGCATATATGAATTAGGCAGGAGGGGGGGGGCAGATAATGTGAACAGAAATTACAGTGAAAAATATTGCAATACGGTACAGTACTATCCCAACTCCCATATATGCAAGTCAAATGTCAACTGCATAGAGTAACATTGACAAGTAACTAACAAGTGTATTGAGGTTATCGATGTGTTGTATGAGGCGAAAGTGAAATAGCAGAAGGAAACTTGGAAGAAAAAGTACGTATACAAATCCAGAAGCTGCAAACAGACATTGCGGGTTTTGCTCGCTGAATAATGCTCTTGTGTACTGTCTGACCGGAAATGCGCGGCGCTCTAGCAGAGTGACGTCAGTTCCCTTTATCTCGTGTGGGGTCGGGCAGCCGACGGACAGGAAGTGTGAGTGCGTCCCGACGAAGCTTTCCAGGCGCTAGGGTGGGGGAGTCACTGATGACTCTAGACAGAAGGCACGCGAATACGAGACACAGATGACGACGCAGTGGGCGGCGCGCTATGCCCTCTATCGAAAAAACAGAGAACGAGTTTTCGGCGGCCAACGCGTGCTTTCGGCTGACGCTTCTCGGAAAAAGGGGAGTTGGGGGGGGGGGGGGGGCTCGGCGCCACTGCGTCTCGCCCATAGATGGCGCCGCTATGTCTGTCCGAGGCAGCGGCGGTTGTTGCGCACCCCTTTCTCGCGACCCTGACATTGGAGAGGGAAAGTGCCGTTATTCGGTCAGGCCTGTCCGATCGAAGAACCGCCCAGTCGAGCGCGGTGTTGCGCAGACTCAGCTCGGGGTGAGTCAGACGGGACAGTTTTAGCTTCTGCCCGTTGTCCGACGCCCATTGCAAGAGTGACATGGTCGCAGTCGCAATAAGCATTGCGTGAGGTTCGACGATATAGTAGAGTGCTTTTATTAAAAGAGGTCTGCGCGTAAAAAGGTTTGCTTGTCTCATTGCGTTTTAGGTTTATGTCAAGAAAGTTCATTGGAAAGTTTATATATATATATATATATATATATATATATATATACATGCTGCCCTTTATGACAATCGCAGCTCGGGACGAAGGTGAGCAGCGCTCCGTGACTTAGGGGTCACGCCTTCTGCGGGATCAATAAATAAATAAATAAATAAATAAATAAATAAATAAATAAATAAATAAATAAATAAATAAATAAATAAATAAATAAATAAATATTATACATGCACCATACAATTTTTTTTGCAATACTTTCCTTGCGAGAGCGCATTGACAGACAGTTGAATAGAAAAAAGATTTACAACGAAAGAAGAGACTAGATTGTGCGACACAGTTGATTATAAAAGCCTAAATGTGTCATTTAGAGGTGGGCGAAATGTTTTCAGTGGTTTCAAGTGGTAACACGCATGTATGCATCGTTCTATATTGATACAGATGTTAGTGGTGTCACAACGAAGCGTTAGTACCTGTCAAGTGTGTTGATTAAACCATGTGGCATCGCAGGAGCTCACGCGAGAATTCAACCTCTTTGCCTGGCAGTGCTTTTGCTTGTCCTGCGTGTTTCTTGAAGCATCCGGTATACCTAATCCCGCTCAACTTTGGACCAGAGAGCGGTACATCCGTGCCTATTACTTCAAAATAAGTGGAGGATATCTTTGTCTTGCATGAACTTGAGCTCGAAGTGGTGCTTACGATTGAGTCTACAGCCGACTTACAATTCCAACCCTTCAGGGGTTTGGTCTGCAATAGAGTGATTAAGAGGTGGACAAAATGTTTCCGGTGGTTCGAGGCGGTATTATTGATAATGTGATACTATATGACGTCACGATGTACGTCACGATGTACCGCTGAACTCTCGGGGTGGTTCAGTGGCTGTGGTGTTCTGCTGAGAAGCGCCAGGTCGAAGGTTCGTTACTAAGTCGTTGCGGCCGCATTCCGATGGGTGTAGTGCGCAAAAAAAATAATAATGCGTACCGTGTTTCGCGTGTACGGTAAGCCAAAGGTACTCCGAAGCTCTGCACTACGGAGTCTCTTATGGCTCTGGGACTAAAATCAATCAATCAATCAATCAATCAATCAATCAATCAATCAATCAATCAATCAATCAATCAATCAATCGATCAATTGATCGATCGATCAGGCAGTCAGTCCATCGTTCGATCGTAAAATCAATCAATTCAACAAAACGGGGGGGGGGGGACGCAGTCGGTATACCCAAAAAGGCACCTGCAGAAGCAGGCTAATGGTAACTAATATAGTGATAAACACAACGGGCAACCAGACGTGCGAACCCTCTTAGCTAACCTTGCCCGATCGCTGGTCGAAAATAGCTCCGCACGGAATTAGCCCAATTAGGCTCGCGAAAGAGAGTGCGACGCACTAGGAAAAGACATGTCTCTTTCTACACCTAGGCTATATTCTTCTCCGCCTTGGTTTCTTCAACAGCACGCAGGCTCCCACAGCCATCTTGTACGCTCGTACAGAAACACAGACGCATACATGGGGTGTGCTTTTAGCGCGGTCCCGCTCTAGTCTCCTAACATCTTGCCCGATTCCACCTTCCTAATTCTCAACCGCGCAACAACCTCCCTCGTGCGAATGATATTCTCTGCGTAAGAGGCAGTGCTCTATACTCGGACATTGACGCACCAGGAAAGAAACTATACGCTGTACGCGCACGGCGACGCCGCTGCGCATGCGCGAATAACACGCCATTCGGGCACTGCGGCTCCGAGCCACACCCTCATCGTTCATAGCGCCGTCGGTGAGAGACAAGAGCGTCCTGCCGTTCGGCGTCCTAACAACGCCACGAACTACTACCACGCGCTCTCCTGCGGGCCGAATGGAAACCTAGTTTCCACACCGCTCGTTTTTGGTCATTCTGGGCTGACACGCACGCGCCTCGCGCGCTTTTCCGTAGCCCCACGTCGCCTGTGCTTGTCCTCCTGCAGTACCGAATTTTACGGAGTGTACTCCGCAACCAAAATAACGGTACTGTACGAACTGTTCTGTGTAGAGGAAGAAAACGAAGGAAGATTCGCTTTAGAGAGAGAAGACGCGTTGTTCTCTTCGAAATGTTCTGTAAAGAGACAAGCAAGCTGCGCTCTAATAGAGAGACAATTTATGGTTAGAGGAACAACTGCCGGCTAAACATACGAGGCTAACCCCGCCTGTTGCTGCTGCTGCACCAGCACCTGCACAAGCAGCATCACCAGCAGGAGAGATAGAAAAAAAAACAAAAAAAAAACAGGGCACTTGCCAGGCTTGCAGTCCCCCCCCCCGCCCCCCCGCCTCTCCCTCCTTTCCATCCCTCTTAACAACAGCTCGAATTGCGAATGTTCTCGTTGTATATCAGTCTTGGCATGTTAGTGAATCTATAGCACGGAAACAGCTTGAAGACAGGCGTACTACTGACAAGAGACTGTGTGTACGATTCTAATTGAAACCGGCTGTAGTCGGAAACATGCGGTAGTACTGCAGCACCCTGACCAACGATAGATGCTATAGCCGCTTGTACACAATGTGGGCCTTAAACGCGAAGGATGCGTTTATACGAGGGACGCTCTCTAAAGAGTAGGGAAGGGTGGAGGGAGGGAAGGGGGGGGGGGCGTGGCATTTGGCGCGACGTCGTATGGAATAGCAATTCGGGGCCAAAGCGGCGCCCCGGGCATTTTTGCGCGTGTCCGTGTTTGTGAGTGGTCGTTAAAGGGCGACCAGAAAAATCGGAGCAGAGACTTGGAGGAAGTCGCGCCACGCATTTTGCGCGCCGATTCTCCGTTGGACGCTCCTCTTCGGTTCGTTCAGTTTCATATCCTCAGCAGTAGTTTTGGTTTGGATTGCGTTCACCAGCGGCTGGGCCAACGGCGGCGCTTGTTTTCTCAGGGAAGTGCTCCCCGGTGGCTTTCAGCGCAGTACACACATACATAAAAAAAAGAAACGGTTGAAACGCACACGGAACGCTGTCTTTCGACTGAATTTATCGCCGCATGCTACCACGTGCATTCTTTTTCTTCTGTCTGCAAAACGTAGGCAAATAAGCATGCATTTTAACGCGATAGCGTTAAGGGCCCTTGCCGCAAAAAAGAGAAAAAAGAAAGAAAAAGAACGGTATCGGCGTGCGGCGCCGACCGTCTTGTGAGCGAAAAATTATACCGAACCACGCATACCGAACCATGCACGCAGGTCCTTAGCCTGGCACAGAGGCGTTGGTGAACTAATAGAATTTCTCAAAGTAAAATGCGTTAGAAAAATCGTAAAGTACGACTTAACCACAACCTACAGACAAGATAGCGCCTGATTGCAATTTGAATATACGAGAAAACGCAATTCTGTTACGCGTAAACTGAAACAGAAACCCCTTTTCCAACGTTTCTACCATTCGTGAGTGCCGCGCCTCGCTCGGTTCCTTGCAACAACACCGGCCAGATGGCGCGCGCCTCTGCGCATCCGCGGCAGCGGCGCGCGGAGGCGAAGGTGGAGAAAAAAAAGCAGCAGTTGCCGGGAAGCGTGACAAGCAGTTAGGGATCTTTGAATGCAATCGCGTTCCACCTTTTCAAGGCGAAGCTTAAGCGTCCTCCACATTTTTCGTAGCTGTCCTCCTTCTTTATAAACTACGTGCATACCGGGCCTACAGAATGTTCTATTCGGAAAAAATATATATACCGTAAAAACCGGACTATAGGTCGAACCGGAATATAGGTCGACCCCCCAACTAACCAATTTTAAAAATGAAAAAAAAATCTTTTTCAATGGCAAAAGTACCGAAAGACACTGTTACCTTTAAACAAATGCGACTCAGCCGGTTGCACAATGGTGACAGTATTTATTTAAATGCTGCTCCGTGCCGTGATGATAAGGTGCTGACAAACACGCGGGTCGATGGTCGCACGATACGAAGCCCACGGCAACCCGCCACGTTGCCGTGGGCTTCCGCGTACTCAATCGCCTTTTTCTTGAAGGCGACGGTGAATTGCCGTCGGCTTTCGCTCATTTTGAAACAAAATGTGAAAAAGCAGCCTGAATGCGATGGCGAAGGTGGCTGTTTACTTCATCTGCCCATTGTTGCAAGACTTCCGTAGTTTTTCCACCAATGTCCGGTATATAAGACGAGGGTCGACTTTTCGCAATGGTTTTTTGAAAAAAAGTTCGACCTATATTCCGGTTTTTACGGTATGTATGTATATATATATATATATATATAATGGACGCAGTGAGTAACTAATCAAATTATTGAAATAAATTCTGGGGTATTGCGTGCCAAAACCGAAACCAGTTTCATTATCAAGCACGCCATAGCGGGACTCCGGATTAACCTGGACTACTTGGGGTTCTTTAACGCGCACCTAATGCACCTGGTACACTAGCGTTCTTGCATTCCGCTCCTATCGAAATGCGGACCCACGACCCCGAGCTCAGCGACAACGACAACGACAACGACAACAACGACAACAACGACGACAACGACAACAACAACGACAACAACGACAACAACGACAACAATGACAACGACAAACGACGACAAACGACCGACGACGACGACGACGACAATGACAATGACAATGACAACGACAAGTGCATAGAAACGTCGAGAGGCCAACGTATATTAACAAATTTATCACACTCTTCACATACCCTGTTTCGTCAACCTATCATTGACATCACAGGTGAGTCCCCGAGGGGCCGCTCGTCGATTCACTCGCGCCAAATTACACGGCTGGATGCGATCTACCATGAAGAGACTTGCGAGCGACTTGAAACGTGTAATCGAGGATTCGCATAAACAAAACTCGCACTGCAGCTTACGCGGGTCGACCTTACACCAAGTTTCGACGAGCGTCCGTTCCCTCCTCCGCTCACTTTGTTACATTGCGACACCACATCCCGGAATTATAGCCTCCGATCTGAAGCGCATGGTGAGGCCGCTACGCTGTGCGCATACGTGCAAACGCGGCGACTAGAGCATACACTGAAAAACAAGTGGGTCGCCCGGGCCGCTCCTTTCGCAACACAGATTGAAAAAAGTGCCTAAGTCATCCGTGTATTTTCTTCCTCTGTACACCTGTTGATCTCGGACCACGTCACAGCCTCGACGTACCTATTCGGCGCTCATTATACTCGTACACGCGTCGGGACCTGGTACAGTATGCTGTGCAACTTGTATGTTCTCGTATGTCTAGGGCTATGCTACACAAGGGCTTCATTCAATATTTCTAGTTAACTCAGCTCTATGTAGCTTATGAAGTAGTGCGGATGCATGGCATGGTATATGTATAATCACTGATACAATACTTAGCACAGCTACAGAGTTACTATTGATGTAGTGGAAAACATTACGCAAAACCCAGTGTTACTGGCAGTAATATGGTAACTCACGCACGAAAAAGAACAGAAAGAATGGTTTTTTTATTTGCTCATTTATTTGTTTGCTTTTCAATACCGCCAGCCCCTTAGGAACCGTCACAGGAAGGTCATCTGCGTGATATGAGCAATGTAGGAGGCAGTGTAATAATATTATACGGTGGTTCAGTAAAGACTGAGACTGATTCTAATATCTGTACTTCTGAAAGTTATTCATCGGCACCTTTATTCCTTTTTATATGGTACCCAGTAATCAAAATGCACGCGTTCAATCGTTTCTACCAAGTCTATATATATGAGCGAAGCCATTTTTGACAGCTACTAAAAATCGCCTCCCGTGTCTCAACTACACCTTGTTCCATATAAAGCAAATGTTTTTTTGCCGTGAGGTACACAAAGAAGTCAGAGTGCCGCATCTCGACTGTAAGGGGGTAAGAGGATCATTGCTATGCTTCAGTGAACGGTAAACGACATTGCTTTGACATGAAGCAAGGCATGGAACCAGGCGACATTGGATTGCGATTTTTAGGAAGGTGGCAAAATATGACTCGAATCATGTTATCTATAGGCTTGGTAGAACAGGTGGGACGCGTGCGTTTCACTCACTGAGGAGCATTTAGGAAGGGATAAACGTGCCGATGAATAATTTCTAGAAGTAAAGATATCATCAGTCCCAGTCGTTATTTAACAACCCGTGTAGTCAATAATATAATGCATATGCGCAATATAAAACGTATATTGGTGGACAGAACCATTTCTTTTAATATGCCGTCTACTCTAACGTTCGATTCCTTCTTCTTCATTGGTCATGGCGTCATGAAAATGAGCGAGTAGTTGGCTGGAGCGACTATACGAGTTATACTCGAGATGACAGGGGTACATATGCCTCTGTGTTCTTAGGTAGTCACAAGCTACAGTGAGGTACTCTCTCGAGACCCTCCATTCACTTACCCGAAACTAAGAGCTGGTAACTAGCGCTGAAAAATGAAATGCACAGTACGTTTCTTCTTTTATTTCCCGCCAGAACCTCGACGCCCGTAGGTCAGTGTGACGTCATGGATATAAAAGTATTATTTAGCATTTATATGGGTCGTTCTGGCGCGGAAAAACTTCCCATAAACTTCTACGTTTAGTCTTTAGTCGCCATAGAATTCAATTAAATTATTCTTAGCCGATAAAGAACTTACTTGACCCCTGTTGATGCTGTCAAAATCTATGACGTCAGGGCGAGGTGCATGGTTTGAAAAGTTCGGGGCAGTGTCACCAGCCGTATTTTGTTTTCTTGCGCCTTTTTCTGGCCCTGTACCAGGCCTACTTTCACCGTAGGAGTGGCCATTTTGTGATTTCAGATGCGTAGCTTACTAATACAACTTTGTATTCACATTTACTGTTTCTTGAAGAGGGCAGTGTACGGGGAAAACCCGTGGCTTTAGATAAACACATGAAGTTTTGTTCTCACGCGCTAGGAGAGTAGCCAGCGGCCATAAGCCAATGCGTACAGCTCACGCGGTGACAGACACCTCGTTAACGTAGTTGAGTCACTTCCTGTACCTAACACCTTCGCGGAAGGTTGTCAGCCTTCCCGAATGCCGAACGCTCGCGAGCCGCCCTTAAGGCATGCAGAGGTAGAGCCTAAGTGTGAGATGTGACTAAGCTAGTAAGCAGGTTGAGTTATGAAGGCAACACTGATCAGGCCATGGCCGCTGGATAAGCACACAGGCACCTTAGCAAGGTTGCAAAAGAGCGGGCAACACGTAGTGACGCGGGCAGGTATTTCGTCACGCTGATACGGGGCAGTGCTGTGGAAACAAGAACCAGTGAAGTGCCACACTACAAATCCTTTTTCGCCATTCAGCGTTTGACGACGGTCACCAGAGAGCTCGCCAGTGGTGACTGCGCACGATGGCCCATGAAGGGCACCGCGATTATCCGAAACAACTGTTGGCTAGCTGACATAATCATTACAGAAATCGGTACGGTTGTATTTCGGCGTCTTTCTAGTGAGTTTTCTTTGGCTTCAGTTGACTTTCGGCTCGGGCGAGGTTGTTGCAACATAGCATCAGTCTTCACAGCCCAGAAGGTACACAGCGAAATTATGAGAAAATGACGCAAGAACCACGCATTTCCAACTGATTTTCGAGTTCACGAACACTGTGAAATTAAAAATACCTCTCACTTGGAATTCAGCGATCTTATTCTTCTTGTCGTCTTCGTGTTGCCTTTGTTCGTGCGAGTCTGACATGCAGCATTTGCACCTAACGGTGCACAGTACATAGCTGGTGTCCACGTCGCAATCTCAACCCCCCCCTTCCCTTGGCCGTCGAGCGACGGCTCTCTCAGAGTAATGGCAACCATGCTATGCTCTCGCCGTACTGTGGGTGGTCGAGAGAGCCAGTGAAGTCATGACTGCCATTTCTGGGACATGACTTATCAGTCGCAGAGTATATCATGGTGACGGCAAAGTCAAAACCTCCGCCGCCCTCCCAAGCCATGTTTTTTTTCGGCGCTCCGTTAAGTACAAGTCAGTGAAGCTCACGTTCCCGTTCGAGCAGGAAAACCTGGAACGCTTTGGGGCACACGCCTCGCGCGTAGCGCGCGGTCCTCGAGCCCTTTGATTACACACGCGGTGACCGTATGCGCTGGCCTAAGTGCTTGGCGTGGGAAGGACTGTGCGTGTGTGTGGCCTACAACACGGGGGTCCTAGTTTAGTCACCGCGGTTTCGACCAGGCCATTGGCGTGAGTAATTTTTGGCGCAAGCCGGTGAAAGTGGCCTTTGGTGGGGAGCGGCAAAAGCGGCGGTCGTTGCAACGGCGTGTTGTAACGTTCGTGCCGCTGCATCGGTGCTGAATCGAACTAAACTTACATCGAGAAGCTGGAAATTCATTAAGTTATCTACAAAAAAGAAAAAATGCAGAAGCAGTAAATGCTGTTTTCGTCGAGACGCTGTTTCAAGGTCAACGAAGGGACATCGCAGGTGGCTTATAAAAATTAAAAAAAGTGCCGGATGTGAATGGAAGGTGAGGCGGCACAGTCATACGTACCCCGTATCGTTCCTCTATACTCATCGCTCCACTTCGACTCAACAAAGTGGCTGGCAGCGCCGCCTCTCGACAGAAGTGGTCACTGGGCTTCGTTGACGCACCGCTTCTATTCTTGAGAAGCGTAGCGGTTTCTTCACTCGAGGGGTGGCGCTGTGCTCATCTGGCAACATGGCAACACAGAACGTCAAAGCCAAAGTCAGAGGGGCTGAGACAATCTCAAAGGTGGGGTCAATATGGAAAAGAAACCTGCTGTGAGTAACGACCTTAGAGATAAAAAAAAAAAAAAAACGAAACCAGGAAAGAAACAATTAATGATATCTCAAAGGGAAGCTCCTTACTTTTTGAAGCGACGTCAGGATTCCTTAGAACGCGCAGTTATAAAGCGATGTACACCAAGAACGAAGAAGCATGTGCTTGCTGCGGTAAAGCTAGGGAAACGATGGAATATGTTTTATTAGAATGAGAAGATATCTGCTCAGCTGTCGGTTTAGGCTCCTCTGACCCCCTTGAAGCCGTTGGGTTCAGGGATAGCAGGGGGAATGTAAACATGTCCGCAATAGAGCTTAGTAAGAGGCGATTGGAGGTTTTGTCGCAGAAAAGTAGGGAGACCACAAACCACGGAAGCCTACAAAAAACTAAGTTCCGACTAGGGATTCAAAAAGTTTGATGCTGCGAATTGTTTGTGTGTAATTCCTTTGGAAAATATATAGGTAGGACATTAGGCAAAACCCCCCACCCTGTTTCGAAGGGGACGCTCATAGCATCCATCCATAGAGTACAGGAATAACTTCGAGTCGACGAGGACGATCGTTTGAGAAGAATCAGGGTACAGTTTCCTACAAAAGACTGAACGTAACTCTGGCCCTAGTGTCTACAGGGTAAGCAACTATGACGGACGAGACAAAGTGGGAGGGGGGGGGGGAAGTGGCTAGTACTACATAGATTTGCCTAAAATCTACCCTCCATTGTGGCTTAGAAAATTGATAACTTTCAACAACATTTTGCGTTACAAATCCAACAATTCGCAGCGATTATGCTTGCACACAGAAAATTCTTGCCTTCGTGAATGTACAAAAATGTGATCTCACGTAAATTTAGAAAAATATAAAGCGTAATACGTAACGCCACAAGAAGGGATGGAGTCAGTAGCACGAAGATTGGATGAATCCATGCAATACACACAATTACCTTGGTAGCTGAAGAATTGCTGAGCCAGAGTTCTTTTTAGTAAGTTTCTTCATGAGACTATTGGCACTAAGAAACGTTACATAGCGTCACATGGGACACTATGAGTCACTATGTGTCATAATGTCACCATGTGACAGTGTCACATAGTGTCACGTTTCAGAATACATGGCACTACGTTGAAATCAGCTCATTTTTTACGTGTTCGCGCAGCGTCACTACAGGGGAAATATAGCGCAACGTGATTATCGAATGACCAGAGCACGAATGCAAGACAATCTGACTGATTGGCGGTCTGACAGCTAACGGCGATGCGTTCAATTGTGCCTGCTTGCGCCGTATCCAGCATGCAACCTGGTGCAATGTTTGTCCGCAACAAAGGTCATTAATGTGATCAACATTTATGTGTGTGCACAACGCCGCTCGCAAGCTATGCCAAAAAATTGGGAGGACGCTTAAGCTCCGCTTTTAAGAGTGGAACACGATAGCATTCAAAGATCCCTGACTGCTACTCATGGTTCCTGACGACTGCAGCTTATGCAACCGTAATGGTTACTGGCAAACGCTGGCCGCGAACGCTATGCACGTAGGCGAGCTTTCTGGTGGAAACGTGGCCTCTTGTGTGAGCCGATCCCGGAGATGGTGCACAACCGCGCCAAAGAAATTACATCATTTTCAGGTTTCCGTATTTGTTTCGCACTTTTAATATTTCAGTCTGAGAATATTTAACATAAAAGGCATGGGCTGTGGGTGTTTTGTTTCATGACATTTGTTTGTGGGTTGTCATTCTCAAAATTCCGAGGAATAGCTTTGCCAAGAATGCAAGACAAGGTATGAGCGAGTGCGACATTAATGATAGAATGGTGTGGCATACCGAAACGTGGATGGGGATAATTTTTTCGGCCGCGGGCGCCAATGCCGACGCTGACACCGCATTTTCTGCGACACGGGGCCCTAAACACTATCGCGTTAAAAACGCCAAATCAGGCGGATGATCAGTGTGAGGCGTCCACGCAGCGATGTCGCGAGGAGCAAGACGATGTATAAGGCTTGTTGAGGCAGGTGTATGTATAGTCAAGTATGACACACATGTAGCTTGTGTCACAGTCGTACTTGTGTCACAGTGTATCACTGTGTCACAGTGTGTCACTTGAATCACAGTGGTACAGTAAAATTGTCACAGTGGCCCATACCCATTCCTTGGGGATTGGCCAAAAGCGGGTACAGACCCAGTGGCATGTACCGAATTGATAAATAGATGAAAGTCAAGTAAATCGAAGACCCTATTG
This sequence comes from Dermacentor silvarum, assembly GCF_013339745.2. Lineage (NCBI taxonomy): Eukaryota > Metazoa > Arthropoda > Arachnida > Ixodida > Ixodidae > Dermacentor > Dermacentor silvarum. Next base: position 127,005,704 of record NC_051162.1, on the reverse strand, counting down.
AATATTCTTTGTCATTAGGTTAACAGGTTGGTGTGCTTTGGAGAGATACATGTGAGCCAGGAATATGCGTGCAGGTCTTGCGTAGTTTTTGTTTTGTTTTGTTTCATTGCGCAGAACAGAGGTGTACTTACTCGCACTACTTTGTCGGTCAGCGTACGAGTATTGTATAAGCCCGTACTCTGGTACTAGCATTCAGTACAGGTGCCCACAAAATAACTCGGAACGCCGGAGGAGCGGTGGCCTTTCGCCGGCGGAGCGCGCCGGTGAAAAAGTAGTGCCAGGGTCTGCGCATGTGCGGTCTCCCTAGCAAGCTCGCGTCACTCCCCAGTGAATCTAAATAGGTGTTGCCTTGCTCAAAAATCACAGCATATCCACGAAGTGAATGATGATGAGTGGGTGAAGCACCGGGGGATCATTCGGGTAAACCACAGCTACGGACGGGAGATAAAGAGAGCGCGCGTCGGGAACGAGAGACTCAAGGTAGTTTTATCAGCTGTATAAACTTGGACGTGCAGCAGCACCAGCAACGCGCAGAACTGTTGTCGACGCCTTCGGCGTTTTGCCCGCGTTCGCACCGAACGCGCGCAAAGTGGAACCGGAACGCCATCTAGTGAACACTTCATAAAACTACAGGTGGCTACATACTACTACTACTACTACTACTACTACTACTACTACTACTACTACTACTACTACTACTACTACTACTACAGAGGAGGGAACGACCCACACCCTAAGGAGCTTCGCCCCTAAAAGAATAGCGTTGGGTGCCTTTTATACAGGGTGTTTCATTTTAGCTGCACCAAATTTTTAAAAATTGCCTGTGGCAGATAGCACAATTATAATCGTTGATCTGAACTACTCGATGAGGCGGCCATTACTTCCACGAGAAATCAAAACGCCTATTTGAATAATTAACATAATTACGCTAGTTAACTTTTTAATTAATGATTTTACGGCACATCTTTCAAACTACGAATTATAGCCACTGAGTTCACAAGGCGTATCCACTTGGAACGAACTCTCAGGACTGAACCAGTTTCGAGATATTAATTTTTAACGTGTCCGACGACATGTATGGGCGTTCCAGTTAACTTTTTGAGGAAAACGCTGTTTTATGCATCGAAGCACAAACTGGAACGCCCATGCATTTCGTCGGACACTTTGAACATTAATATCTGGAAACTGGTTCAGTCCTGAGAATTCGTTCCAAGTGGATACGCCTTGCGAACTCAGCGGCTATAATTCGTAGATTGAAAGATGCGCCGTAAAATAATTAACCAAAGAGTTAATTAGCGTAAATATGTTAAGTATTCAAATAGGCGTTTTGATTTCTCGTGGAAGTAATGGCAGCCTCATCGAGTAGTTTAGATCAAGGATTATAATTGTGCTATCTGCCACAGGCAATTTTTAAAAATTTGGTGCAGCTAAAATGAAACACCCTGCAGGTATAGCGTTGTTACAGGGGGGCTGCGCGGATGCGGTCTCTAAAACGTTGTGCGCGCGCGTGTGCACGCGATGGAGCATAAGCGCTCGTGTGAGCGCCTTAATGGGTATCGGCGCCTTTTAAAGCGAAAGGCTTAACTGGCTCATTAGTCACGGAATGTGACCATCGTCGACAACACTTGCGGTAGCAAAAATCAGAAAGCGGCATACTACACCTCTGCCGTTCAGTAATTAACGTATTTAAAAGTGAATTAAGCACCAAGTAGCTAAACGTAACTAAGAGTAATTCAAGAGTCCCAAAGACTAATTAAAAGTAATTAGGATAATTAACAAGACCAATACAAGGACGTCATACGACACCTTTATTAAAGCGTACTAAAGTGAATTACTATGTAACTAAGAATAATTACGATTAATTAAACGTAATTAAGGGTTGCGAACAGTAATAGAGACTACTTAACATCAATTCGAGACTCCGTGATAAAACTGGCCACGCCAAATAAAGACTAATTAAGAGTTCCAAAGAGCAGTACATAATAATAAGGATCAGTTAAAGACTCCGTAACAGCAAGTAAGAAAACAATTAAACCGGATTACGACCAATTAATAGCTATTTAAACAATTAAACAAGATAAGCAAACAATCGTAAATGAAATAGCGTCAACGCATTAAAGCTTTCGCCATCCAAGTCGTCCGAGCAATCAATATGGGGCCCCACTGAACGTTTTATTGCGATAGCAAATATATGGACATTCAAAAGCAGATTTCTGCCGTCGGCGTCGCCGTCGCCGTCGTCGTCGCCGTCGCCGTCGCCGTGAGGTTCCGTATGACGTCAATGGAGATGAAATCGTCGGAGCGAAAGAAGGGATAGAGTGGAGTCGCCATGGCTGGGCGAAGCAAAACCGGCAGGCATAGGCGTCACGTATCAGGCCGAGATGGAAGGCCTTGGTGTGCTGCAGAGTCTGCAGGGGTGTTGTGCCAGGCCGGTCAGGCCCGGGGTGGGGTGGGAGGCCGTGAGGCCTTCCCGCTTGTAGAAATGTCCTTAGGCGACGTTTAGCTGCGGCACCAAATGCGTATTATTGCGATTGCAATTATATGGACACTCAAAAGCAGATTTCTGCCGTCGGCGTCGCCGTCGTCGTTGCCGTCGCCGTCGCCGTGAGGTTCCGTATGACGTCAATGGAGATGAAATCGTCGCCGCGCGCCGAACGCTGTATGTGCGAGTGAAAGGGCGCGAGGGGCGCGCGCTTTCACGGGGAGTGAACGCACAGTGGAGAACAGACGCGCGTTCTGCGCCGTGCTCCCTTAAGGGCTGCAGAAGTAGGCGTCTCTTTCCTCCTTTACAATCACCATATATGTAGAGCAAACGCGCCTTCTTCCGACGCGCGAGAGGCCGTGGGGGAGGGGGAGGGGGAGGAAAGGGAGGCGACGTTTAGCTGCGGCACCAAGTGCCTATTTATATCAGAGGCTCCGGCAACAGTCACCAACGCCGCACGCATTTTGAGCGAACGCGGGCAAAACGCCGATGGCGTCGACAACAGTTCTGCGTGTTGCCGGTGCTGCTGCATGCCCAAGTTTATACAGCTGATAAAGCTAATATAATTACTCCGTATAGCTCTCTACAAATTTGCTATCGCAATTGATGCTTCGCCTTTCAGGTGAAACTGCGACAACGTTTTTATATAAAAAGTCCGCGCGCGTTCAGTGCGAACGCGGGCAAAACGCCGACGGCGTCGACAACAGTTCTGCGCGTTGCTGGTGCTGCTGCATGTCCAAGTTTATACAGCTGATAAAACTACTATCCTTACTCCGTATAGCTCTCTACTAATTTGCTATCGCAATTGATGCTTCGCCTTTCGGGTGAAACTGCGACATTTTTTTTTTGTACGCATCTAACTCACGCAGCTGAACACCCCCTTGATTACCAACGTATCACCGCACTGAACGAAAAAAGTTGTCGCAGTTTCACCTGAAAGGTGAAGCATCAATTGCGATAGCAAATTTGTAGAGAGCTATACGGAGTAATGATATTAGCTTTATCAGCTGTATAAACTTGGACATGCAGCAGCACCGGCAACGCGCAGAACTGTTGTCGACGCCGTCGGCGTTTTGCCCGCGTTCGCTCAAAATGCGTGCGGCGTTGGTGACTGTTGCCGGAGCCTCTGATATAAATAGGCACTTGGTGCCGCAGCTAAACGTCGTTTCCCTTCCCTCCCCCTTCCCCCCTCCCCCACGGCCTCTCGCGCATCGGAAGAAGGCGCGTTTGCTCTACATATATGGTGATTGTAAAGGAGGAAAGAGACGCCTACTTCTGCAGCCCTTAAGGAAGCACGGCGCAGAACGCGCGTTTGTTCTCCGCCGTGCGTTCACTCCCCGTGAAAGAGCGCGTCCCTCGCGCCCTTTCACTCGCACATACAGCGTTCGGCGGCGCGCGGCCAGGATTTCATCCCCATTGACGTCATACGGAACCTCACGGCGACGGCGACGGCGACGCCGACGGCAGAAATCTGCTTTTGAGTGTCCATATAATTGCTATCGCAATAAAATTGAGTGTTTGCGCCAACCAACGCAGACACGTGATCAAATGTTAGACTACTCCCTACTAAAACTGCAGCGAAGCGGTCAGATGACGTAAATAAATAGCGCACTATCCGATGTTAATTGTGACTGTGAAGCATTGAAGAGGACATTTATTATAGTGCCGCATGCATATAATTAATTTCGGTGCATGAAATTGGCGTGTTGGAATACGCCAGTCTGATGCCATTTTGAAAACTTTTATTACTGCACGCAGTCATCCTTGTTAAAGGAGCCGTCGTGTTACAGTTAACTTTCTGATCTTATTCCGAACTACTAAATGCGGCTCGGAATGCGCGCTCTTGAAGAAACCACACATAACCTTCGCTAATACGCTGAAATGCTGATCGACCCAGCAGCAGACACACCACACCCGAAAGAGGCTTTGATTTCAAAATGATTATCCGGAGTGCACATACGACTTCTGCATTACAAAACCGTGCAGGTCTCGCGTTTCGTGCTTGATGCATCTTTCAAAACCACCACCAGTTGCTCCAGGTAGCAATGCAGTTTTTCTTAAAATACCTCTGGTGGGCACATGAAAGACTCGACGTATTTGATGCAGTCACATGTACTATTCTCCTTCGAATATGTCTTTTAGTGCCAGTTGTTTGCAAAGAAAACAATGTTGTAGTCGCCCTCTAAGTTATTGCTTGCTGGGCTTTCCAAAACAGAAGCACAGACACCTGCATTCTCAAAGTCATCATCGTCACCATCGGCGACCGGTGTCTATTGAACGCGCAACGCGTCATAATTGATATGATCATATCACAGCGATTCTATTTCGCCTGATACGCGACAGCGTGATAGTTGATGTTTTGACCACTCAAACTGTTCCTCGGATCATTTGGACATAATTTAGACGTCCCAGGTAATTTGAAGAAAACATGTAACAAGATGTGACGTTCGCCCTGTATTTACTTCTCTTCACCGTGTTTGTCGGTATCCTAGGGGGCCAGTGGACGCGGTTACCGCCGATGTAATTATCATTTGATAAATTCAACAATGAATTGCAACATGGCAATGTATTTTTTGATTGCGTGTGTGGTGCACATAAACGTTCATTCCAACGTAGGACCTCTATGCTTTTGTACAATGGGCCATGTTTAAACTGAAATCGTTTAAGCGATGTTGTCTTAAGAGAACCCGTAATCGTTCGAAATTAAAATTTATTCAAGAGAATTCTTGGCAGAGCTTTCTACATTTCACCACACCGAGTTCAAGCGCGTCACACTCTGCAAAGGCAATAAATGTCGTCAAAGCTACTTTAGAATCTTTTGACGCGGAATGTTAATGCGAGGTGGTAATTCGGTCCTGCGAGAAATGAGTTTAGTGTAAGAAACTTAAGACAGTTTTGATGGCGAAAGGCGACACGCCCTTTGCAAAGAAATTGCCTAAATTCAAGTTCCTTCACAAATTGTTCACGACAGGCCTTCAATATTTTTTTGATAAGTGTAATTACGGAGAATTGGTGCCATACATGTGTGACGCCGGATGTTCCTCTTCTCCGACATGGACCGTCTTGCTCGTAATGTTCAGGACGACAACAATTGGGAAAACGCATAGAGACATTCGCGTACACAAAGTTCGCGTGCAAAAATATCAATGTCGCCGCAATATTAATATATACACAAAATGAATGTTCGCACAAGATTATTATTCAGAAAATATAAATGTTCTCGGGCAGTTGCAAGTGAGGCCTCTCTCGGGTGCCGCATTCTAAGCGCAACACTCGCGCAGTCACACGCAACAAAGAGCCACAGAAATACGAAAAAACAAGAAAACACATAAGCAAGAATGCCTGCTATAAAAACAAACCGTACAAACAAACTACGGCAGCAATACCAGCAGGAGCAAGAACAAGAATAAGAATGATGGGATGAAAATAATCATTATCTGATTTAGTACCTTTCTGGTGTTTCCGATTCCTCCATTACTTGTACTATTGCGCGTGCAGCAATGGCGTTGCAATTTTTCTGGCGTTGATGGCGTTGCCGTGGATCCAAGACATGTCAAACTTCTGCGTACATGCACATCTCATGTGTACGTACGCAGAAGACTCATACACCGACGAGACTCATACATCGCCTTCATCGTCCTGACGAAGATAGCTAACAGCTATGCAGGAGACAAGAGTGAGCTCGAGTCATCCACTACTGCTGCTGTTTCACTAACAAGTTTCGAGACATTTATAGGTAGCATCATTGCGTAGGGCATCTGCATGGATGGTACGTTGTTTATGCTTTGCATTTTAACTCTACCAATGTTTCAGTGCCCTGCATTGAACATAGAAAAGGCCAATGAAGATAATTATGACGATGACGACGCTCATACAGAAAGGAGAAGTACAAGTTTCTTTATCAACGCTGGAAAACAGGCCGTACGTCTTTCGGCGCACGTTATGCAGCTGTGGCTCCTAACAGGTCTTGAACGCTGTCGATACCACCGTCCGCAACACCGGTTGCTTCGAATAAAACTTCCCTCCAAGAAGAGCGATTTAAATGAAGAAAGAAAAAAAAAGACGAAAGAAAGCAAAGAAAGCCGGATAGCATAAGCGTGTAACGTGTCCCCGAAAAGCAGTTAAGGAACCGACAAGGCGTGTAAAACGTGTCTTCCTCGAAAGTGTTCAAAGTGTAGCACTTATATGGCCTGCTTGAAATTCTCGAGCCTCGCGAAGAGATACGATGGATAAATGGGATGCAGGCTGTTCCGCGTGAATTCTCTGCAACTCTTCTTCCACTGGTATTTCAGCTCGTAAACTGCACGTCGGCTCAAAGCTTTTCAGTTTCCTCATCTAACTTTTAAAACTCCGAACAAGGAAAGTGATGGCGGGCAGCCGAAGGATAGCTCGCCACACAGGTTCAGCACACATTTGAGGAAGCGGACAGGGTGAAAGTATCGCATTCAAGACAATTTCCTATGCTGCTTTCTTAAGTTTTTTCTTTAGAGTATGTTTTTGGGATCAGCTGCATTTGCTTTCTTCGCTTTGATTTTGTTTAATTCATGTAAAAAAGGAATGGAGGGGAGATGATGTATCTGCTGGCTTACAGAGTGCAGCAGGATACGAACGTCTTCCTTTGGACGAAGAAGCCCACGAGCCGGAAGTCCTGTACGCGGGAGTCAAGAATGTTCCAACGGCAAGGAGGTGTTACTTTCAAACACAGGCATATAGTTACCGAATTAGGACGCAGAAAGAGTGACATGTGATGCCATGCCAAACATGCCAAGTAATATGTCAGGTAGGTTGTGTGACAGTCTCTGTGCGGCAGTATGCCAAGTGTGCCAGAGAAAATACCAGGAAGTATGACAGCCCGTGTATGAGTATGCCAAGTGAACACTTAAATGTTTTGAGCGGAATAGGACAGACGAAAAAAAACAAAAAACGGAAGACGACTGGCACAAGCACTAACTTCCACCAAAGAAACTTGCTTCCTGTGGTGGTCTTCCTGTTTTCTTGTTCCACAGGAACAAGGAGTAGCAATCTCTTTCAGGGAACACAATCACTGCGTTGTAAATACATTTACAGTTACGTTTAATTTACCATGTTCTGAGTTCTTGCCGCCTTCTGTAGAGGGCATGAGTAGCCTAATGATAATGAAGAGATTACCCTATAATCAGTTCACAAAGCCCATACTTACTGCAAACTGCACATGCTCAGATAAGTATTGAAAGGCTCCGAGCGTGTTATCGAAGATCGAAGCTAACACACATATAGATACCCCCCTCCCAAAAAAATAAAGAAAACGAGAACTATGTACTTAGCTTTCACGATGCCTGCGCTACATTAAAAAAAAGTCGAACAGACCCCACCGTTGCATTGTGATTCCTGGAGCAACTAGTGGCACGGTACACCTAATTAATACTGCTCATCCATGTCGAAGCAACGGGCGTCCAGGCGGCTGTCGCTTGCGCGCATCAAGAAGTGTATGACAGAATTTCGACAGACGACGCATTGGCGACATCAGGACCGCGTTGAAGTATACCGTGCAGCGAACCGACTACCAATCCCCATTAAACGGCGCCAGCTCCGTGGCTTCCTGATCCCTGCACAGATTTATTGCCACAAGTCACGGCAGACGACAGTGTTCGCGTACCGTTGAAAAGTGAGCGTGAACGACGACGGTGGTGCTTGGTTGGAGAAAGTACCCGTGACGTACACGCGTCACGATCTTGTACTAATAAGTATAATTCAATCGAGCCGAACCGTGTGCCAGAATTGAGGTCGACGCATTGACGCGGGGCGTTGTTGTCTCCTGCTGTCTGCAGAGCGACGGTGTGTCTCGACTTCGTCTCCCGCCATGTGCCGATGGCCTTCGCCTGTTGACAGCCGGTCGTTGTCGATTGATTTGTCGCATTCAAGTCCAGTCACGGACTATGCGAGCGTTCGTTCAAGAATGAGGCGACGATCTGGACGCATTTCTGCGAGTTTGTGGCTATGCAGGAGGAAGATCTGGTCGTTGTTTGATGCGTGAGATGCATATTAATAGCTTTGCACGGTGGGGCACTGGCTTTCACTGATGGCTTCGCGGGCTGAGAGTGGGATCTCCGCTTTGGTTGTCGATCGAAGCTAACGTTTGTTCGTCGCTAAGGTGAGCCCCCGGGGATGCAGCTTCTAATGCCACAAAACGCTTTTCGTTGCTTTAAGCAGGTGGTCGACAGCAGGTGACAAGAACGTTACCAAGAGACAACAAATTGTCTAGTTGGCCGTATAGCGGTTGTACCGTCCGCGTATTGAATTGGAGCTGTGTTCTTTGCACTTGCTGTATCGATCAGTAAGTTTTGACAACCGGGCAACGCACAACTTTCTTTGGCGCTACAAATGTTTGTAAATACATTTTAGCCATGCGGAATACACCGCGGCCAGTATACGTTAACTGCGGAGATCCATACCACGAGTGATTCCTTATGTACCAAATAGAGTATCTTCGTGCCATTTAAATTATATTACTATGCTGGGAAAACACGGGGAAGGCGGGAGATGTAAACTTAAGACAATGAGCAAAATGAGAACAAGGTGAAAGCAGGAGTCAACGTTTCTACAAGTGGACTTGTCTTATTCAAGGCAGGGGCTAACGTTTCGACAAGTGGACTTGTATTTTTCAAGGCTTTGAAAAAGACATGTCCACTTGTCGAAACGTTCGCTCCTGTTTTCATCTTGTTCTAATTTTGGTCATCATTTATGCTGAGGGAGAGATAGAGATAGATCTGTGATATCTGTAGGATCAATGCTTTAAGAGGCTCGCTGGCCGCTTGTATCATTGTCGATTCGAAGTAAGTGACCAGGTACCCTTCATGCTGAGTGGACGGGGCCTGAATCAGCCAATCGGCAGATGGGATATACGAGTACGCATGGTTTTGGAGGACAGTGATAGCGAACAGGGTTATATTCCCATAGAACGTATGCATTGCTAGGGTGATCGTTGCAGTGCTTGCACTTAGGTGGGGGAACCGTTACCAACAACCGTGTGAGATGATCCCTGATCTGCGTTGATAAAGTATTCGTCCGGGCTAGACGGAAAAACGTTCCTTGACATCTGGTCAAATGCGCGGTGATAGGTGGAAGCAGTCTCATTCTGTTCTACTGATATGGTTTGAGGATAAGTGTTTCTGCATTCATGAGCGGCCGGTTAGAGTAGGGGAAGAAGTGGGTCTGGCAAACGCCTTTCGAGCGAGCAGGTAAGCCATTTCATTACACTCCCTCGACCCCACGAGCCCTGGCAAACAGAGCACAAGACAAACGATCGAGCTGTTTGCCGTAATCTCTCTCACTGGGAATCACACGAATGCTCTCCAATGAAGACAGTGCATAGCATCGGCATTTGAAAAATGTAATTGGGCCATGCATGTGAGGGGATTTAAACGAAACCTGCGTTGCTCTGAAACCGTAAAGGTTGAGCAAGAAACAGAAGTTTTTAAGACTTAGGGCACTTAGAAAGGTGGATGTACCAGCGGAGAATCGTTATAAGGGAATGAAGGAAAGAGTGGAGAAGGAAAGACAGAGAAGTTGACCAGTTCAGCACAACTGGTTTGCTACCCTACAGGTGAATCGTTATAGGCATGAATGGATGACTAGGGGAATGGCTGAGTGAGTGTGGTGAGCGATTATATGTATGGTGTGTGCGTGTTTTTCTTGGGTGTATTATATTTGGAGACTCTACGCAATAGGAGCTCCTATATTCACAAGACGTTCGGGAGTCCATGGATGCATGGCTGTTGTAGGAGCTCTCTAGAGTGAAAGCAGTGGCGGCCATACTCTAGCGACATCAAGCACTCTCTTGGATATGAAGCACGGAAACGTGTGGATGCATGCATGTTTCACTGCGTCTGCACACCGAGAAGCATATTAATAGTTTTGACATATGTAATAGTTTTGATGCTATTTTAACAGGTATGGATGCAAAGGATAGGAGTCATTTCACCCCAAAGCTTCGAATTCCTAAAATATATCTTTAAGGGCTCCGCACATAAGGCAAAAGGGAACCCTAAAACCTTCAACATTCCGAAAACCAGATCGTATGGTTGTTAAGGTTAAGACCGAAGCAGCTAGTCCTTTGTCAGAAGGTTTTTTAGCATTCGGATGCAAATGTCGTGCGTTCTAGAAAGCAAGAGCAAGTGTCTGCAATCCTCGAAAGCACGAAGATATGCTTAATGAATGGTAGTTTTCTGCATCAAGTTAGATACAAGAGTTCGCGTCGCACAATGAAGATTCTGACTACGCCGTTCTGGCGTCCTTTAATCACCGATAGCTTTACACTATAAGAGTTCACAAATATTCATCCTTACGCTCGCCACCTGTAATTAGGGGCGTTTGAAAAGATTGCCGCTACTGCTGATTGGTGGCAAATGACACCTTATAACCACGTGGGACACCTAACTTTCCATCGCTCTCCTAACTTTCCATCGCTCTCCTAACTCGTGCTTTGTTGTTTTCTCCTAATAGCATTCTCACTTGTCAATTTCTGCTAACATCCTGCCAATCTTTTAGTCCCTCTCGGTTTTTTTTAATTCCTTTAGGTTTCTGGAGGTTTATTTCTCCTTTGACGCTTCAGCAAAGAAAGTTTCGTAACCTAACCTAACCTAACCAAACCTAAACTAACCCAATGATCGCTTTAGGCAAGAGGATGTTTCACGGGGTGCTATGCTGAACACTATAATTTTTCCTTATTGTAAAATTCCACACTGTTTGAGCTGTGAACCAATCAGAGGTGACAAGGTGCGGAATTCGGCAATATGGTAGAATTAAGACACTGTCCAGATTAGCACCGTTGGCTGTGCCTGTCTTGGCTTGGATGTGGAAGAAAAATGTCACTACTGCGCCACCACTCGGCATCATCGAGGCTGTTCCGGTCGTTACCTGAGTGACACACGTATTTTTGACGAACGTCGTTCTATCGGTGCGTTACGAGCACGAACGTCCGTCATGATCGAGTTGTAAGGGAAGAATCCGTAGTACGTGTTGGTCGAACGACCAAGCCGCGCAACGACCATTTTTTTTCATGTGTGTCGAAACAGTTAGCGGAGTCGTGATCATCACCTCCCAGCGAAGCTGACCCCGACTGACCAGACGTATAGCCGACGGGCTATGGGCCGTCGTCTGCTCGGAGCACAGCGCACGAAGCACGTCGTTTGGCGGCTGGTTCTGGCGACGACGCGGGCTGACCGTGCAAGGGGTGGGTATTCCATCAGGAATGGTGTCAATTGTCCCCCACGAGCACGCTAACGGGCTGTGCGTCGCTGGATCAGTGACCCCTCTCTGAAACGCCTTCCCCCGTCCCTCTCGTGCTGTGCACTACCCGCTTTCTAGCACCTTGTCCGTATGCTCGCCGTCTGCACTGCCCCCTTTCGTTCGCACATTGGCACGAGTTCTTTCTTACGAGCTGCGCGCGAAGTAAGCGAACGTTACCTGCAGCAGACACGTCGTTCATCAAGAAGCGTCGCTCACTCTCGCTGAACACCTTATCCGCAGTGATCGTTAGGGAACTGTTCTTCTTTAAGCCACCATTCCTATTTTTCTTGCTATATATCTGCCCTTAAGCCCGCATTTGACTGCTTAACCATTGCTCGTTGTGCCTAATTTGCATCACCTCCTTGGAGTCTGGAATTTTTTTCCCTTTCTACGAACTCATCGATGCATGTCGCTTATCGTGTTTGGAGTAGCTCTCAGCCAGTTTTATTGTCTAATGGATTTACGTTCGTCGTTACCTTTATTTAGCCTCAGTTGCCGCGCATAACTCTGTAAATACGTAGGCAAGGAAGGGAACGCCAACGGGCAGTGTGAAAAAAGAAATCAACGGGGCAATTACTTGAGTCTGTGGCGTCACGTCGACGTGATGCTGAAAAAAGCATAAGGCGTGACCTATTCACGTAGATACGTTGATTGCGCCACTTACTCGAATGGGCCGATCTAGAAACTCGAAAGAGCGCCTGCTTATTCCATCCCAATTGTGCTATAAAGTCACGCGTTTTCATTCTGTCAGTATCGCCAGCTTAATGAGGTCTACTGCAAGAAATGCCTGTCCCGAAGTCGTTCAGCTATCCTAGTCCTGCTTGGACCGAGATTACCTATGGTGATCGCTAGTTGCATGATCTCTCCGCATTGCGTCTAATTCTCGGACAGCCTCGTATGCCCCTTGCTTCCCACGGCATCCGCTGGTACATTGTTGCACTGTTATGCACTTGTTGCACTATTGAGAAGCACTAGTTGTATGTTCCACATATGACATTGCCTAACAGTGACCTTGAAGTGGAAGTCCAGTAGGGCCCAACAAAGCACAATGCAGTGCAGTGTTAAGTGGGAGCACATCCATCGAGCGGTTTTCACATCGCTGGTACTCTGGATGCAAGTACCAGCTGAAGCTATGTAAATGCACTGCACAGGCGTTTAGAAGGCTCCAGCGCCGTTAACAACATGTCACTTGCTACGAATGTGGTCGATTCGACACTTGCCAGAAGAAAAAAAATATGTACTCCCTTAACACTAGATCATGCTGTACGTCACTACTGTAATGAAGTTCTTGTATGGAATGGTACAGCGTGCTTTGTCATTCAGTAAGCCTTTGTGAATGCCTGGTTCCACCTTAACCAAATAGTCATTGGAAAACAATCGCCGTGAACAATTAACGATCACGCACCACTCCAGTATTGTTTGAACTGTGCACTGGAGCTCAAGTTAATACAGAGTCCCCTTCCCGTAATTTACAAAGGTTCTGATTCGGCGACGTATGTTTACTTTTACCTGCGTCATTTATGCATCCCCTGCTAGTCTCTTTATGATATGTTCTATCAATGCCAGTCAAACTTTATGTTCACCTAATCATCACATTTCATGAGCAGCATGGGTCTGGATTCCTGGGCTGACTAAAGATTTTGTTACAGGCGCATTCTTATTGAACCGCAAGCGCGCATTCATCAAGTCTCATGCTGCTGCACATTCATCAAGCGCATGTCTAATCGCAGTGAATCTTGGCAGTTGTCGAGCACGGAAGCTGCAGGACACCGCTTAATGACGTCAGTCACTCCACGGGTTCGACAAACGTTTAAGAATGCTAGAAAGTAGTTCCACGCAAAGAGTTGTCCTCTGTCAGAGTTAACATGCAATTAGTATTCAAGCGCTGATAGCAGCCTAAATTTGCAGTGAAGACTTGAAGTTATCTTTTCATTAAGCTCACGCCTAGCCCGTGCTAGGCGTGAGATCGACCGCTTTTGATTTCCCAGAACTTAAAAGGTTCAAGTTATATCAGATTGAATACTAATATGGCATTTCTCCTTAGACGGCATGATATTGTGTAACGCAAGGTTGGTTTCCATCTTGTGCCAACGTGTGAATTCAATGCAGCAGCCTGAAGAAGGTGCGAGTGCACTCCAGTTTTCGATAGCAAACTTGTCATTGGCTGTTGTCATTAAACAAAACACTGAATAATATTTGAAGCAATGAGAATGCTTCAAATATTATTCAAATATATATTATATTATATATATTTATTATATTATATATAAATATGCTTCAAATATATATTATATTTGAAGCATTACGAATGCTTCAAATATTATTGCTGGACACGTGGATGACATTAATGCTGGACACATGCGAAACCAATGCTATTGCTCTCCATTATTTTTAAAGGAAACAAAACGTTAAAAAACACGATTCTATTGAATTAGTTAAGTCAAATGCTGCGTCATGAAAACGTGCGTTGAGCGGATGTGTCACTTTTGGTTGTAGCTCGCAAGCCCTGTTGATGCGCTGATTCTGCTGTAGTAAACCATGTTAACAATGTGCGCTGTTGGGATTGTTGGTACATACTTGCGTGATAGAAACAAGCACATGTCTTACGTCCTTCCGTCGCCCCTGTTATTTCTTGTGCAGGTTTCTATCACCGAAACGTATCAAACCAGCCGACGTTCAGTACCCGCACCGTCTGTATCACTACTGTGCGTCTACTCGGTCTTTCATTCTCTAATTATCGCTGTAACTATACGCACGTAATTCAAGGAACCAACTAAGCCCAGCTGCACTGTGTTAACTAACGTGACTACACCGGAGCTACCGGCCCCCCTATGCGTTGACAACGCCTGTCTTCTCTCTCATCGAATGGTGAGCTCATTGCTGCGCGGATATATACGGTCGAGGAAAGTTTCGGAGGCACCTCGAATTGTTTTTTTTCCTACCAGCCGACCAGGCCGTTATTTTTTTCTTTCGAGACACTCCGGCTACCTCAGGCACTGGCGACACCTCGGCTCTGGCGAGATCGGAGGATCTTAAATGCCGCTGCCTCGGGGTGTTTGGCACCCCACTTTATCAACAGGCGAAGCGAGATCGAAGCGACAGCGAGGAGATTTATTTTCACGGTTGAGCTTCTTCTCGGCTCTATGATTTAGGGTCGCGTCGGCTTTTGTCTTACGCCGCGGAAGAAATGACCGAAGAGGAGGAGAATCTCGGGCTTCGATGTACTATCGGATTATGGAGCAGGCTTCGTGGCTTGTCTCATTAGAACGGTGCAGAGGTGTCGAAACAACCGTGAAGCGATGGGACTACGCGAGAGTTACTATGTAATTACGCGAGAGTTTAAAATGAAGATGTGATGCTGTTCGCACCCTGAGAGTACCCTAACGGAAACTACTGGGTTGAGTTGGATAGTGAGATAAGGCGTGCAGAGCATAAAATAGGTCAGTATACCACGTAAGCGTAAGCCGGAGATGAAGGGAAAGCGAAAGGCAGGTGTTGATACCACCCGGAACATTTCGTGCAAGCTCGGCATGACGTTATAAATTCCACTGTAGTGAGCTCGTGTTCAGTTTGATATCTTGTCAATAAACATTTATCGCTGTGCACAAAGAAACGAAATGCTTTGCCTGGGAGTTATTGGGTCTTTTTGATTTGTGTCAGAATGTGCTATTTACGCAAAAATGCGATGAAATCTCTGACACCGCGGTGATGTCATAGACAGCCTGATTCTGCAGGAAATGAAAAAAGAAAGAAGTTTTATATGTCGTTTATTTCGCTAATGGTCAGCTTATCTACAACGCCAAGGAAACACACTTAGGGTACTGATGAAATGATCTGCCAGTGAAAAAATAAATAAATTTGGATTTCTCATTACGAGTAATATTCGTTTAAGATCAGCAGAACATGTTTTCACGCAGCTCGTCTTGCATACGTCGTCTGGTCACTTTGCAACAAGCAGACGACTAGGTGGGATATAATAATTTAAGGGAGCGCTGGTTGTCCCTGTTTTGGTTGGTGCAAGCTCTAGCATTTCCAATGATGCACCGATTTAGTGAGACTACGCGCAGTGACACGATGTTAACCGGGCTATTTTCGTTCACCTTCTATCGCTGCATCTGAGTAATGAAAAGAACCATGGTGGGGCTGTTGACGTTTGCCTTTCGAGGATAATCTGTTTCATTTGCGAGATGCCATCGAACTTGCATCTTCCTGGTGCGTCAAGCGCCAAGTTTACTTCGATCAGGAGCGGATAAGGCAGCGCTTTAGTGTATAGCCTTCCTATACTGTCGTGGGCGCTTCGATGAAGATACGCGGTATTTTTGGTTCCACGCTTGCTAGGCTTAATTTATCAATACAGAGGGGCTTCGAGTTGAGCTTACTCCATGCTGTGAGAGCCAGATTTGCGGAATAGGATAGGCGTTCAGCGTTGGGCGTAAACTCGTGGTGTTAAGTTGCAGTTGAAATAGAAACATGATATGTTCTTTTTTCGAGAAATACAAGAATAAATATTTGGTCCTTCGTGTTGCTAATTGTGCTGTGAAACTGGCTGATTAGCCTTACTGAGAAGAACATGATGATTCAATAGAGGGGTGTTTTAATCGGTTACCTTTTGAAGTTAGTTGAGACAAAGAAGGCCGGATACGCGCCTACCTAAAAATATGTATGTATTTGTTGAGCAGGAAGCTTAGATGTTTAACAAAACCCTTCGGTCACGGCGTACAAATTTGTGTAGGATACTTATTTTTGCCATTTCTCTGCAGTGGTAGCATCACAATAAACCATGAACATGCTTAGGAAATTGAACATTCCGCTTACCTAAAGTGGCCTGATTTTACTTCCGAACAAAACGCGTATGGCTGTGTACGACCGCTTTGGTTATGGCACTACCGTGTCTACCGTGATGTTTGACGTGGGGCGTATCGGTAGCAACTGTGAAATAATTGATTTTTTTGTAGTCGTGCATGCAGTCAGTAATTAACTTGCGGATGTAATTCGAGAGGGTCGTTCAATTATTTTTTTTTGAAGAAATGCAGCATGATAGACTGTACAACAAATATATACTATATTACTCTCATTAATATGACTCATTATGAAATGCAGGAAGAGTCATTCTACCACCTTGACGGGCTTTTAATAAGATATCCAGCCCCTTGGCATAATATTATGCAAAATTGAACACATTTATCGACTGTCGATTATAATTCGGGACTAAAGAGTCTAACTCGCCTTCTTTCACAAAACAAAATGTAACAACCATATCTATTGTTTGACAGTTATAAACCAAAGTAGGAAATTAAAATTAAAATAATGAAGTGCTTAAAAATATACTGCAAAGAGGCCTTTTTAAGTAGTACTTTCCCCATAGAGCGGACGCTTACAAGAAAACAATGAAAAGATTATTAGAAATTGGTCACTTTTGCGTTAAACTCATGCATCAATGACAACTATTGACCACTCTGCAGATCAAAGACAGGAGTGCAATAAATTTACAATTTTTTAATGAAAACCCTGTATATCTTGCGTAACAGTCTCAGTGACGTGTCTGCAGAACCGGAGCTAGATTGTGTTGTTTAATCTAATTTCAGTTTAGCGATGAACTCGCTCTCACCATGAACTTTACATAATTGCAGCAGTTTCAGGCTCAGATTTTGTTCGCAGTTATGCGATGTGCGCATTGCTTCCAGGGAGATCTCAAACATTTCGCGGTATCTCAGACAGCTTGATAACTTTTATCTTTCATACCTTAATAGCTCCACTCGATGACTTGGCCTATCCCTTATTTTACCTTTCTGCTAGAAGTGTTGAAGCTGCAGACTGTGTGACCTCTTGATTGTGTCGCAAGTCACAGCCAAAATCATGTCTCAACTTATCTGCAAGTTCAAGATCATGTGGTTTAGTTTGCTCCAGCAAGCGAATAAAAAAAATTCCCCAGAGGCAAATCAACAAGTTCGCAAGCACGCATCCCCCACCCCCCTTTTTTTACCCTCCAGACGCACATGCGGAACGTTAAATAAAGAAAACATAAAAAAAAAGATGTTAGCCCAAACCACGTTTGGCGGAGAGATAACTGCTGTTCTCGCCTTCCCCACAGCGCCGACTAAAAGCACAAAACCGCACCCACTGCCACAAGTGTTGAGCTGTCCGTACTCGGACAGCTGCGCCTGCTTTGTTCAGCTGAGCAGTGGTGGACGCCTTTGAAGCGTAGCCGTGAGCGACCAAACAGCTGGACAGAAAACGAACTAAGGGTAACCCCCTTACATCCCCCCCGCTCTTTTAGCGCTGATGAGTCAAAAACCGTACTAGACCCAGAGACCCACGCGTCTGGCGCGCGCCACTCTATAGCATACCGGAAACCGAGGGTTACATGCTCCCCGCGGAAAAACCGTCGACTAATCTCCCGCTCCAAGAGGGTCGAGATTGGCCTGAGCCCCCCCGGAACTGTCCACAGATGTGCGCCTCTTCCCTCATCTGTAGAAAGCAAACACGTGAAGCAGAAAGGAAAAAGAGATAACGCAGGGTCAAACAAATCCAATGAACTGTAAAGCGCTACGCACAGTCCTCCCCCGCCTCGTTCACCCCCACAAGCGCGCACACAGGCGCGCACGCGCGTTCACAACCCCGCCGCTGAGCCCGCGTCTCTTTTATCCATCGGGCCAGCCAAAGTAGCGCGCCAGAAAGGATCGTACTCAAAGCGTCAAAACACACCCTTCTCTACGCGGTGCACTCTCCCCCCGCGTCCGTATACGAGCACCGCTTTTACACCCCTCCGATGCTGCCCTTCTCTCTACGTCACGCTATACGTGCCAGAAGCGATAGCAGCGCCGCCACCGCCGCCGAAGCGCGGCTGGCGCTCGGAGCAGACGACGAAATCCCGCCCGGCTTCAGTGCTCGGCGATGACTCGTGCACTCCAGCGGTAGCGGAGTGCGCAGCTGTGCCGGTTAGCCGTCTGCTACGCGACGGCGTCGCAGCGTGTGCGTCGTCTGCTATCTATCGTGTGCCAGAGTGTTTCCTTTTGGCCAGCGACGTCTGGAGGGACGCGTTTCTTGTGTTTATACGTGGTTCGCGTCCGTCTGCTTTGCTGGATAACCGAGTTGTGTGCGGCTTCTGGTTGGGCGCCGATGGGATGGGAACAGGGGTGTCGTTGAGTGTTCGCCACCGAGTGACTCTGGTGTGAGCTTATTCTTCTTTGGCCCGAAGAGGTGAGGGGGTGAATCTCTGAAAAAAAGTGAAACGGAGAAGAAATAGCCGCTATGGATAACGCGTCAACCAACGGAAAGACCTCCACGGTGAAGGTGAGTAATGTTCCGAAGAGCTACCGCGCGCATATGTGTGAAGGTTTCGTTTTCTCGTTGAACTCATCTTGTACAAATAAATTATCAAACCGAAAAGAAAATGATGAAAGTATGAAAACTAATACAGACTTCGCTTTCCCTGGTGGTATCACGATATTGATTTTCTCACCAAGAAGACATCGACAGCTATTAGAGACGTGCATATTATGCACATCATAACATCAAGCCGTAAATATTCGACTTATGAAAAGGAAAGGTTGTTGATATTCGACTTGTTTTCAAAAACGGTTGTGCCTTTCGACCGAGACGATTGAAGAGTATTCAAGAATCAATTACTATTGAAGGTCTTCAATCCCTATTGAAGAGTTTTGCCTGGAATTCTAGAACGCTGCGCAAAGTTCTTTTATTCTTCTTCTTTTTTGTCAACTACAACCACATTAAAGACCCTCGAATGAATCAAGTGTATGTATGACATGAAATTTAATTTCATTCTTACGCTACTGGTATTAGTGCGAGAAATCATACCGATAAATGGTCAGCTGCGCACTGTTGCTGATATGGCTTCGCATTTTCTGAACGCTGGAATCAAGCTGAATATCAGCTTTGGAATGAGCCGGTTGAATAACTTATCGCAAAGATGATTTCCATACGGAAGTTGAAAGCGCTGTGGCTTTGCTTCGGGTTGGTTGAACCGTGCATTTCAATTCGGAATTTCATCTTGCCTCGACTGTCACGGAAAAAAAAAAAAAATCTCTTTCGTAGGAGCGGTCGTGAACTTCTTTTCTGCAAGACGCTGTGACTCGCTCACCACAGCTGTAGTCAGAATCTGTTTTTTCTTTCTTTTTTTTTTTCATCTTCTTTTTCTTTTTGAGCATCGAAAACATGCAGTCGCATTGTAAGACAAAGGTCAACGAAGGAACTTCTTTCGGATCACGCCAGCGCTGTTTGTATCGATTTCCCGTAGATGTTCTTTTTCAATAACAGAAAGTTGTTAAACTAAACTATCTATATTATATGCAGGTATTTTTTTTACCTTTTATGATAAACTCTTTCACCTGTGTTGCAGGTCTAATGAACTCGATGAAGATGACATGAGTGATAACGTTTTATAAACTGTGAATGCCGTTGTATGGCGAGAATTAGAAAAAAAAATGTTAAAGCTCTCGCAGCGTTTTTTTTAAGCATTGTGTTTCATTTTTATCACCGTGGAAAGATGTCTGGAACGAACCTTGATATCATAATATCATTATTTGTAATGTCACTTTTATACTTCATAGCTTTTTCCTCGTGAAAAGCTAACTGAAAAGTTTCCAGCGGGTTTCTCGAAGGGGCTTTTCTGTCACCTCAACGAAAGCCAAGATTGATTATATCACGTTTCTTAAAATGGCTGACAAATAAGTGAGTAATTTTTACCGGTATGCTGTACTTTAGTACCGCAGTACTGATGCTGTAATTCTGACAGTGGCTCACTTGTAAGGCCAAGCTTTATCGACACTGATAAAGTTTGATCACGGATATTAGTAACAGTGGTAAAATTTGTTGTCGTTGTGGTCTAGGTCATGTTACTTCATGAGAAAAGGGTACAGACAAAGCATAAATCTTAGATATCAAACAAATATTGAGATACACGTTAGGTTAACATTAACCTTTTGGAAACATTGTACGAGCTTCTTGCGAATATTCGCTTGTTTACTGGATAAAAATTGATAGCGAGTAATTGGGTCGCCTATGCCAAAATAAGTGTACACGTAATTTCTACGGATTATATAGTTTGGACACGTTATTTCTTAATCTGAACACCAATATGTAAACAAGGCTGTGTCTATATTCGAAACATGTGTAGTAGGTACTAGCAACGAGTGTCGAGACATGATTTGATTACTCTCAGAATGTTGCTCAACAAATGTCTTTCGGAACACCGCGTTAATCATTTAAAATTTAACCCTACCCTCTCTTAGTAGAATGGGGTTCTATCGTTTGTGTAACACAGCTTGCTCGCGCAAAGGTTGACATTAAGGCGCGTCAGAGGGATAAAGAACCGATTCTTCTAGCAGTGTACTACTCACGGTATAGTGCGTAATATAATGCCAGAATACCGTTAGATACGCCATTACAAGATAATTATTCAAGTAAGATTCACCGCTTACTACGTTGCCAATAACTAGGCCACGTGATGCAGCTGCAGAATCGAAGCCAATCAATCTTGAATGCTTTTCCGCTTAGAGTACTAGCTTTTAGATACTCGGCCTTGAATGTACACTGTGTTTAAACTACATTGACGCTGCATGCTTGATTTTCTCGAAACCATTTCTAACGCACTTTGGGATGACACTTGGGAGATTTGCGAATGCATTTAGTAGCTCGTTTGCTAAATACATGGTTCTTGTTAAAGTGGACAATGAGCATGCTTGAAAAACACGATGACGTCATTTACGCGAGTGCGACATTTAAGCTAAACCTGCACCAAATTGGAAATTCTTGTTAGATACGTTCGTTAACTTGGTGAATTCGCAACCACTACGCATTTTCCCGCCTCCAATGATGTTGCTGCCAGAAAATAAGAAATATATATATATTTTTTGCAGCTGCAGAGTCTTAAGCAGTATTCGTCATCGGAGCTGATGCGATTAGCATTTTGCGGGTACATAGGCGTACACACTGTAGAAGTGCACATTCATGGCTGGTGACATATTGTCCACACAGATGGCTTTGACGAAGCCTCGGACGTCAGAAACAACGCTGAATGTTTGTTTAACTAAAAGCCATGGTCGGCCGGCCGGAGTATCTTCTTTTTTTATCACGCTAATTATTTGCTTCCAGTGCCATATTTGACTACCAGCGCTCGTCACACGCGCAGAGTGGGCTTGCTATTTAGTTAATTTTTTTTCTTTGCACTTACGCACACGTGTCGTTATTCTCATTAAATACCCCTATAATTCGTCTATCTTCACCCTACATATATTACAGATTATATACCCGCACACTACGCAATCACAAAATTAAATTCTGGTGTTTTACGTGCCAAAACCACGATGTCATTATGAGGCACGCCATAGTTTCGACCACCTGGAGTTCTCTAGCGTGCATGGTACACGGTCGATTTTGCATTTCGCCCCCATCTAAGTGCGGCCGCCGCAGCCCAGGATTTAAAGCTCCCCGACCTCGTGCTTAGCAGTGCCAAGCAACCACGGTTGGTTAAACGCACGGTAAACAAACTTTTTTTTTCCTTATTCTTTTTTTTTTAAAAGAATATACCGCCTATACACCAGACATCCTCTTGTAGACGCCAGTAGAGGTAGGACAGGAAATCGTCTTTCTTTTGTGCCGGTGCTGCGACTGCGATGCTTGCGAGGCGGCAATTTGATGCAATCTACTTGTTGTGAGTAGAGGCGATGGGCAAAGAAATAAAGACAAATAAGAAATGCAACGACTCAAAAAAAGAAAGACAAAAAAAAAAAGAACTGAAGAAGACAGGAAGCCCGAGAGACTAATTTGAAGCTTCTTTCGCAAACAAGGAAGCACTCGGGGGTCTGCGAGACGGAATGCCGGCAAACGACTGCGGAGTACGTGTGCGAGATATAAACAGATACGATTGCAGCGGGGACTGGTGGTAGGCGACGGAGGTATATTACGCGGCTAATACGCGGGTATGTGTGTCGCAATGGTCAGTTATACAGCCATAGCTTCTTCTGTACAAGCAACACACGTGACTCGAGAAGGTTGTGGGTTCGTAGTCCCCCTGACGACGCTTTGTCTCTCTGGGTGTAGGTACAGTCGAACGCCTCTATAACGAAGTGCCTGGGGGCACCCGAAATCATTCGTTATACAGGTCAATTCGTTATAAAGGTGGTGCGCCGCGCAGATCACAATAGAACCGGGACAGAACTATCCCTTCGCTATGCAGGTCATTTCGTTGTAGAAGGCGTTCGTTGTGCAGGAGCTCGACTGTATAGGTTTTAAGGCGTCAAACTGGACAGTTTGGAAGCAGTACGCCTCAGGCTACACCATTTAATTTACTGGGAGAATTCTCAGCGAGAAGGTCGTCTGCGGAAAGGTTCAATGAAGAGACCAGAATATACCTGTTACTGCGAAGGGACGAACAGGGGTAAAACAAGTCTCGAAACGTAGGCTCCTGCAGCTACATTCCATGTTGCTCCACCGTTCCTTAGTTCAAGCCTCCATCTTCGCGAGTTTTAGAATACGGTAATTTGCATCTATTTGGGCACTTAGTAGGTTATCTATCAGGGCTGTCATTTTTCACGTTCATTCAGCAATCGTGCGCTGTGAGCCGTCAATGAGCTTTAGCGTCACCGCGACAGCGAGTGAAACATCGAGGCTCTCGTTTCCACGTCCGCGTGCCTGTCGCGAACCTTTCACCGCTCTTAGTCACGTTAAGCCGAGCGTTTGCTTTGTGAGCCCCCACTACCTCGTACTGTCGGAATGGCGGAAGCTGTGACGTGTGCGCGGTGAGACGCTATGCTAAAATATGCTAGAGTTTTAGTGGGTTGAGCTATCCTGGAACGTCGAGCTCTGACGGGACGTTTTCGAGTTGTCATTTCGAGTTGACGCGACATTACGAGTAGTTGTCTCAGAACGCACAGCCGCAGCCGTCGTTGCGTCGACGCCGTCGTCTCTCGGCCACCCAATCGACAGATTTTACTCTGGTGACGTCACGCGCAGGAACCTGCTGTCGTCACGACATGGGAATGGGGGACCAGAAAAGCTTGGAAAGGAGTACATGATTGTTTTTTTTTTTTGAATTCGTGGTTGCTACAGTTCGGGCACATATGATCATTGCAGTATTCTGTACATGGTGCGTGTCTTTATTTAAAATCTGTTCAAAATGTAAGATGAGTTTTAGGGCCCCTTCAAAGGAGTATTGACCTTTTATTTTCGACTCGTCCTTTTTCGCATTAGACGATGGTCCGAACCGCCTGAGCCCCAGAAAAAAAGTACTTGCAAGCGCCACAGTGCCTTATTTCATTTACTAATACTTGGGTCTGCAAATCGCTTTCGATAGCGGCACACAGGGCCAGGAGGCGGACGCCTCGTGACGTCATCACGCACCGGATCGCTTTATTTCTGCAATTGCTGCGTCTGCCACATTTTAGCGAAGCTAGGAGAAATGTGCGCAGCACTTTTGTTCATCTTTTCAATGAGTGACGTCATTAAACCTAGAATTACCGATGCACGACGTCACCAAATATTGCCTTTTCTCATGACGTCACTTTAACGCATTCTTGCCGAGACCAGCTTTAGTATATCAAATTAAAACATCTTGTAAACGTTTTTCAAGCTTAGTACTTGCTAAGTGTCATTCTTTTACGTCCGAGATATCACCCGCCGCGGTGGCTCAGTTAGCTAAGGCGTTGCGCTGCTGAGCACGAGGTCGCGGGATCGAATCCCGGCCGCGGCAGCCGCGAAATGCAAAAACGCCCGTGTGTTTGCGTTGTAGTGCACGTTAAAGAACCCAGGGTGGTCAAAATTAATCCGGAGCCCTCCACTACGGCGTGTCTCATAGTCATAACCGGTTTTGGCACGTAAAACCCCAGAAAGAAGAACGTCCGAGATATCTATGGTAGAGCTTAAGCAACGTCGAAAATACGGCAGTGCCGTGATAAATGCAGTCAGTAGATGTACCAAAATGAACATGGAAAGAACGTGAAGCAGAGCAGTTTAATGATGATAACAGGACATAATTGGCATCCAAAGTTCAAACCGGCTTATTCACATTACACTGAGCGCGTACGAAAACACACAAACCTTGCCAAACTGGAAAAACCGTCGCAACTTAGCCACTACGAAACAAATCCACACCGAAACAAGCGTGCGCTCGGAGCTTTCAAGAGAGCCCATATCCTTCAATAAGCTGCATCAAGATAGCATGCAGGTGACGGCGCGTATGCTACGTCACGGCCTCATGACTCCTCGTCCGTGGGTTCCAGGAATCGCCGGTTTCCAGCAGTTGCGCGAAAGTGTTTATGTACCTGTCTCGGTGCAGAAGCCAAAGTCTGCTTCGCGGCACAGCTCGGGTGTCTGTCACGACTACATCGCACGTGGTCGCCGCATCACGTGACGTCTTTATGCTCTCGCGTATCACGCCTTCCGTCGCGTGTCTCGCGCCTTGTCTTGCTCCAGTTAACGGCGAGCGGGCAGGGCATCACGTGGCTATAGCAATTGCCGAGTATCTACATGCGACGCGACCGCCTGTTTTCGGAGAAACGCGAACTTCGGGGAAATATGGACGAAGAACGTGCACCAGCCACGTTTGTTTCGGAAGCCTAACATAAAACACGCTTCGGGGCGGCAGCTGGCTCGAAGATTTAAATCTCTCGTCGTGGTGCGATTCATCTGCGAGAGAAGGTAACACGCGAGGCAGTAACGACCAGCTGGCCAAGTGGAACGTATATCTATGAACGAAATGCTGACAGCGTGCTTGTTTCGGAAACAGGAAACGTGTTTCGCGGTTGCTACCCGATTGCGGTGCTTCGTCATCTCTGATTACCTGTGAGGGAATTACGCGAAGAGTAATGAACATGGACAAGGCCCATGAAATGTAGCCTCAAATGACTTATCTATCTATCTATCTATCTATCTATCTATCTATCTATCTATCTATCTATCTATCTATCTATCTATCTATCTATCTATCTATCTATCTATCTATCTATCTATCTATCTATCTATCTATCTATCTATCTATCTATCTATCTATCTATCTATCTATCTATCTATCTATCTATCTATCTATCTATCTATCTATCTATCTATCTATCTATCTATCTATCTATCTATCTATCTATCTAATCTTCTACACTTTCAGAATCGTGCCACAATAGAAGGAAGAGCAAGAACGTGATAGACGCTTTATGTATCTTTTTATTCATTTATTGAGTACTGCAAACCCCCGACTGGGGTCATTACAGTGAGGGGAAAATAAAAATAAAAAAGCGCAGTAAAGAAACACTGATCGATACGAAATAGTCAATGCATAAAAGAAAACTCAGCCTCACATCCATGGTAATACATTAACATAGCGTGTTCGAAAGCGAAGGCATCATCTGAAGCAACAACAGACCTGGACAAGTGGCTCCATAATTCAGCTGCGCATGGAGGAAAAAAAATGAGCATCCAAATTGTATACCAGCACGTAGAAAGTTAGCGTCATTTCGGCAAGCCCAGGTTATCTAAGTGTTTCAGAGCTCTTCCGTATAATTCAACACTAGCGACCATCAACAGCCACACCTTGAATGGTCCTTTTCGCTGACCCGAAAGCAGGACGTCACAGCTGTTCAGCAGAGCTAGTATCATGAAGCAACGCTCTGCCGCACCCTAATAGCAATCTCATTGAAAGCGAAACCACGAGATAGCATGAGTATTCACAACTCGCAAGATAAAGCCGCGAGAATTTCAGCACCACTGGGCACGCGCGATCGCACTTTCCTCCTTTTCCTTATCTGAGTACCCTTTACCTCCTGATCGCTTTGGGCAAACCATCGCCTAGCGTCCGCATCGCCTGCACCCAGCTCACGCATAATACATACCCACGCCGGTCAACCAGTCCTCTCGTATAATACACGAACTTTGCCGACCGCGACACTGGCGACCCGCGACCCCGGCGAGTTGTAAGCCGCTGTACCGCCTGGTCTTGCTGCTACTACTTTCCACAGATGCCCCCCGACACTCACATACATACCAGGAGCCCCGTGCGTCTATCTATACGTGAACCGGCTGGCATACGAGGGCAGGGCCATTACGCAACGAAAACGAGTTGGTCCAGGAGTCAGCCAGTGCGGTAACCGGAGAAATGAACCTACCGGGGCAAAGATGGTGTGCGCGCGGCTTCAATTCACCGAGGGTTACAAGATGCAGAAAGCGAACAAGAGCGCGTAAGGAAAGAAGGAAGGAAAGAAAGAAGGAAAGATAAGTAATCCGAAAAGCAACAACGAAAACGCGTTGACTCAAATATTTGCGGGTCAGCCCTTTCTCCGACTGAGCGGCGTCTGGCGCTGAGGACAAAAGTGCTTGCACGCGATTTGCCGCGACGTGGCCTCTCGCCTTCAGGGTCAAAGGTGTCAGGAGAGGAGAGACAGGGGGAAAGGAAAGAGGGAGAGTGAGGGTAATAATGGAGGACTCATCTCGGAAGCTCGCTGGATGCCAACATTCCGGACGAAAAGCAGCGAGAGAGAGAGAGATGGATATATATACAGAGAGAGAGAGTGAACTTTATAGAGTGAGAAAGAAGCCAGGTAGAGCCTTTCCAGGTCAGCGTGGCGGCCTTAGTTCGTCGAGCCGCGTAGAAGAGACACTGAGGGAGGAACGTAATAAAAGGTGGACGCCGAGGAAAACACCGACGTGAGGAAGAAATGAAGCGAAATACGAAGACAGGAGAAGACTTGGAAGGACGGCGACATTCTTGCGACGCGCGAGTCGCTCTCGAAAGAAAGTAGAACGGCGGAGGAAGCTAGCAAGGAAGAAGAAGAAGAAGAAATGTAAGAAAGTACAAGGCTCTCCCACTTCGCGTTAACCCCTGTTCAGGAGTTCTTTAGAAGTTCTCTAAAGGGGGGCTAACAGTCGAAGAGCGGACTAGATATATTACTAGAAATTTTAAACCTACTTCGTGGGCGTATTCCACCATAAAGACCCTGTGGCTGCCCCTTTTTAAACAATGAATTACTTTCATTCAATCTTACTGGCTTCTTGAGAGTGAAATTATTGCATCTCGTGCAGGCAGCTCGTTGCTTAGTCTAACGGCAAGTCATTCGCGAGTACCGGCAAAGTTGGGACTACAGCGCGCATTCAAAGTGTCTTGGAGTATGGTTCAAAACTTGGCAGTTAGTAAAGGAATGCCTTCGTAGTTGGGTGTCCCCCGTCGCGACGTCGCCGATAGCGTTAGGCAGTCGAGAGATGTGCTTCGGATGCAGTTGATTGTTTGATAACCGCCCATCCCTCCCTCCCTTCTGAAATAAAGCAAAAAAAAAAAAAAAAAAATCTGAAACCGAATAAGCCCAGAGTCCTCCCTGTCCTTCATGGAAGGGAAGTACCCCATCCTCCTCTCTCTCAATAGAGAGTGAAAGCTCTTTATTAAATTGTACGGTGTATATTTGCCTACGTACATGCTACTTTGCAGGGAACAGAACCGAGGGAAGAAAGTGCCGTTAAAGAAGGTGGGCAGAATAGAGAAAAAAAAAATAAAAGAATTGTGCACGTCTTCAGATCTTACCGGCCCTGATGAACGCAGGTAATCTAGGCAAAACTGGTGACGCCCTGTTGTTGAATCCACATGCACTGCTATGGCCTTAAGGGGTGCTGGCTATACTCCGAGGGCGATATGTCTAGTACACGTAAAGAAACACCCAGGAACCCGAAAAAAAAACCCTCCACCTAGAACCACGCTCTTTTTCCCAGAGTGCAATACCAACTCTGCCAGCAATACATTCTACACCCCGGAACGTGGATAGAAGGGCGGCTGTAATTCAACTGGTAGAGCATCGCCTGCCTAATGCAGAAGCTATATCATCGGCTCTCACCGGCGGGAAATCATTCTTAAACTCACACTTTCCTTTTCCTTACTAATCCTGCAACTTAATCAAAATACGCAGTAATTTGGCTCTACACTTTCCTTATAGTTTCATTGTGTGTTGGCTCCCAGTGAGATGGCTTTCGAGACCGCGGGCCCGCTAGGGTTTTTCCGACCCGGCAGTTCTGGATTATAGCAGGCGTTTCTGTACTAAAGGGATGCGGCAACTCTCACGTTCCATCACTCCTTGACACGCAATAGGAAGAAACCGAGAGTGGTACGGCGGCCTATACCCACACGGACGGAACTTGGGCGGGCGCTCCCAAAAATAACCGCGCCGACGCCATCCTACGGGATTCACCAGCAAGTCGGCATATATATATATATATATATATATATATATATATATATATATATATGGATACACACAAGACGTGCAAGTCGCGCTAGACTGTCACGCACGTGGTTCCGTTATTTCCCGCGTTTCTCTGGGCGAGAAATTGGAAGTGCAGCGACACGATTCAAACTATAAAGCCTAACGGGGAGGCGCAGGAAACCTTAGACGCATCAACGAGTCGGCGACGCGGAAAATTCGCTTCCTTACGTATTCCCGGGTTTTTCCATCGGTGCTAGCGCAAGTGTATTATACGCACACGCACCTACACGGTTACATTAAGTACGCGGATCTTGAGAAAGGCGTCGAGCTGGAATCGAGATGTGGGTTTGAGAAAGCGTCTCCTTCCCAGTCCTCACCAATTAACATGATACTGGCGTCACGCGCGCGCGCATACAAAAATCTACGTCACGCAGTGGCATGAAATAAATCGATGGTTTGACAATGTCGCGTTGAGTATAGAGTAGTTAATTAACGTAACCGCCCCCCCCCCCCCAAGAAAAACAAAACAAAAAAAACGGTAGGACGCCGAAAAAAAAAAGGCGTTGTTAATAAACACTCGGCGTTTCGGCTTTCCTACGAAGCCGAAACGTCTAATATTTATTAGCACCGTCTTGGCCAGCGCTCTTTTCCTTCTTTTGATATGATCACCGTCGTGAGTTTTCATATCATTGGATATTTGAACTCTGTGTCAATTTCTTACGCTGTGAGGTCGCGAAAATATGTGAAAGATAATTTACGGTTATACTCTGCCGTGTGTTCTTACGTTCTGTGATGTGTTGCATTCTACTCTACGAGGTAGAGGCGCAACAAGGCAAGCGCGGAAGAAGGCGTTACTCGTTGTACGATGATCCTTCGGTTTTATTAATGTGTGTGTGAGAGCGCATTTCTCCTCACAAAACGAAACCCGTTACGCGGAGGCTTTTAAAAACTTCCTTACGTTGTTATGCTACTTAGACATTCATTCATTCATTCATTCATTCATTCATTCATTCATTCATTCATTCATTCATTCATTCATTCACACTATCCGGCAATCGAAGCTACGTTGCCCATCAAAACTTATAAATGTGGCACATCGCTCTCGATTGCACAGTTACGACAACTTTCTATAGGCAAAAATGTT
Source organism: Dermacentor silvarum (assembly GCF_013339745.2). Classification (NCBI taxonomy): domain Eukaryota; kingdom Metazoa; phylum Arthropoda; class Arachnida; order Ixodida; family Ixodidae; genus Dermacentor; species Dermacentor silvarum. The sequence continues at coordinate 126,975,622 of NC_051162.1, read as the reverse complement.
TACGATGAGTGAGCTTTTTTAGTCGCAATTTCCTTATACCACGGAACATCCGCTGCATGCACCCAGAGAACCACGCAGACGTGAAAATCCGGCGTGCCCTATAAAAGAACAAAGTAATAATTAGATTCCAATCCGTATTCTTATGCATTCAACACTCGCTCGAAGGCCAACCGCTTTGTTCGCATCTCTTTCTATACATCGACCGCGCGGTACAAGCCCCAAGCTTCCGCATTTGATTCACCGATATCACGCGCGCATATCATTGGGTGCAATATGCATAACAACTTCTTCCTCCTTCCCCTCCTACACTAGTCAGCAAGCAAGCAAGGCAACGCCTTGCTGTAGCCAATCTAGAACTGTGCACCTACCGAGAACTTAGTCGACGAACTGGGCAATACATCATACATCTCGGAGCTCATTTCGGATGTTAAACACCTTCATTTCCATTGTTATAAAAAGACCTTCTTTGTATGTCTCCCTCCAGAGTACCGTGGTCTGCGTTGAGGATAAAAAAAAAAAAAAAAAAAAAGCCGCCCCCCCCCCTCCCCCCTCTTCCCGCACCCACCCTTTCCACGACCAGGGTTTATGCATGACGACTCCGGTCCATCGGTGCCAAACCCTTTCATTTGCTCTGCGAGGGTGTTCTGGCTGCCTTTGTTTCTATATGCTACGCCGGCGGCTCGCAAGAAACATCAGCGCCGGGGTGCGCGCTCGCTGAACAATGGCTCCGTTTCCTTCTCGACTAAGAAATGGTCGTTGTGTTGTTGCTATTGCGGCGGCAGCAGGAGGTCTGCCCCGGTCTCTCTGCGTTGTGCGAGGAGAACGCGTATGCGTTACGGGCCGGGTCGGAGAACAATTTGGAGCTTGCCAAATTACACAGCGAAACCTCCCCTCGGCTATATACCCCGGAGCAGGTCCTGAGGGGCACACGAGGATTGCCGCATTTACTCGTGTAAAAGCCGTTCTTTCTTTTCGTTTTTCGGAATCTTGACAGGGCACGGCTCTTACATGGTTCGGACAGAAGACAAACTAACTGCTAAAATATAGGACGGCGTCTTGAATGATGTGCAGAATAACACAAACACCGGCTACACTCTAGAAACACGTTCATTCGAGATTTAGGACCACTGACCAAGTTCCACTTCATTCTTAATCGCTCCCGACACGCAGACGTCATTAGAGCGTACTACCTGGTTGGGACACTCCCGAATATGGTCGTCATCTGTGCCGTCCGTGCAGTAGGACGTTCCAGCAACTTTACCACATTTAGCGGCGGAACCAATACCGAACGCCATGCGTTCAAAACCTAATCTTCTGTGAAAAAATTTTTTTCAGAAGTTTAATCCCACGATTGTAGGGTGCGGCTAATACGCGAGTATATATGGTGTACAGGTGTGCCATTTGCGGTATATGGCTGGCAAGTTGTTGAGGAGGAAAGGGGGTTGAGGCGGCTCGAGGTTTTTCTTGAAATGCACACCCCTGTTCTGTCGCCATGTATGAACGCTGGCTTCACTTTCGATACTGTGGCCTCTGTGTCTAGGTTGGCGGTGGTGGGGCGGTGGTCATGTGAGCCAGCGCTGGACACCACCGCCTATAGTATTTTGACTCTCTCTCTCTGGTCTGTGGTAGTCGTTCACAACCGTTTGGCTGCGCTAAAGTGCGCGCTGGTGCTTTGCATGGAAAACGCGAAGTTTCCTAACCTTTTCTCTCTCTCATTTTTTGTTCGGTCCTACTGTTTCGCATCTAAGTTGGAATGTGAATGGACACGTGAGACACAGAGTCGCGAAGTGCCGAAGTGCGCCAGAATGGAGCGTTGCTGCCAAGGTCGCGAATGTTTTGTAACAGTGTGCTGGTCGTTCATAGCCGATAATGTTCCTCACGTGTTTCCCAACGCATTTTTTGTTTGTTCTGGAGCGAAGAAACAGAAAATTGGAGTAGGTCAGTGCGGAATGGCGCGAAAGCTTGTTGTCCCCATCGCGTTGCGCTCAAATGGTGATCGCTATCTTACTGTTGTGAGGAAGCCTGCTTTGAGCTTGAAAGCCTATACGGCTTCGAGAAATGAAATGGACAACGCCACAGTTCTGTCAACGTCGTCCGTATAACGTATCACATGCGACATGTGAAAGTTTGAACACGGGCTTATGCTATACATGGAAAACGATAAGAACATTTCCTAAGCTTTTGTAGGGGGCGGCTTTTATCAAGTGTGTCCCTTTCAAGAAAAAAAAGTTGAGCCGCTTGGTATTCCAGAAGCAACACAACTGCTACGAGGCACGTTGTAGTGGACGGCTTCAAATAAATTTTGACCACCTGGCTTTCATTCATGTATACTTAAATATAAGCGCGTGAGCTCTCTTGCACATTTTCCATGCCTCCATCGGAGTGTAGCAGCTGCTTCCGGTTGCCGAACCAGCGACCTAGAAAAGGAACATATGCATCTATCTGAGAGTAAATCAGTTGGCTACTTTCGGGAGGTCTTTGCGTATTTCCACAGAGCTCTACTGATTAGCCTTCTCTGATATATAATCACCTCGATAAGGGCGTCTAAACAATTTTCATCTGCAAGCGCGATTCTTTCCCGTTCACTGTGTTTTAGAGTGATACTTGTCCAATATTTGGAAAACTACTCCACGCGGAATAGAACATTCAATTTGCGCGGGCGTTGTAGAAACGTAGAAATGCCGGTCACCGTCTTCGCTGGCAACACTGCCTCCTTTGCCATATCTAAGTCTCGCCTGTGTATCATAAGGTCTGCTCAAAATTCGAGTTAAAACTACGCAATGAGACGAAGAGAAAATGAAAGCACAAAAACGACAGAGGCATTCCTTCTGTTCTGAATGCATTGCGCAGTTTTTTTTTTTACTCAAAGCTGATATGTGCCGCCTGACCCGACACAATGCTTTATTGCAGCACATTTTTTTTTTCTGTTTCGATGCTATGCAGTTGTGCGCAGTTTAAATTTGTAGCATGCACGGTCATTGTCCAAACTTTCCCGGGACGCGAATATTGCGGTAAAATCCAATGTCACTTCAGCTTTAGCTTGCCGCCGTTAAAACGGTGCAGCAGTATGTTGGTCGTGTACACTATAATACACGTAGCACGCTCGAAATCCAGGCTGTCGCGCCAAGTGAGAGAAAAGTTTTCGCAAGTACCCCGTCCACTAAAGAGAAAATAGTCCCAGAGCAGCAGGTATTTGCTGAACTACGTCGCAGCGTTTGTTATCGTTATCTATAACTATCATGGCCGAAGGGCATAAGGATCTTTGTGTGACGGCCTTGACGAAACGGGCGATATGGGAGGTGTGCATTAAGTGGATGGCAAACAAAGAACCGAGTGGTGTTTACGGCGCAAAAAAACCCTTTTGCGGCGATATTTCCGCGTGCTTCGGCAACTGCCATTTGCTTCCATGCAGCTGGCAGCTGTGTGTGAAGGTCGACTGGCCCGACGCTGCAAAACACTCGTACAAACCACTGCAGTGGAATCAACGATACTTCGTAGGGTCTAGATATTTTGATAGAACAAGATGTTGCACCAAGATGCTTTGATATCTTCAGTGCTTGCGCTTAATTGTAATTGTTAACCGCGTACTTATGGGAGTTATCTAACGCGTGATATGCTAATTGTTGTCCCTTTTCTTTTACGTTGAACCAGTTATTGCTGTAAAATGTATGCATGAATTCATGCGAAATATATGCTTATGACATGTAGTGATATGCTCTGACCGTATTGTAAATAGTCGGTACCGGTATTGCCTGGATGTTGTTGATTCATTGGGTCCGCAACTAGCCTTCGGCTATAAGTCCATCCAGTTTCGGAAGCTTTGTTTATTCAAGCCTGCAAATAAAATTGAATTGAATTCAATTCAATTGAAACGCATTGTGGAGATGGACGTGAAAGTCAAACGTTGAAACAGTCTCAGATGCCTGACTACGCCTCTAAAGCACTAATTGGCCTTTTTCGTGCGGAAAAGATTGACCAATGGCGCATAAAAAGAACGCCAAATTGTCGCTTTAATGACTTTCAGCCCCTAATGGCGACATCAACGAACGCCAATGAGACGTCACGTATTTGGCAGTATTTCAGCGTGCTTGTGTAATTCTTCTGCAAGAATAGTTCCCCGATTAAAAAAAAAAAAGTTTGGGATGTATTGCAAGCCTACTACACAGCACTTACTACGAATCAGTTGCCTATCCCACAGCACACACTACCAAAATGTGTTGCGTCGTGCGGTGCTCTGCGGTGCTCCACTGCGGTGCTCACTGATGTTTTCTTTTTAACGTGTATTACTGTGATGTCCTGTTACGGTATACGCATATATCAGCGTTCGTTTTATTTTGTGCTTAGTATGCGAGTCTTCATTCTTGCTTATAGGAAGAGCTTACTGCTAATAACTAAAGCAATAACAAATGGCGCAATATAATTCGTTCTATTTCACAAGCTTATAGAGGAGGGCCTTCCTGAATCTCTGTTACTTTCAGGGTTATCGACATTGCTTACCAATTGGTCATAAGATAAACGTTGGTAGTCACTTAGCAGCCTGTACTATAGATGTAAACATGGCGGCTTTCCACTGAAGGTTCGCTCGCGCGCATCTCCCACTTTCCGTCTGTATATGTGTTTGCTTTGATACCAGATCGTAATAATAATTACTTGCACAACCACCCCGTTCCAGCCTGGGATAAGTGCTTCGTAAATGCAGTGCGCAGAAGCCTTACCCCTTGCGCGGCTTCATTTTCCACATCGCGTGCTAGAACTATGCCGGAGAGAAAATGAGACGGGAATGCAATATAGACGCCGCGTATATAAACAACAACGACATTATAACCCTTTTACAATAAGCGAATAAAGAAAGGAAACGAAGAACCTCAAAGACTCGCTTTCCTGAGGAAGCCCCCCACCCCGTCATCACTGACGGCTGCGCAGGACGGCATGGGGGATGAAGTGCGCGAATAGCGTAGTGGCGGTAATAACGAAAAGAAAAAAAAAGATACAAAAAAGAAACTAAACAAAAAGAAGCCTACGTATAGCTTCTAAATACCAGCACGGAGGGGACGGTTTTCTTTCTCTGGGAAGCCTCTCATCGCGGATGGCTTCTCAGGACTGGGGCAGGGGAGGAAACACGTGGAACGGGAATAGCGTAGTAGCTGTTATAACGAAAGAGAGAGAGAGAGAGAGAGAAAGAGAGAGGACAAAAAAGAGAGTTGTCGTGAAAGAAGAAAAGATGGCGGTGACTTCGTTTGTTTTTATGACGTTGCCCTCTCATCCCCGAAAGGTGCCCAGGCTGTGGCGAGAGACGGGAGAGGAGGTTGGACGTGAACAGCGAAGTCGACTGTAGTAGCGAAAAATAAAGAGAATGAGAGTGAAAGGAAAGGAGGGCGAAGGAATCGCCTTCATTTGCCTTTTTTGGCGCCTGCCTGCAGTGACACTCGCTGTCTTCAGGAAGCCCCCCATTGCCGACAGCTGGCGAGTCTGCGGCAAGAGATAGGGGAAAATGTAGAGCGTGCGTAACGTCGTAACGACAATAAAGAAAAAGACAGAGAGAATGAAACTGGAAGTATAGCCGAGGTAAGAGAAAGCAGGCGATAGCGATAGTTTCCACAGTTGTGGGCAGACGCTTGTTTCCATCGCGAAGGCCTCGCATCACCAGCAGACAGGCGGCACTTCCAGACAGGCGGCAGAAAAAAAGTGCTGATTGTTGAGAGAGCGAGATGATAGATGGGAGAACGTAAACAGATTGATGAAAACAACCGTGGAAGCAACAACAACGATGATAACAATGACGATGTCAACAACGACAACAACTACAAGAAATATAAGAGAGAGAAACTCGGGAAACGATAGCTGACCCTGGGCGACAGTGGCAACGACCTTCCCACTCCATTTAATTTCTATCTCATCCACATTCTCACATTCTTTTAGTTTTGTTTAGCTTATAATCACAATAAAAACGCGGGAAAATTTGCGTGCTTCTTGGCCAGTTCTCTGTAGTAGGTAAGAGTCATAGTTGGGGGAAGAAAATACGACCACATCGACGATATGATAGAATGGTAGCTTATTTCAAGTTACATTATTAACTACTGACTGTTATCGACATCACTAGGTCTAGTTTGGAATTGTAGGATTATTTTGCCGGATTTGTATGCGAAAATTTATTTTTATGGTGAACTGAAAAATTAAAAATGAGCCTGGAGTGATCTTGCAGAGACCTTCTTATATAATGCTACGCATTAAAATAAATTGAATTCCGCAGATTTACCTGCCAGTACCGCAATCTTGTTTATGAGGCACGTCGGAGTGTGGGACTCTGGATTAATTTTTTGTCCCCCACTACGGCGTGCCTCATGAGCCATAATCAGATCGTAGTTTTGGCACGTAAAACCCCATAATTTTTTTCAACCTGAGTCACAGGCCATCAAATCCTCCTAAACGACCAATAATCCTATGAAAAGGAACAGGGACCCTTTACAGCTATCGCTGTTAAGAAGGACGTACCCTTACCAGCTATCGCCTTTAAAACCGGGTGTGCCCTTGACGGCTATTGCTGTAAAAAAAAATGAACAGGTATCTTTAAAAGATATCGCTGTTTCAGAATAAAATGAAAGATTAGAGCGACTGTGTTTGTTTCTTTAATTTTCCTGAAGTACTATTATTATCTTTAAGTTATATTTTTTTCTCATGTATGCAAGGTTGACCTATCTATTGTATTGTATTTATTGTACTTATTTGGTTTTTGGTCGCTTTCCTTCATATCTTCGTTTACATAAAAATCTAAATACCATTCGCTTCGTGGCCTTTTCTCCACAGTGGGTTTGTGACATTGTTAAAGGAATCATCATCATCATCATCATATCCATCGGACGTCGCCGTAATAAGCTCAGCGCGCATGGTCGTTGTCGCCGAGCTGAGTGCGTCCCACATTCCTCAGAGTTATAAGGAAGATGCAGCACGGTGGCAGAGGGGGTTGCTCACGCCTCTTGCCTTCGTTCATCTTGTTTTCCTGACCTTGTTGGCTTAACACCCCTCTCCACTCATCGACAGCGCAGCGGCAGCAACGGCGGCGACGCCGACCGAGAAGCGGCTCCGTGTTTGGACGTGGTCACGACACACGCCGCTGGCATAGCAGCCAACGATGCGCGCTCACTAAAACAGCAACGGCCGCTGCAGCCGCCTCATTTGCGTATAGCGCATTAGCGAGCTGCGTTCGAAAGTGCGTGGCGGCAACTTTCGGCAGCTCTTGACATTGAACCCACGCTCCAAATACCCGCCCGAGAAGGACAAACGATCGACGCGGCTGGAGAGGACAGTTGCCGTTGTTTACCGCCGGTTCGCGATCGAAGCGTTGCCGCGATGGTGCCGATGCATTCGCCTTTGTAGGAATTCGCCAGCCCGAGTTAGAACTCCGGCACGAATCATATCGGTATGACTGTCGACGCGAATGCGATTAGCATTGAAGCAATTTAGCGAAGCGCCCTATATTGCCATCGCTGTAACGCGTCATGCATCAGACCTGCACTGCAGCCGGAGTCCTCTCTCACACTTCGCTTCCCTGGATATGTCCAGTGACGCACGTTTCCGTCAAAGTGGTTCATTGAAGAGTGACACTTTCTTAGTCGCCCTATAGTCATTGTTTGTGTTGTTGTTGTTGTTGTTGTTGTCCTCATACAATACGGCTCATACCCACTGCGGGGGATTGGTCAGGACTCGGGGTAGATGAGGCCTAATAAATGTAGAAGCTAAATTTCACTCGTAAAATTTGCGAGAACTGGTAAATTTAATGCGGTAAATGAAACACGATGAATGTAGTACGGTGTGAATTTAAAGTCAGTGTCAAAGAGGTTCAGTGAAGAGCGACACGCATCCAGTGGCTCATACCCCGTGACACAAGTCGGCGCGAATGGTTTGATCTGGACATATATATGGATAACCGGGAAGTGCATGAGGTATTCTGAATATGCTAATCGCGTTCTTGTTTCGCAGAGGGTACAATCTTGATTTCATTCAGATATGCGAAGTTTCGCTTTTTGTTTATTACAGCGATAGTTGCGCACGTGCACTAAATCCGGTTTTTGCGGCAGCAATAAATTGGTTTAACCCGAACTTAGCTGTATTGTACAAGGAACCGCTTGTATTTCAGCCGAGCCCGAGCTATGGCGACGAAGACGCGAATTACGCTGATGAGTGTATGTACAGATGAAGAAAACAATTTTTTTTTTATCTAACGTGGGATGATGAGGACCAATGAGAAAGATAGAATCCCACATACTGCACTCACATTGCTAATGTCTCTGTTAAAACAAGGCAAGTTATGATGGTTTCCAAATTGGCGACCTCCTTTTTACTGTTGGCGTTGCTATATACTCTACTCTGGCAAGGGAAGAGCCACACGGATTATTTCGCATCGAACGGAACTGTGCGCATGACCATATGCTTCTTTGATTAATGTTGTTATCAACAATAAACTTACGATTCCCTCCAATGAGTTTCCACCGCATTTGGTTTCATCTCTTGCCTATCTGATTATATATCGGGATTCCTTAGCTTGCTTCCATCTATGAAAACGTTACCATGAATGGGGAATATATCACTGTGCACTGATATATTGATTTCGTCGATTGAATCACTATTTACTCAAGAAGATGGCCTTTTAAGAGAAAGGTTATGGCCGGCTTAGGAAGATCAAACTCGGTTTTAACAGATCTGTCGCATTAACAAGGTATATTTCAGTATGGGTAGCAAAACCCAGTTTCTTTTTCTCTCTTTTTTTTTAACGCACGAAAGGTCATCAACAATTTAGCGAGCTAATCGTTAAGCTTTGTCCGGCGGTCCTAAAAACGGTACCACGCAAGATATGGCGATTCACATTGTTTTACCGGTCGTCTACTAATAGCATTGTGCGATTAGCGAGCGTACCATATACCATCTACACCCAAGAGGAATGTTTCGCGCGCACTTTTTCGGCGGCCACCGGCGCACGCTTCGCTATTTGCGCGATCTCATTTCTTTCTTCCTTCGGCAAGTGCCGACTCAGGATGCTTGGACGCATTCTAGCGACTAAATTAGGTTCAATGCCGCGCAAGAAAAGAAAAGTAAATCACGCGCGCCTCATGAAAGCGAAGCCGTGGCATTAATGCGGGACGTCGCGTGACTCGAAAGTCGAGGTCTTCTTCTTAGGCCAAGCTTTCAGAGTCAAGGGCGCGCTCGGCGAGCTGAAATGCAAATACTAAACAGCCGTATTTATAAAGCTCCACAGCGCCCTTCAGCCTGTATTGAGAACAGCACGTCTCTTGCCTTTGTACAGCGCCATGTATGTATACAGCAGGCAGCAGCGTGTATGTTGAAAGTGGTGTAGGTGGCGTGCGCATCGCATGTGTAGTAAGCCGTGGCCCCACCTTGGAAGCTCGAGATAACCCGATGGAAAGCCGGTTGGAAACACGCTACGCCTACGTCATGCAGACGTGCTACGCATGGAGGATGGGACCTTCTTCGCGTATCAACGCGGAGTCGCTGGCAGCAGGGAGGCCGAGTGTGCCATACGCGGATAACAATTTGTCGTGTCATGTTGTACGACGGTGTAGCGGTAGCGATGGGCTGCGTAGTGGAGTGCGCGCACTTCTTAAGAAGCCTTGAAGCGGGGAGGTCAGGAGAGAGAGAGAGAGAAGCTATCATTGCCTTCTCGTTGGCTCGTTACCACCCACTAGTCCCCTAAGTGAAACAAAATGCATTCGGAGTGCGTCCCTTCTGGAACGCATGTCCCAACATAAGAAAGAAGTGTGAATGTTGTTATTAAATTTCTCTTTCTTTCTTTCTTTCTTTCTTTCTTTCTTTCTTTCTTTCTTTCTTTCTTTCTTTCTTTCTTTCTTTCTTTCTTTTTTTCTTTCTTTCTTTCTTTCTTTCATGAAGTACGAAATGGTATTTGGCATCACCTTCAGAGTAACCTTCAAAAGTAGCCTTCACATCTGCTTTACAAGAGAGAAGCTGGTGAGATCCTGGATAAAGGTCCGCGGATATTTAGATAGGCGTCGATAGGTAATCGATGACGATGTGAATAATCGGTGGATAAGTAATCAATTCCACCTAAATGAAAGGAAAACAATCGGTAACATCTATATCAATACACAATTTCGCTGAATCGGAGCTATGGTTCACAGCAAACATCCTCGCTGCATATGACCAAGGCCTATCTATCTTTTGGTATCTATCCAACCGAGATCCATCCAAAGACTCATCTTTATGCCTCTTTAATTGCATCCAGAGAACGCATCCGCTGTCGACCGTGAATGAAGTTGCGGACAGGTCTGGAGCTGTAGCCCTGCAAGAGGGTATCGTGTAGTGGAGACGTCGTTCCATTTGTTTATGCATGAGGCATAGCTTGACCTCGTGTTTTGTGCACCAGATGTTTCTCTTCCCTGAGACTCAGGTCACAGTGCGCGTCTGTGATGCATACTACACGCGTATGGTTTTCCGGTCATGTTTATTTATAAGCGCCGACATTCGTGACATTAGAGTCCTGCGAGGTCAGTGTGGGTTTTTCCCGACCTTATGGAGCTCAAGAGAATTGCGAACCGGTTAGTTTACATTTACGTAACGAGCTTGCACCCATCTATAAGGGTAATACAGTTTTGGTTTTGTATTCTTTCCTTCTGAAATAATGAAACTGGCAGTGTACGAGTTGGGAGCCAGAGTTCTTGTGCCTCTCAGCAAGCCGTGTTTTACTGCAGTGACTGCTTAATGAATTTAATGCGACCTATAGTCTTCATATGTAGTTATCGCTCCTGTTAAAGGTAATATACACACTTTATGCGTGCTTCTTGTTTTCGGTGGGAAGCAATGGAGAGGCTGAGTCACTTTTCTTAGTTTTCGTTAGAAAAGTAGACGACAAAATGTAGACGCCCCTCGAAGGTAATCCACAAATGCTGCGCCCTATCAAACCATATTACCGTTTGGATTTTGCCGAAATGTTACGGGCATTTGTTCAAGATAGCGCGATAAAGGTGGCAGTAGTAAAGGCTTCACATGTGCTTCTAAAGTGGACCCATCTTGTCACACATTTAGGTGGTGCTTATGTGGAATCTATGTGATAGTGTTTTGGAAGACCATTTTTAATATCTTCTATTTTTCATGCCAGATGGCAATGTGTTCAACATAAGATATCCCTACGTTGCAAATAAGTAGGACTAAGAGAAGATTTAAAACATTTTCTAATCACTTTTAGGAAATGCGTAACATATTAGGCGTCTACAATACCCATCCCCTTCCGTGCTTTTAATGAGAAAAGTGGCGCAAAACAACAACAACAACAACAACAACAACAACAACAACAACAACAACAACAACAACAACAACAACAACAACAACAACAACAACAACAACAACAACAACAACAACAACAACAACAACAACAACAACAACAACAACAACAACAACAACAACAACTTGTTTTTGAAACAGGTGCATTTCTAGTTTTACAAACATTCTTACGACTCACTTTCATATATCCCAGAACTTCATACTTCATTTTTCAGTGAATTCAGCCTTGCTGCGTGCACATCAACGCGGACTCACCAAATGTAATAGTACAGTGACTTCGGTTAGATGGTATATGATCAATCATTTCAATCAATCAGTCATTTATAATAATAATAATAATAATAATAATAATAATAATAATAATAATAATAATAATAATAATAATAATACAGGCAAAGGCGGAAAATAATTTAGAGCACAACGACACAATGAACGCACATCACAAGCGCCAACTTCTATTAATATGCCGTTTCCTCGAAAAAAATAAATTACCTTGAAATTCGCGCTTGTGAAACGCATTCTTTTTGTCTTCATGCCATGGTTTTATTCACAGCATTTTGTTTTTTTATTTTCTGTTTATTCGCGCTTTACGTATACAACCGCTCGAGGCCATTGTGCATAACGTATTGTGTGTTTTCTTTATACAGTTGTAACTAATTCAAATAAATCAAGCGAATACGATACCCTTATTCCTCCCGTTCAATATTTCTTGATGCAACATAAAGTATTTTTTTATGCGTGCATTGAAATGAAAAGATATCGAAGCAGCAAAAGTAACAAATGCTACTTTGGAATGAATATACAGAAGCTATGCGCGATACAATGAACACACCCCGAAAAACTATGTGACCGGTGTCCATTATCGCACTGAGGATTGCGCAGAAAGGATACATTCCACCTGTTATAGCTAAACTAGTAGCGGTGACTAGAATAAGGTGGCTTATGTCTTTATTATGGCTTATGGTGGTCTTTATTATGGCTTATGGTGGCTTATGTTTATTTCGGAATAAAGGTGCCAAACATTCCTGACGAAGCAGTCCATTTACGATTGCGGCGATAGTGGAACGACATTCCTGACATTTGAAACCCGATCGAATTGGCTAGCTTTCTTCGCTACTTTCTGCCTATACATGGACACTCCCCTTGACCCCGTCCCTCCTTCATTATTTGCGCTAAGCGAGCACATGCTCTAAGTAAGGTATGACATGAACCGACTAGCCCAGCAACAAGTTTTACGAAATGACAATCCTGACCTTTGAAACTCCGATCGACTTGACCAACTTCCTGCGGGACGTCGAAAAGCGTCTCTCCACTGTTTCATTCAGCGCATATCCCTTGGAAGAGATACAAAATTAAACGTCTCAGCTCGGCGAATCAAATTCTTGCGACACAGTAGCAAGGCGTGCTACGTGCGAGAATGTCTATACACGTGTACGTGCTTCCCCGTTGCGACCTTGGGCACTTCTCCCGTGCAATGAAACCCGAGACACTTCGCACGACGCGTGCGATATGACGCAACTGATTCCCCCAGCCGGCTCTCTCCGTTCACACTGCTGGCGGCCGCACACACCGTTGCAGGCGAACCGTGTTTGTGACCTTGAGGTGTGAAATGTTTTCCGGTCACGTTCATTCACATCGGCGTTCCCTAATGACGTGCAACTTTTGCTGCGGCCTTCTAGTATCTCAGAACTGGTTTGTTCAAGACGGGGAATCGGGAAAAGAAAATTCAACCACAGGGGCAGGGACATCTCCGTTTCCTAATAAACTTCTAAAAAAGGGGACGTGAGGGCTCGATCAGTCTTGCGTACAGTGTATTTAGCGAGAAGAGAGAGAGAGAAACAACTTTATTTCTTTGCGAGAAGAAAGCGAACGGAGGGGCCCGGTTTTCATAAATTTCCACCCTGTACAGCCAATAGACAACGAGGAAGGCATAGGGGGAGTTACTTGTTTTACATAATTGAAATGCAGAAATAATAAATAAACGAAGATGAATGTGGACGAAGAAACAGCTGGTCACAGGTGGGATACGAACCCAGGTCCTAGCATTGCGCGTGCGATGCTCTTACCAATTGAGCTACGGCGGCACCGGTTTCCCCGTCCCTTTTTCCTGGGTATTTATGTATATGTACAGTCTCCCAATGTTATCGGCCAGATAATAGTGTATTTGTATTATGTATTTATTATTTTATTGCAAGGTAGAAATACTATGACATACGTGGGAATACTGCTGGAGCAATAACCGAAGGCTAGTAAAAGCCCACCGTGTATACTTCATAAGGCAGTAAATTTGCAGCCGTACAGCGCAGATTTCATTCAAACACTGAAACTACAAAAATTAGTGAAAATATCAATGAAAAAAAAGTAAATGAACAATAGTTATAGTTATGCAGCGAGTACAAATAAAAGAAAATACCAGAGACTGGTGCAGGCATATCTGTAAGCAAAAAGGAGAAGCATAAAGAAATCTGATGAAAACCTTTGTGCGAAGCGGAATAAAATATCTTAAGGGGGATGAGGGTGTGGATAAAATTGATGAAACAGCGCTGGCATTCGGCTAACAGATAAAGGTTCAACTAAACTATTTCGTAGACTCAAGCATATAGAAGTAGTGGGATATTTATGCAAACATAGTGCCAGATAATGCAGAAAAAAAGGGCAGGAGAAATACTTCACAGATGTCGCTAACCATCAAAGCACCTGTCGTAAAATCGTGGAATATAAAGAAATTCAGCCGAGTACGATAGATATATTCGACAACATAGTCATAATACTTAACTATGGTCTTTTTTTTCTTTTGGGGAAGCGTCTTCTGCTATTACATGTGAAAAAAAAAAAGCTTTTTCCTCTTCGACGGCCCGTTCAGAATACAACATTCACTGGGGCCGCTGTTTCTCACAAGTAACGATGCCAAGTGCGTCGCAAGTTTTCAAGGAGCAGTGAAAGTTGTTTTCGCCGAGACGATTCTTCAAGGTCGGAGGAGATTTAAGAGTGCACAGGCCAACAGGAGACATTGCAGGTGGCTTGTCAAAACAAAATAAACGAGAAAGAAGAAGAGATAGAAAAGGATGTAGGACGTGGACGGAAACCAAAGGGGCCAGTGATACATGACGCACACGTTAACCATGCCAGCCGCTGTAAAAACACTTGCAACTTGTGATCGCTCGATTGGAAGCGGTTGTCGATGCTCCAAGGCCGGAAAGACCGGCGACACTTCTCCCACTCGACCATCGCAAAACCCGTCGGTCTTGCCAAGAAGATCGGAAGAAGAATTTGACAACTACCGTGGCCGGAAGGTGGTCGCAGCCAAGGTGGTTTTATTACGCATTTTTGCATCGCTGTCGCATCTTTTGCCAGGTTCTGCAGGGAGACGTTGCGACGGCTTCGCAATATGTTTCTAGATTCCTGCGCGAAGCAGGCTTTGCCAAGATGTGAAGGAAGCCATGGAGACGTTCTCATCTTGGGAGCTTGCAGAAACATGCGTTAATCAATTCGTTATTACTTACCATCGCTTTTTGGTGGCGTAAAACGCAACAAAAGTAAGTCATAATCGCCGCACAAATTGGAATCTACGTGACACGAAGATCTCGAGAACCGCTTAATTGTTGTTGTTGTTAAAACGTTTATTAAAATAATCATAAAAAGTTTCCGCCCCCAATTGAAAGCAATGCAACTAAATGCGACGCGTACAATTCCCTAAATTTTTATTTTATTTCATGCCGCGCGTCATCTCATGCACTGTTTATGTACAGCCACCGAAAAGGTCGCTCCTTTAAGTTCATCCAATGCGTACATCTATGCACTAAACCATGTACAAGTAATGCCGACATGAAAACAGTAGTCCAGGCGAATGCGCACTCTTAAATGCGGACGGCGCGACGTCAATAGGACGAAGGCGATATTTAATGGTTGTCGATGGTGGAACCGTGAAGACACGTGTATGCAGGGGAGAAGTTCGAACTTACGTAAATGCATTAAACACTTGTATACGCACCTTTCGTTGCAGTGGCACATTCCCATTTTGGGTTATTGGCAAACAAATAGGCACATGTCTAGTGACACACACACAGTATACCAAGAATGCGGTAGTCCAAGAGAATAACCCAAGAAGGCAGGCCCAAAGACAAGAAACTTTAGAAATTCAAGAAAGCCTTTGCATGTCATGCGCTATGTTATTGTGAGGTCTGTGTGCTTTAGAGTTATACCTGTCATCCGACATTATATGTACATGCATTACGTTGACGATGGCGTAACTCCCATGTGGATTAACTCAAAATTTACGAGGAATTGGCCGATAAGCCCGCTCGCATGACTTTAGTACTTCTGCAAACGTCTGTCTTGTCGTTCGTATTAGTTGCCGCAGCTCTTCGAAGGTGCGCCTGCTGTAATCGGCGTCTGTGGTTCCTCGCTTCTTATGCATGTGAGATGAAGTGTAACGCAACGTTATAGGACACGGACACAAGAAAAGCCGCCGTAGTGGCTTAGCGCCTATGGTGTTGCGCTGCTAAGCACGAGGTCGCGGGATCGAATCCCGGCCGCGGCGGCCGCATTACGATGGGGGCCAAGTGCCAAAACGCCCCTGTCCCATGCACTGGGAGCACGTTCAAAATCCCCTGGTGGTCAAAATTAATCCGGAGTGGCCCACTATGGCGTGCCTCATAATGAACTCGTGGTTTTGGCACGTAATACTCCAGAATTCAATTCAATTCAATTGTACGGCCACAAGAAAAGAACGACAGGCACAGCCTTTATTTGACAACTAAATTTTAATTTGGGACCGGCTGCACTCATACTGTAGCCGCGTGCGTCCCACAGTACGTTTCAATACTGATTGAATTATAACGTTTGGTACCGCGCTACACCTCATCACGAACTAATGTGATCGACTGACCAACCAGCCTACATCTCAACCCTCGTCCACGCGTCCGGTGTAGCTGTGAGACCAGTTTTCCAGGCTCAGGTTTATTTATATAGTTTTTTCGTATCTCTTCCTCCACTTTGCCGAGATAACATTGCATAGCGCCGGGGCATTCGATTTTGCTTTTTTCGTTTCGGTGCGATGACTTTCTGAAGAGCGTAGTCTATATTTACGCATCCCTTCTTAAATACGGGCTCCTAACACGATGCCACCATGCGAATTCTCCTAGGAAAGGAAAGCGCTCAAGCCAATCGACGTTAGGGCTAAGCAAGAGCAGCAGACGATGGCAAAGCGAACTGCAAGATATCAAGATAAACGCGGTTGCTTTTCTGGGATGAACACCAGAGGATAAAGAAAGAAAGAAAGAAAGAAAGAAAGAAAGAAAGAAAGAAAGAAAGAAAGAAAGAAAGAAAGAAAGAAAGAGAAGCTCGAAGAAACAAAGGAAAGCAAAGATAACGGACTAAGCTGGCAAATTCTGCACGAAGCTATCGAAAATTAGGAAAAGCAATAGAAAGGTTAAGGAAAAGGCGCGGTGGCACAGCCACATAGAGGAAGACGCGAAAAGCGACGAAAAGCCTGAAGAAGGCACGAGTGATAAGGCTGGTGAGACGAGGAACTTGAGGGAGCGTGGGTCGAACGCACCGTCTTCTGGTCTTCCTCGCGTGCTCGGAGGGAGCGATAAGCAGATCGCCAATAATCGGCGGGGCCTCATCGGAGCTTTTTTTTCTTTTTTTTTCGGTATGTGCCATCGGCAATGCTATAATAGCGACTGGGCTCCTCCATCGCCGGCTCCGCAATAGACCAGACTAGGCGGCGATCTGCACTCCGACTCACCGGCACCGCATCGCCAGCCATATGCTCTGGGGCCCACGGGACATCTGCTAAATGTAGAAGCCGGCACGAAGGATGACGTGTAATTCGGGGGCCACGTGTTTCTTTTGTTTTTTTTCCCCTTTTCTTTTTGTGTGAAGCCTACCAATGCTACAAAAGAAAGAGGAGAGAACGACTTTCTTTATTTTTGCCACAAGACCAACATAGAAACGTACAGTCCCAGCGGAAAAAAAGATTACCACAAGTGACTGGTGTCCGGAGCGGCAGATTCCATTTTCCCAAAGCAGGGGTGGCTGTCAGAAAGCGTGTCGTGATTTTGCCGCTCCGGCCCCCAGTCACTCGTACTAATCTTTTTTTTTCCGCTGGGACTATACGTGTATTGAGAATGTCCAGAACGGCATTATTGCTCTTTCTGAGGTAGGATACACAATTTGAGCGATAGGCCAATCAGACCAAGAGCTTATGTCTGATCTTGAAAAGTACAATGCGGGCGGCGGGTCGGAAGTGTTTGGTAGGCGTTTTAAATCTGGGCAGTCTATGGATTTTTAATGCGGGAGGATTGTTAACGAGGGTGGGGGGGTGACCCAAAATCTGTCATGATTGACAAGGCGCAGAAGAGTTTTCTTCTGCCACCTATAAGCCTTCTTTAGAGCCGGCTTTGATAACGTTTTGCACTTGGACAGCACAGGCTGCAGGTGAGAGTTCGCAATGCCTAGTGCGAGCAGGCAGGAACCCGTGTTCGCGTGGTCGATTTGGAACCCGGCCAGTGTGTCTCACTTAAGCGCGCGCACAAGCCCATAGATTGCAAGCATAAGTCTCAATACCGCTGCACTTTCGGAGCGAGAACATTTTCCTCCCTCCTGGCCGTAAGGAAATGCTGCGACATTCCAACGCTGCCGCCCCGAAATGTTTCATTACAGCTGCTATCATCTAGGTGCTCTTGCAAATGTTGAGCAAGTCCGTAATTGAAAGATTTGCGTGTAGCAGATGCACTGCAATGACCATTAAGAACATTCAAGTGCATGTGCACTTGATTGCAGAAGCACATGAATGCGCGTGACATTCCAATGTTTCCTTTTTAAATGTTAGGATACAGCCGATGCACATCGATGTGTTTCTGCAGATACTCAGAACGTCCTTAGGTGAAAGTTTAGGCTTCAACTGGTGCTCTGCGTATAGGAAATTTATCCGCAATGATACGCTATTTGCTACAAGATAGGAAACTAACTTCAACCGACGAATTTGTTGACTGCGAGAAGACGGTAGCGAAATAAAGCCGCAGCTGATGACATATTTAGCTTTTTCTTTCTCTTCTCGTGGTCTCCCCACTCCTTCTTGAATCACAGATTCGAATCAACTACTCATGTTCAGAACTATTGCGTAACCTGAATCCCCGTTTTTTAGTTGATGATTTTGAGGCTTTACGATCAGGTACTACAGCCCATACGACGTTAGGATCCTTCCTTAACTAAACCACGTTATTATTTCTTTACGACGTTTTGTTGGGACGTTAATATCCCTTATGCTGCAAGTCTTTTCTCGACCCTGGCGGAGAAATTCTGTAGAGACTTTTGCTGTAGCGACTATAGACTTAAACCCTCGCTTAGTGAAAGCAAGTTGATGACGTTAAAGATATACGATGCAAGATGGTTCATGGTTAAAGTGGTTGGGGCGAATCACGAGACCTCTACAACCCAGCAATCTCTCAAAAGCTCAAGTATTGTGAGCCAACCTTTACGACAAGTTAATAATTCATCTGAATGGGGGTACAACTTCAAAATGCCTTTCAGTACTCCTTTGATGCCACAGAGTCCAACGTATGAATTTTGATTGCCTATGTTTGATACTACAAAATGTTGATTAGCAAGCGGGGAACTTAAAACAAAACTCACAGTAGCGTTTATGACACGCTGGAACGAAGTTTCAGTTGTGGATAGCTAAGCATACTAGTTACTAGTTAAGTAATTGCCATACTAATGATTATTTACGTTGAATAGCACTTCATTATTATTTTTTGTTACAATGTACTCTCCAAACCTGGAAATGGAGATCAAGCTTTTTCTAATTTAGCTTGATGCAATTATGTTTGGGCTTTTCGCGGTTAACCAATAGAGGAAGCTTTTTCCTTTAAGGGTATTCTAAGTTGTGCCAGCGTCGGTAGGCGGCGCCAGCTACTCTCTTTCTCTGGAATGTCAATTCCACTCAAAGCGATTACTATGATAGAAGTAACGATCAGAAAAAAAATACAGAGACATAATTCTTAAATTTCACGTGAAAACATATGTTCCATCATTTCTGAAGTTCGTGTGCAAAACGAAGGCTTCCTCGGAATTCACGTAACAGAAATGTCCCAGAGCAGGTTAGTGCCTCATTTTTGACTTCAGCCGGACGGTGTGGGAAGCTCGCCGAAGGAATAGCATCTCTCTATACGCTTAACCGGTGCCCACGCGACTAATAACCTCGCGACGCGTGAACAACGTATTTGCGAATCTCCATTTCTCTAACCCCACCGCCCACTCTCTCCTGTCGCATTCGTCCCGCATCCCCCGCTCTTCGGAGCGCCCGTACATTGAAGGCCGTCACGCTGAGTAGGCCTATAGATGCAGCACGACAAGCCATTCTGAGGTATGATCATTGGCTTCGGCGGGATTTGATTGCTGCCGAAAATCTTGCACGCATGAGCTTCAGAGTATTTCCTATCAAGTAAGGCCTTGCGAGAGTGGCGGCATATGTTATGTACGCGAGTAGGTTACCATCTGGTACGTTTGGCCATATGGCATGCAACGGCCTCCGTGGTAACGGCACACGTGTTATGCGAGCACAGATGTGGGAACTGTTACTATTAAACGAGTCAGAACACTGCCAACAAGCCCTTAAAGCTATGCGCGTTTTCTTTACCTTTGGAACATTTACTTGTCTTTTAGGATCCAACTGTCCATTGACACTGAACAGTTGAAGAAGCCTGCATGGATTACATTTCTATTTTCGACAATTTGTAAGTGAAAAGAAGTTTTCAAGGATTGTGGTGCGCATCTAGGAGCTATTCACTGATGCTATAGGCCAGCTGTCACTTCTATATATATATATATATATATATATATATATATATATATATATATATATATATATATTTGTGAAATGGCAGTGCTTACGCCCTTTAAAAGAAGGCCCCAGTTCGCGCGGTTACCGTTGAGATACATCTGAAACATAGCAGTGCTCGTATAAGGCTACCAATAAAGATGTTTATGTGCAAACGTATTAGTTTTTTTTTTTTTTGGGGGGGGGGGGGTAGAAGGTATAGGGAAGCCATGCTTTATTGGCTAATAGCCGCACAGTTTGGAGTTATGATCACTAAATTAAAAAAAATATATAGTTATTCCCAAATTTTCGATTGTAATTGGTGAACTTGGACCTGTGTAACGTCAAAAAATAGTAAATAAATGGAGAGCAAGAGAGATAACGCAGTTCTGCAGAAGTCTTCTTGGACAGAGAGTTCGTTGCAGAGAATGTCATCATATGATATCAGAGGTTACACTTATCCGCTCAATCGGTTATGCTAGTTTCTAAAGCAGTTACATTTAATGAATGTTTGTGGGCAGTCTGAAGACGCGCAATGCTTCAACTCTGGCGCCCTTGAATGGTGTTTTCGATTGCATTTGCCCACTTTATCCTAATATTTCCATATTCAACCAGCTTCTACAATATCGTCGGGCCACCTTTTGATCGCCATCGCCGTATGTTCTCTCCCACACTCCTCTGAGTTATTCGTCTTTAGCTTCATATATAGCTATAGCCTCTACTATTAGTTCATTACCCATGCCTAGTTTTCTGCGTTCTTTTAATGCGCAACCCGGTGTCACACATGACGTCACAGACTCGGCGGCCTCGGAACTTAAGAAGGTTTGTGAATACACGTCAGGTTGATTGGCCTCGCGTGGAGACGTTAGCTCTGCAACGCATACTCAGGGGACGGCCTCATTTTCCGAAAAACGACGGTTTGGAACGAGGCTATAGCCCTACAGATGACGTGTGAGTCGGGTCGTGTAAACGCGCACTGACAAGCTTTCTTGCTCCTTTTATTCGCACTCGGGGCGAATAGAGAAGCGCAGGCGACCTATATTGGCGCCGAGTCATTCCCACGTAAACGCGGCTTTTCGTCTGACAAGTGTCCCCTGTTCGGCCGTTCTTTGAAAGCGGTCGTATGCGTCGACGTCGTCTCCGTTCTTCGCCCTCTTGACGTCCTGGAGACCTTCCCCTCGGCGAATAGTGACCGAACTTGAACTTGATGATATAGTTTCGTATTTTGAAACAACAGCGCTGAAAACGGACTGCCCAAAATGAAAAAAAAAAAGAAAGTGAGAAAGAATTGTAGACTCCCGAGAAGGAATTCTTTAAATGCCACCCAAAATGTTGATGGCCGAAGTGATAACGACGACGATAAGGACGAGAGAAAGATCAGGACACGATGACGTCACGACGGCCGTCTCGCGTGTCTCGAACCAGTGATTCCATCCTCTCGAATGCGAAATTGTGTTCTCTCCGGTGCAATTGTCGCTACCGTAAAAAGATGATGGTTTTGGTAAAAAATGTTTATGATGTACATAATACCTGCTTACAACATTATCTTTTATCTTCTAGATAGATTGACCCATTAAAGGTAGAAAAACAGACTGATATGCATCATATAGGAGTCGGTGTATAGATCTCGTATAGATCCAGATGTCTCGGAAACTTATCCACACTCAGCATTTATCGCTGTAATAGCACACAAGAGTCAACTTTGCCTCTCCGCCCCTACCACCGCTCTTCCCCCTGCAGCTGTATTACCCATTGCGCTACCGCAATATACACATTGTATAAATAGAGGGGGCAAAAGAAGCAACAAAGCTAAGGCAAGCATAAACAATGTTACCTCGTCGTCCCCATTACCATTCACCCTCGTCACCTTTTTCACGCCACTCCCTTATACTTCTCCTGCGTCACGCCAGGCTGAAGCCGTGTCACCCACGTCACACTTCACGCCCTCCCCCCCCCCCCCCCCCCCACACACACACAGCCACGTTCTATTTGGCCTCGTCCAAGGCAGACTTGTCTCATAGAGCTCTCTTGAAGAGTTCTCGTTGCCTTAACTAAAAATAAAGATACGCAGGAGATCGACCAGCATAGACGCGTCGCAATCGTTTATAATGTTTACGTGACGCTTCCGTCATCTCCGCTTTCCCAGCCGTGGGCATACCTGGGCACCCAGTTGCATCGCCTCCAGTGAAAGAGAGGGGCGGGATCACGCGCTTCAAAAGACGGTCGCGTTCGTCCTCGCCTGTCGTATGGGCTACGGCTTCGTCTTTGTCTCCACTTTCTTACTCCGTGACAACTGAAAAGAGCGTGACTCGTTCGCCTAGATAGAAAAGAAAATTAAGGTAGCCGCAGAGAAGCCTCCATTGAACGGCCGCATTCCGTCTATACTACAGCATAGCCACCAGCCAAAACCAGTTCGTTTGTTCTGTAAGACTATCTTATACTTGCGGTTGATAGACGTCGCCATCTTGGGGATGTTATACCAACAATTTCTCAACTTTGTGCGGGGTGATGTCGCGTTCACGTAGTAGTGGGCCACCGAACATATCTCTACAACCATTTGCACGAAAACCCATCGACAGTAGTACGCCGTGCATTGTTTTTCAGTCGGAAAACGACCATGTCAGCAGCCATCATGGCGACACTCCGATGGTTACGAAGAACTGTCTGTATACAAGCAAAGTTGTAACAGACGAGAGAGAATAATGCGCGCACGTAAGATTATGGTGGGAACTCGAATTTCAAACTACTCAACTGTCGAGATCACTCATCCTTGATTTACATTGAATAATTTGGCTCGTCTAATTGATTGGAACATGGGATTACACAATTGAAGTATGTGTTCACGTGAGCTTGTTTTCATTCGTTTGTTTTTCACTTTTCTGATATACAGTATGGTACACTCTTAAAGGGAGCATCTTATCTGTACTCTGCCATGGATTACAGTTTGAGTTATGATGCAAAAGCCTGCAGATTTCTTTTTCGCCCGTGTATGCCTGCTTAGCGCGTCACATATCAGAGTCGAAGAATCGCTGCAATCGCATTAACTTAATCACCAGTTATGTGTTGCCATTATGCGCAGTCGATACTGAACTCGTGGATTAAGCTGGGCCTTCATTCCCCCTCTACCCCCCCCCCCCCCCGCCCCCTATAAAAAATAAATATAAAAAATAAACTTACGCTTAGAACTGTTCTTAAGCGAAGATAGCAAAAAAATTGCCATGTCCGTCATCATATATTAGTTAAGGTGGCCTGCCAACGGCAAAGAGAACTCACGAACGAGCATCTTATTTTTTTTTTCGTATTCGGCTCCTGCGGCGTCAAGGGGCACAGCAGCCAAGAGTATGAAAATAAATGAACCCGTAGCCGGCGGGCCTTCTCTATATAACCGACTCTGCCCGACTGTGCTGGCGCTCCCTCGCCCCCTCTTTCCGAAGCCCTAAGAGGGTGCACCTCGGACTAATCCGGCCGTACTGAGCCAAGCCGAGCCGAAACGTCGATCGTCAAAAGGAGACCGCGCCGAAGAAGCAGCTAGAAGAAGCGCTCCGCTTCTATAACGACCGACCCCACGACGCGAAGCGGAGGCCGCTATAGCCATCCTGAGATGCTGCTACACATTTGCAAACAGCAGTTGCCTAGTGGAAAGGGAAGGGGGGGGGGGTGTAAAGCTGGCGGTCCATAGTGGACCCCTCCGCACGGAGCGTCCCTTGTCTTAACGGCGTCTCCTTTGTATCGTAATAGACGGCTGCTGCGGCCAGCGCTGGCCGCTGCCCTGTGCAGCACTCTTCATTGGTACACGGCGGCGGCGTTGTTCTTATTTCGCCATCGATGCTCGTAGAAGAGCGAGGCCGCTTTCAATGATCCTCGATGGCTCCCGGACCGGTGCGAGCGTCCACTGACCCACTGACCCGTACGAAAAGCAGGCGAGCGACGGCGGAGCGGGGGGTGTGGAGGGGTGATGGTTCCTCGCCTGAACCGCCGTTGTGCCCCCCGAGGGAGGGGGGGGGCACCTGCTACGCATCTTCGAGGAGCGAGGGGTGGTTATTAGGCGGACCGCTCTGCACTTGTAATGGGGCGCATCTCATCGGAGGCTGTCCCCCCGATTTGTAATCCGTTATTATTGCTGTTACTGTTTTCTATCACGGTTCTCTCTTTGAGAACTCTGGGGAGCTCAGAGATTGGGGTGTGAGGGAGGGGGGGGGGGGGCACTTAGAAGATTTAGCCCATCGAAGTGGAGGTGTCTGTTATCGGGGTGGGTGCAGGAGTTACTCATTAGTTTAGAAAGAGAAATGCAGCTGACTGCACGCGCTGCGTGAGTGCATCGTGTTAGTGGAAAAGGCACGTATAGAAGATGCGTTCCGCGGGGAGTTTAATGCGCTTGGGCGATATGCTCCAGGTGAATTCGTTATGCATACAGAACGAACCAAAATAAACGGGGTAGCAAGCACGGTTTCGAAGCATGTACTTAAAACATCGCAGTGAAGGACAAACCCGATTAGGAGCCGAGATAGCCAGGGAAGTATAGGACACTTTATGGCACTCGTGTAGCACAATGTGGCACACAATGTGGCAGTGTACGAGGCGTACAGTCACCGTCATATTTAACTAGAACACGTATCGAAGGCCTTTTGCTTCTACTGCAGAGGCTGTTGGAGATATTTCGTTGGGATGCTCTGAATGCTGCTAGCTTAATGCGTCCTACTTCCAAAGCATTTGATGTTTGCTCCTTAAAAGCCCGTGCTTATTAAAGTCGCTATCGATGCGCGTCCATTGTTGGTTAGGTCTGACGGCGGCTGTACGAGGCTGGGAGCAGGGGGATGGCCTCGAGTGCTACCGAAACGGCATCTGAATCTTCTAGAGATGAAGAAGAGATGACATACGCAGCTAACCGGAGCTGCTCTGTGTTTTTTGGTGGCCTGCATGCAAGCAGCACTGGTGGTTTACCCAATTAGTTGTAACCGTTACCATCGATGCTTCTTAGAATTGTTTGTGAGAGAGGGTTCGAAATAGTTTGGCCGGCATTGCGTATTCTGGGCGGCTATTATCGGGCCGACAGGCCACATTAGGACTTGTGGAGAAGAGTGCCAGGGACCACGCATTGTTTTTTAAGTAAGTGCAGAAGCGGCCCGCGTAGTACAGTTGCTACTACTGTTAGCATTGTTAGCATTCGTTATGCAAATCGAACCAAAGTAAACACCGAGAAAGGATCAGGCTGGAGTACAGTATGTAGATTGTATCAGGTACCCTGGATAAATAGTTTAGCATACGGCACTGCATGACTTTAACAGGAGGCAGTAGCAGCATTTTATGATAATGCACTGGTAAATAACTTTAATGTAGTGTATTCAATAGCACGTCTGGTCTAAGCCTGAGGCAGTGGTCCCAACTGTTATTCGGAAAGATATAATAATGGGTTTGAAATTTCAGTGGTTATGGCTGGAAATCTCAGCGCTTACACTTATTTCAATGGGGTGTAAAATTGGGTGAGTTGGTGTCGCGCTGTCGTCATACTAATTGTAATAATTTGTTCGTCACGGTTCAGTTAAGCGAGCTTAGACTGCAGCACCGCCAGCGAGAGGACTCACTCACTCACTCACTCACTCACTCACTCACTCACTCACTCACTCACTCACTCACTCACTCACTCACTCACTCACTCACTCACTCACTCACTCACTCACTCACTCACTCACTCACTCACTCACTCACTCACTCACTCACTCACTCACTCACTCACTCACTCACTCACTCACTCACTCACTCACTCACTCACTCACTCACTCACTCACTCACTCACTCACTCACTCACTCACTCACTCACTCACTCACTCACTCACTCACTCACTCACTCACTCTAAAGAGAACGTTTCGAGTCAGGATGTTATAAGGACAAAAAAAAAAGAACAGTAAAAGAATCAGTAGCCCCTCCCCTGTCGAGGAGATTGGGGTAAGCGAAGCTTGTCGTGTGTTTCTTCGGTGTTCCTTCGAACGAACTGCACTGAAGAGTACCACGTTGTGCTCGAACCACAACCGGTCACACTAACTGCAGCTGGCTCCGAAGTTCCGGTTGAGGAACTCGCGTTGAAACCTCACCGTCGCACCGGGAAAGTTGGCGCTAGCGTTGCCGAGTCGTGCACCACCGTTGTCCGGTTACTGGACGGATAAACGACGCTGACGTTTGGCCTCAGCATCGCGCTACCGCAACTCGAGGTCGGCGGCTCTTCGCTGACATTCGGCCTCAACATCGCGCTCCCTCAACTAGGGGTCCGCGGCTCTTCGCCGACGTTTCGCCTGGGTTTCGGAAGCCCTCCCGCTAGAATCGGCACGTCGACGACGAGCTCTGTCCCGAGCGCGTTCATTCTAGATGGATTTCCATGAAATTTCTTCAAATTCAAATCTGTCCGTTACGTAAGACAATACCCCCTCACACCCCCTTCAGCAATGACTCATACCCCCGTAAACGTGGCCATCCCAATAAGACGGCAAAAAAGAAGTGAAATTCTACGCTGGAATGACTAGCGGCAACGCAGCCAGCTGTGGAGGCAGGTCACGACGACGACGAACGCGGGAGCAGTGGCACGAGCGCGTGCCGAGAACGAGCCACCTGTGCAGCTCTGAGAGCAGCTGGCTTCTTTAGCGTCACATCGCCGGCGCAGGCTAGCGTATACAAGCTTCGCTTAAAAAGGACACTTTGCAGAGCGCTCACACAGTCAACCTTTCCAGAAGAAATGTGTTCTTTAATATCGAAGCTGGCACTGACTCCCTGCGAACACCTTCGCAATCGCTTTCTGTGGCGGGTGTCTTTTACGCCCGCACATATTCTAAAAAAAAAAAAAAAATGCTACGAACAGATATCCAGTGTGTCGTCGTCACTTCCTAAATACCATTTCCCGCGCGGCAGGTGCCTGCGAAAACAACGCAATACGAAGAAGCAGCAATAAATAACGACATAGTTGGAGCTATTTCGGCATGCGAGAACCGGGTTAAATCTGCCAGAAACAGGCCTTGTCTCGAGAGGATTCTTTTTTTTTTTATCGTGCTCTCGTCTTACCGTAAACTCTGGCACTCCCGGCCTACAACACCTATATGAGATCGCCGAACCGGAAGATCTATAAGAAAAAGTGAGAAAAAAAAATAAGTAAACAAACGCGGAAACTAGGAGAAATCGGGTGAAGAGAAGGTAGATAGCGCGTCAAGAAGTTGGCCGTTGATGGTTCGTGTCGTGTGCGGGCATAAAAAAAAAAGAAAAAAAAGGAAAGTAAGTTACTTGATAACTGGCAGTGCGTAAGGAAAGGTTTGGTATGACCGCTTTTAGGAGGCAGGTTTCTCGACGAGGACCAACAACGCGATTCGGGAGCGAAATTGCGGAGGTGGACTCACGTGCGTGCAGCTATAAGATTTCAGACGTCGTGGCCACTGCTTAGAAGAGGAAGTGTTGACGAGACGCGGCGGCCACTTACCGACAACTGCCCCTGGCTAAACTTGTATTCTCGGCAGAAACGCAGGAAACCAGAGAAGCAGGTTGGGAGTGTGGGTGGTTTGGATAGAGAGTATAGGGTGCGTTGTGGGCAAGGTTGCTGCGTCGAGTGTGGAACAGTTTTGATTGATGGCTGCTTCCTCGTGTATACATGCGTGGGCCAAGCCAGATGTTAGCGCAGCTTTTCTTGGCGGAAGCGGTGATGTTTCTTTGTGGTGTGTTGACGTGAGGCGAACGCACCCTGACTCGAAAGCCAATAGTTCTCAAAGATACGTCGCTGGCGATCAAATAGTAAGAAACATCCAAGCGGAATATAAATACAGATATCCTTTTTTTTAGCAGTTATTTGTCTGGTTATGCGTGCTGTGCAATCCCTCGTGTACGCCCTGTCGAGGAGGTGCACGTCTTTGTAGGAGTTGTTCCAGACTCGCGTATCTGAGGACTACACATTCCGCCGTGCCGCCGATAACCTGAATCGCCACTTACGAACTTGAACGGCTTGCAAGGAAACAGATTGGCAAGTGTTACTGAGCAGTGCGCAGTGGAGCTCAGGTGAAGGCTAGTCTTGAACATCGTGCGTGTGAACATTCGTTCGGCTTCATGACTGGGGTTGCTAGGTGATGTCAAGTGGTACATTGCGGTGAATCTGCGAAGCGCAGTCGTGGGCTTGGGGTGCTTAGTATGTCTTTTTTCGTACTGTTTGACGTGAGCTAAGTGTTGAATCGTAATTGGATAGGGCATGACTATTTCATACACATCGTTGTTGCTTCGTTTATCTGGTTTCGACAATGTTCTCCAGAAGTGGAGTTAATTTTGATGTTCTCTTGTACGTGATCTGCTTTTTTTTTTAACGTAGCATTCTTTCATTTTGTGACTTCGATGTGGTGATCAATGTGTTAAAAATTAAATTATGGGGTTTTACGTGCCAAAACCAGCTCTGATTATGAGGCACGCCGTAGTGGGGGACTCCGGAAATTTGGACCACCTGGGGTTCTTTAACGTGCAATGTGCTGCATATTATGTTAATTGGGGACTAAACGCCTGCCGGAGTACGAGAAGCATATCGCTTTTTATCCCGTTCCTGTCACAGTAACAAATCAATAGACTATAAACATCAGAAAGTTGAGATAAAAATGTTCGAACAAGTTAAAGTAACGGTTTAGCATGTGCATGCTAAATTTCAAGTAAGTACGCCACATTTGCCTACACTTAAGCTTGCAACAGTTAGGAAACGAAGTGGTATACCTCGTTCTGTGTTGTTGCAAGTCCTGCTCCAGCCATTGTTTGCGTTGCGAGTCCTGCGACATTCGTTTAGCTCAAGAATAACACGAACGACAGTTTGAAGATGCGATGCAAACCCTGCCGAGTCATAAAAAACTTACAATTAAATATATTGGGACGACTGCAAGCACTAAATAGAGAACATTTTAGTTGAACGATTTATGTTAACCGTGGCGTTTCGACTCTAATAACGACGTACACAATGGCGCTCATTGGTCCAGTCATTCGAGGGGCCCCTGAACTTGAAGTTCGGGCGCATCAAACCGGTTCTCACAAAATAGGCGGCCCATATTATCAACGTCTGCGTTCATGGCATGTATTCTTCTTGGCGGTCATGTTCAGCCTTCCTGTCGTTCTGCCCAACTCGTCGTCATTGCGTCATCAAAGAGCAGATAGCCTAGCGAGCCTCACTGAGTGCTTCTACGACCTCCTCTCTTCCTCGTTCAACTTCTAATTTTTTTTTTCATTTCTTCACGCTTCTATCACTGTGCCCATTTTGCAGTTTGAACCTTCTTGAATGATCGATGGACGTTCCGGATGGGCTGGCTTTAACGGCATTCTTCGGGCCCACGTTTCAACTGACGCTGAAGGCAAGAACACGTGTTCAGTTTAAAAGCTAAGTAGAAAATAAAATAAAATAAAAAGAAGAGTTGAAAGCCAGGCTTGCAAAGTGGGCCCGAAACTCGCCCAGGAAACAAGATCGGGGGTGGTTTGCTCGGCGCGACTGAAGAGCTCCCAACACGCGGCGCTCTTGACCGCGCTGTGCAATTTTCTCGTCAAAGGAACGCCGGCCACATCTGGACCGGACAGCTCCGGCCTAATCCCTGCGCGGTCTTGCCCGCTTCCTCTCGGCTTTCTCGCGTTCGTGTTTAAAGCTGAGGACGAGGCCTAGCACAGGCTGAAAGGTACGCAGTCCCCTTTGAAACGGGGTGGCGGGTTGCGCCACCAAGCTGTTGTTCTTATTTTGCCTTATGTCCTTCCATATATTTTTTTCAGAAAATACGCAAACACAAAGAATTCCCAGCATCATACTTTTTGAACCATTACATTTTGAACCGACCTCTGTTTTTGTACGCCTCCGGCTGGTTGATATACAGCGGCCCCTTCTGGATGCTTTCGGCGCTGAGAGGTTGTGACGCTGGGTGAGATGTCTTGGTGTGATATCTTGCCACCACCGACTGTCGCGTCAAGAGTTGTTGAAGAATCACAAGCGAACTTAAAATTATTCTGAAGAACGCTGAAAACGTTTATATACTCGCTGTTACATTCAGCGATCAGTGAGCGCGGCCAAAGAACAAAAAACAAATACAAAAGTGTTTTTTTATTTAGTTTGTGTTTAGAAGTAAACCCAAATCATCGAGCTGGCTCTGTGGCAATGACATTCTAGTGCTGAACACGACGTCACGGCTATCGCTCGTTTACCAAGCTTTGGGTGCACGACAAAGAGCCCTAGTTGGTCAAAATGAAATTGAGGCTGGAGTGAAAAGAACGTGCATAATTTGGGGCTCAGGGCCCATTTAACATTCATTTGAAGCCAGGTATACAGGCTAGCGTTCTTACATTATGCCTCCATCCAAACACAGCCGCGGCGCGGGAGTCTAACCCACGACCTCGTGCACAGCAGCGCAGTGCCATGCACAGCCACTGTGCTTCCACGGCGGGTAGCTAGAAATTAAGCAAAACCGGCAATTTAGCGAACCATAACTCGACGGTGACGAATAAAGCGCAGTTGCAAAGTATACAGCCGTGTTGCACTGCGGCTTCGCGACAACGGGAAACCGCATTGTTGTTTTTTTTTGAGTATTTTTGTTTTTTTATTCATTTCCGGATTGGGAATGAGAAAATCGTCTTCCGCTCTGTGGCGAAGGCGGCGACTGAAAGCGTTTTTTTTAAACCTTCCTGTTTTCGCAACTATGCGCGACTGGTCTAAGTTTAGAAACGCGATGTACGCATAGGAACAGGAAATGCTCGCTTCGGACGCGTCGCTCGGCCGCGCGTATCCCTGACAATGAGCCGAAGGACTGAGCGGTTCTACGAAGGAGCTCTCAAGAGCCGCGCTCTCTTCGAGTCTTCGATGATTGAGCGGTTCGGTCCTCGCGAAGAGCTTCTCCTTGAAGACTATATACGCGAGGGACGTCGTCTCCCATGCCTGTGGGACACCCGCTGCTTTCCGCCGCGTCGTCGATGATCCTGAGGTTCCGAAGACGCGCGTTCCGAGTATTTATAGGACGTTCCCGTTTAGGACACCACAAGCTGTATACGGGCGCGAGAAACAATAGAACGTCTCACAGCCTTAAACCGCGAAGAAACACCGTGGTTATATAGACACGGTGCTAAATATATCGTAAGCTTTTGAAATGGCACTGTGTCAATTCCGCCGACTGTGATGAAGGGAGAAAGAAAGAAGAAACTAAAACATAAACGAATAAAATAAATAAAAAAGACGTCAACGCAGTTGTATAGCTATGCTTTAAAACGTAGACACCAGAAAGAAGAAAAATAGACAGCGACGTATATGCGAAAATATCTTCGCAATAAAGTTGTGCAGAAGTCAGAAACGTACAGAACAGTAGACCTCACACCCTGGAAAGGCATTATTGGTGCTGGGCTCGACCCCCGTACCAATGGGAGAGGCGTACAGAATTGAGAGACGCGTACGCGTTTCCTTCGACAGATTCGTGATGCTCTCCGGTGGATGGCAGTTTTTCATTTCGTAATTAATATTTGAAACGTCGAGTTTTAACACGCTGACGTTCCAGATTCACGATTGAGGAAAATGGACTCTCCACATGGCTGGACGGGGGCGTCGGCGCTACCTAAAATAGACGAGATACCCAGACCTCAACTGTCTAGTGCCGCGCGTATATGATCGAAAATAAGGAAATAGGCGTTTGAACGTTTCTTCACGCTGAGGCCAAAATGTATCCACTACGTATGCACCTATGCTGTTGGGGCGACGGTTAGCAGGTCTTGCTTGATTTACAACGCGGAAACAACAGAAGTGTCTTATTGTCGAGAAAGGAAGAAGACACGCTACAGCGAAGATGCTTAATGGCGAACGCCTCAGTATTTCTTCAATTCGACCTGGAATTTCTTGCGGAAGCATGTGATCGATAACCACGGCTATATCTCAACTTATACACAGTTATAGGCCACGCGGGATCATTGCCACTTTACAGTTTTGCGTTTGAACGCCTGAGTTTAAAGTATATTAATATGCTTTCATTTTATTAATATGGTAATCATTTATTGATTGAGTTTCTATTATACTTGAAAATCTGTGTGTGCTTGACTTCTTTAAATGTCTCGATTAAAGTTCACAGTTTACTGTTTACACTCTTATAGTATCTATCTATCTATCTATCTATCCTATCTATCTATCTATCTATCTATCTATCATCTATCTATCTATCTATCTAACTATCTATCTATACTATCTATCTATGCTATCTCTAGCTATCTATATATCTATCTATCTATCTATCTAGTCTATCTAATCTAGCTATCTATCTATCTATCTATCTATCAATCTATCTATCTATCTATCTATCCTATCTATCTATCTATCTATCTATCTATCTATCTATATATCTATCATCTACTATCTATCTATCTATCTATCTATCTATTCTTATCTACTATCTACTATCTATCTTCTGATCTATCTATCTATCTATCTATCTATCTAGCTAGCTATCTATCTTCGATCTATCATCTATCTATCTATCATCTATCTATCTATCTATCTATCTATATACTACTCTATCTATCTATCTATCTATCTATCTATCTCTATATCTATCTAAAGATATTCTGTTGCGAGTCACCAGTGCATGCGTGCGCTCCTCAGTCGACACTGCCTTTATTCATGCCCTGAATATTCAAGACGGACTGTAAGCATTTTTTAACACAAGAGAACATGGACGAGATAGGCCCCATGGATAAACACACAGCGAACTTTAGGTGAACGAGGGTCTGCCTTGCTCGGGAAAGTCTCTCTAAATAACGAGCCTACGACTATACGCACGCGAACTTATAGGCTTTGCTACGCGTTGCCACGGAGCAACGACCACTCACGTGCCTTTCGTGCTGCGACGTATACTGCACCGCTAAATGGAATAATGCGCCGAGCCCGCTACTGCGCGCCGTCTTTCTGCGGCGAACGCAACCGAACCGCGACCTTCCGCGTTGCCACTATTTTGCGCGGAGGCATGGAGGCGTGGCCGGATTTTCTTGCGCTTCGCTTGCCTCCTTAAAAGCGAGAGCGGAGAAACTTAGTGACGGGCTCAGCAGAGACGCGACACTTTGTTGCCTTCACCCTCTTGACGTTTCGCGCTGGTCACCCGTCAGGAACATTTGTCGCGAATGCAATGTTGATTCCGCTCCACATAAGTTCCACTAAGTGGACCATTCAACCTCCGCATGAGCTAATGCAGCCCTATACACATCCTTCCTAAACCCACCAATCTTTCTTGCAGCAGGCGTAACATTTAAGGAAGGCCGCTGGAAGAGCGTTCGGGTATGTTTAAATGTGCACTGCACTTTCCTCTCGTTCGAAGGTTCGAAGAAGGAAGAGGGGTTACGCAGAGGGACATGGGTTAACCTACGATGAGGGAAGAGGTATGGAAACAAAGAAAGTAGAGAGAGCATTGAGGGTGACACATCATTCGGAGACGCACGTAGACGTCAAAGTTGGCCACTGAGGTCTGTAGACTTCAGAAACTAAAGTAATTCACACGTCACTTTGTGAAGTTGACGTGGTGGTTTTGGTCGTGGGCAAACATTCGTAAGAAACTCCATTCTTGGGAACATTGTAAAGGCCGAGTTTCTTGTTTCGCGAAGCGGGCGAAACTGGCAGCCAGGGAAACTCGACTCGCCTAGCTCAGTGTCAGACAGCGCGCGACGAGGTCCTTGACGCGCCAGCAACTCACGCGTGCGAAAACAATGGCGTCTCCAAGAGCAAGCACACACGGGTGCGCCTGACTTTGTCGAAACAAAAGCGCCTTCAGAGTCGCGTGCTCGCCACAGGTATGGGAAAGAGAGCCACTGGAAAATATTTTCGGGAGACGCCGACCTCGGATTCCTCTCCGTAGTCGCGGTGGGGTCGGAGTACGCGTTAACCCGAGACGGCACGAGGAAGGAGACAATGCGCCGGTGGCGCGTGATCCTCCAGCACTCACGACATCGGCGACGACTCCGACAGAAGAGTCGCACAGAACGAACACGCTTCTGTGCCACTAATAGACTGCAGTGCTGTAGAGGCTGCCGTGTATACACTCGTAAAGTGACGATGCTGCTGCTAATTACAATACACTTTCAGCTCTTGCATACGGTGACTCCCAAGTCAATTTCTATCCTAGAGACCAAAGTTTCGAGCTTACCCCTACGTTGATGTTGTACATAGTTCGTAGCAAGATCGGTATTTATGTTACTACTCGTTCAGTATTATACTTGGAGTATTGTCCTGGAACAATGTGCGATTTGCCTTACTCCGTTTATGAGTGATATCGTACTAGATAGACGCTGCATATTTTTACACTATCGTTTCCAAGGGACATCAATGACACCTTAAGTAGGCTCTAAGAACGAAAACAAAATTGGGCGAGTAGATCAACATTATCGTCATCACCATTATGATCAGCCCATTTATTTGCAATGCCGAACGAAGGTCTCTCCCAGTGATCGCCAATTACCCCTGTCTTGCACCAGCTGACCCCATCTTATGCGTGCAAATTTCTTATTTTAATTCCACCACCTAATTTTCTTCCATCATTCACTGCGCTTCCTTTCTCTTGGTACGTTCATTCTGCAACTATAACAGACCACCAGTTACCCGTCCTATATGAATTACATGACCTGCCCAACCTATTTTCTTTCTCTTAATATCAGTTCATCCCTGCCTTCTCTCCCTCTCTTTCCTCTTCCTCCGCCTCCTCCTCCTCCTCCTCTTAATGTCAGTCAAAATATCGACTACCCCCATTAGCTCTACTATCCACGCCACTGTTCTCCCGTCTCATAACGAGGCCTATTTTTTTTTCGTCTCTTCGCTCGTTGCGTGGTGCTCGAATTCTTCTGAAGCTTCTCAAGCCTCCAAGTTTCTGCCTCATATGTTAGTACACACTAAGAAAAATAAGGTTTATTCCTATCCTCGTGTATAATATTAAGCAAACTAATACATCTGTTTGACAAGGTGATTTTTCGGGATTGCCCCCTTTCCCATAATGTGTGTTCTGCCGAAGTGCACACTACGTTCTATTTTTACAGCCAATATTTTACAGCCGTATTTTTATTCTGTCACTACCCCATTCTTTCGTACGTCTGGCGAAGTAATACCTAAGTGTTTTCCGAGACGTCTATAAAAAAAATGAGCGCAGCTTGCTCTAGTGGTGCAAGGCTGGAGCAAACAGCGGAGCTTGGGGTCGCCCAAGCTACAGCCAGGGTTACCTTCCCGACGACGCTGGATACTCAAACGCAGACTCTCGAGTTCTCGTTCTCGAAACTCGGGATCTTCGACTCGACGACGCCTCTTCCCGGCTGCAGCTTCGGCACGGTATTCCGGATCGGCTAGCCGCCGACGCGTAGATTCTCGCTTGGCCGCACGATACGCTTCAAGACGCGGCCTGGCTAAGCATTGACATGTCTATGCGAAGCGAAACACATGTGGTTGCTATAGGCGACGCGAAGTGACGTCATGGCTAGACGGAGGAGGTGCGCGGTCGTAGCAGCTCGGCGCGGCGGCGAAGCGAGGCGCAGCTGTGCCAAGTGGTTGCTAGGCAACGCGCTGTGACGTCATCGCCAGGCGCACTTTCTGGTCATACGCTATATGGGCCAACCTCCGGCTTAAACAGCTCAGCTGTTCAAAATAAAGCATTGAAAAAAAAAACAAAAAACAAAGCCGCGCAGCCTGGATTCGAACTGTGGATCAACAGATTGCCAGTCACAAGAATTACTTCTCGACCACTGCGGTCTTTTTTTTTTCTTTATTCACTTTTCGACCACTCCGGTAATGCTTGCCGTATGCGCGCTAACCCGTTTTTATGAGCCGTTCCGTTCCTAAAAATAAAGGAATAAATAATTCATTCATTCATTCATTCATTCATTCATTCATTCATTCATTCATTCATTCATTCATTCTTCTGCAAATTTCCTTGTCATGATCAGGGTCGCCTGGGAGCATAAATTGGCTTGGGTAAATGTACTCTTGCGCGCATTCTAGAGGCTAACTGCCAATCATGAATTCTCGTTCTCTTGCCAGGCTATTGAACATCGCCTTTATCTTCTGCATATTAATTGTCAACCCCACTGTTGCATTTTCTCGGCTAAGTTCTTCAATCAATTTTTGCAACTCATTTACAGCGTTGCTGAAGAGGCCAATGTTGTCAGCAGGCAGCAGGTTACTGAGATACTTGCCCTTGAGCCTCCCTCCTAATCCTTCCCAGTCCAATATTTTGAATACTTTTTCTAAGCATGCAGTGAATAGCATTGGAGAGATTGTGTCTCCTTGCCGGACGACTTTCTTGATCGATAACATTCCGCAGTTCTTGTAGAGAATTGAGTTAGCTGTGGAGTCTTTATAGATATTTGCTAAGCTAATTTAGTAATTACTTACCAGTTCTCTAGATTACTCCTTTTCCCGTGGCTCAGGCATTCGTCAACGTGATGCGTTCACTCTCTTTGTGCTTAGAGAACTTGGGGCCAAGCATAAAAAACGCTGCGCTCTTGACGTCTGGGCGTTTCTATCTTTCTAGAGGTTGCATATGGCATTAACCGCAGGCAGCGTTGCACACACAGCTAGTAATGTTCAGGCGCACAAGAAAGGCCTGGCGCATTTGATAATCGTTAGGGTGACAAGAGTGCACGTCATCATCACCATCATCAACCTATATTTATGTCCACTGCAGGACGAAGGCCTCTCCCTGTGATCTCTAATTACCTCGTCTTGCGCTAGCTGATTCCAACGTGCGCCTGCAAATTTCCTAACTTCATCACCCCACCTAGTTTTCCGCCGTCCTCGACTGCGCTTCCCTTCTCTTCTCGTACCCATTCTGTAACTCTAATGGGTCACCGGTTATCCATCCTACGCATTACACGAGTTCACGTGTGCATTGGCAAACTGTTGTTCCCGAATGGTTGCACTAAGCTGCACGGAATAATTAAGACACAGATGGATTATATGCATATGTATTTATGCATCTATGTATGTATATATATACATATACATACATACATATATATATATATATATATATATATATATATATATATATATATATATATATTCAATATCTAAAATAAAAATTGTATACAACAATTTTCAGGGGGATTTTTCTGCTGTTCGTTATAGCCACTAATTCATTATATATGGGTTCAATACATCCGAGCTTGACTGTATATATATATAAATATATATATATATATATATATATATATATATATAAAGAAACGAATGGAAACCATATACCCAGCAAGTAAGTGAGACAGACAGCGTAGCGTGTCTCCTGAAGAGTTCCAGGTTTCCCATAACAGAACATTTGGTATGGTATGAAAGAAAGAAAGAAAGAAAGAGAAGAAAAGAACAGAAAGAAAGAACGAGAAAGAAGGAAACGAAGACATAAGAATGCAGCGGGGATCTTTTGTTGTGTCATCCGAACGAACAGGTGGTGCGACTCGCGCGACGACAGCTTCAAATATTCTCCGCCGTCTCTGTCGGTCTTCCCGTGAGCCTTGCGTCAGTGTTACGAGAGAGCGCAGCTTCGTTCTTTTTTTTTTTTTTTGGTATGGTACAATGATCTCACGGATAACGTTACTTCGGTGCAGAACGTTTGCGGGAACGGTGTAGCGCGAGACAAGCACATCGTGTCATGCGATACATAGCGTAGATATCAAACCTCTACACGTTTGCTTGCAACGTTTCAAGTCGTGGAGCTGTCGTGCGTTATGTGACAAGCAGTCGGTCAGAGTCAGAATGTTGGCTTGGAACGTAAAAAATGTAAAGCGAGCTGAAACGGCGCAGCATGAATAACATAATGGCACTTGTGATATTTACTACTGCTTGCATCTAGCGTCAATGATTACATTTCATTTCTCCAAGCATGCTAAACGGAATCGCTACACTCTTCGGTTGCTCTATTTTAGTTAAGCAGCGTATACCTAACGTACGTGTCTCGCAATAACTCTCATCTTGAAGTTCTCATCGCCTTCTCCTTCGTCATATTTGGCCCAGCGCTATCTGTTAGACGCCTTTGATGCAAGAATAGATTAGTGCGAACTTATAGTCCAGTATGGCACTTTACAACTAATTTCCTGCAGAATCGCAGCGTTGGCTCGGTGTCTCTGGCTTTCAAGCTGCTTTCAACGAGGTCGAGAGTTGGATTCCCAACGGCGACGACCGCGTTCGGATGGAAGAGCGGAATGCAGAGACGCTTGAGTACTGTCCGTTGGGTGCTCGTTAAAGAACTACAGGTGGTCTATAAGTTAACCCGGAGCACTCCATTATACGAAGTCCCTCATAACTCGTTGTTCGGAATGGTAAAGCCCTAGCAATTACAAATTTCGGCCACGTTATTGCGCATGTTTCGGAGAGTTTGCAGGATTCTGCGCCATGGCACATGTAACACAACGCACACTCAGTAACCAGAAGCACTGGCGCATATCATCGCGCGATGCGCACAGGTGCTTCATCATCATCATCATCAGCTCGTTCCTGTTTGGGAGCTCGGGCTTCGAGTTGCACGCACCAATGGTAGCATTGAGGCAAACCCGTTACACTTGCGCCTCCCCCCCCCCTTTCACCAGTCTATACGTTTTTGGAGCCGCGCGCGGGGCCCTCAAAGTCACCGCAGACACGTGCCAGAGACAAGCGCATGACACGTGACCGACTCACCTAATGCCGCCTCTCGGCCGTCTCGGATCGTCAACTCGCCGAGCACAGTCCAATTTGCCCCGTTAACAATTTCCTGCATGAGCTGTAAGCATTTTTTTTTTGCGTGAATTGCGTAGCCGTAACTTTTCGGAAGTCGCACCCGAGTCACTCGGGACACGTGCCATGGTCACGTATACATGACACGTGACGCGCGCTCACCTTTATTCGACCTCTCGCCCGCCCCGAATCGTCGCCATGCCCGAAGTGGTGACCCCGCAATCAAGCTGTCCCACATCGCCGCCGGAGAATGCCCCGCTGGGCGCTAGCCTCTCATTTACGGTCAGCAGCGTGATTGTAACGCGCAGCGATACGCCGCTCACTGCTTGCATACGGCCCACCGACGCATAGAGTCCCGCTAGGAAGCGCGCACGAGAAAGAAAGAAAGAAAACAGAAAGAAAGCAGAAAGAAAGAAAGAAAGAAATGATAAAGGGGACGTCACGGGCTGTTGGCGAGGCGAAGAAGAATCTTTCAAGACTCGCGGCCTCCGGCTGGAACGGACTCACAAAACGCCCTTTGAGACGGGCGCATGCCTGGCGAGACACTAGCGGGGGCAAGCGACGACGGAAGATTTGCTGCACGGAACAACGATGCCATTTTTTGTTGCTGTCGCTGTTGCTGTCCTCGTCGTTTCCGTGTGACCGGGGACTCGCAAGCTGCACGAGACACGCGAGTGTCTGTGACAACGAGCGTGACGCTGTGGCGTCAGAGGACGTAACCGAACATTACCCATGCTTCGTTGTTTCGGTGGTCTCTTTGTGACCATAGCTTCGGACGTTGGCGTGCCTTTGCCAGCTTTGACGGATTTCGCGACTTTGTTTCCCGAGTCGAGATTTTATTTACTCTTGTTTTCTGTTCTCGCGTTAGTTTTTCAAACTCTGGAAGTCGCTGTCTTGGCGGAGGAGTCTTATCATTTCCCACATCCTAAGTCGGCCCTGCCTTCTTGTACTCGAAATAACGTTCTAGATTCCGTTTCCAGGCGTTCGTTAAAAGGTCACAGGAGTACTAGATAGAAACGGCAACGGCGGGACGGCCGAGCGAGACGCCAAACAACACGTGTCGTTATTCTCACGGCGAGCGCCGGCTGCAGGTCACAGCCTTTATTTCCCATCGAGAAACTCGGCCTCCTCTTCTTGCGCGTGCCACTACAGACGCGGTGGCCCAGAGCGTGGTCAGCTGGTAAGGGGGGTGGGGAAGCAATAAAGCAAGAGAGAGAGAGAGAGAGCACTTACGGACCGCAATTGCTGCAAAACAAAGGAACTGCGCCCTTACAACCATCTTCTCTTTCCCGTTTCTTTCTGCAGCTCGAAGCAATGCCGGGCTACATCTTGAACTCGTTAACGAGTAGAGGAGGATGGTTCAGTGGGGGAGAGGGGAGGGATGAATGATGATGTTGCGAGCAG
The DNA here is from genome assembly GCF_013339745.2 of Dermacentor silvarum. Taxonomy (NCBI): domain Eukaryota; kingdom Metazoa; phylum Arthropoda; class Arachnida; order Ixodida; family Ixodidae; genus Dermacentor; species Dermacentor silvarum. Next base: position 126,935,413 of record NC_051162.1, on the reverse strand, counting down.
GAGGGGTGGTTGAGCGGAGGGCGAAGGGGGCTTCAGTTTAGAAGGACGGGTCAGCGCAGCTCGGGGGGCCAGGATGTGGCGCATCTCGCAGCACCATCTGGCGACCTTGGCAACGCCCCGGTTACAATTATACGTTTCCCCGGCTCGTGCCGCCTGTCACGTGGAAAGGAGTCTGGGAGGCCGAGTGAGGTGCGGTGCGCCACCCCACGAAGCTGGCGTGTTTTGCTTTTAGTACAGCGAACGGCTGTGCGTGGCTCATTAGGCGCTCCGTCTTTGTCGGCGCTCGCGTCGGTAATGGCTCATATTCCTCTGGCTACTCGCTTAGCCCGTAGCACTGTCCAGCGGTGATCAGAAGGAGCGTGACTGGGCAGTTTTCTCAAGCACGAGAGCGTGTTTTAGTCATCTTTCGCCTGTGTGTTGCGTTCAGTTTACTTAGCCTTACTTAGCCGCTGAAATCTTAGACCAAGATGAAGTGCTACAGGTGGGAAGATACTTCGACATAAAAAAATTGGATGAATTAGGTCAAAGTTCCTGAGACAGGCTGGCCCACGTTTCGATAAGTGGGCCTGTCCTCGTCAGATGTATCCTTGCCATCCTTGGTATGCTTGGCGTTTTAGCATTAAGTGGTTATTGGAGTGACGCCCCGTGGTGTCGTTGACACACAAACAGCAACGACTAAATGGGAGGACCTACAGCGGCACTTCTTTCCGTAGATGACGACGGTGATGATGATGACGACCACTCGACCTTCCGAGACACGCGCAGACCTGGTTTGTTGTGCCTGCAATGCGAGCTTCTGAGGGCGACAGCGGTCACAGCTGGACCCTAACGACTGTCGATGCACGACACGATATCGTGTGCGCATGACTTCATTGTTTTGTGTCACAACCGTTGTGCTCTACTGAGTGGCTTAATTCATCACCAGCCAAATTATACACCGCGCAGAACAAAAGGTCCTTACCCCTCATTGTCGAGGCCAATCGAGATAAGTATCGGCAGTTGGCGATGTCCTTCACGTCGTTATAGGTTACCGGGCGAAGGCGGCGTTGACAATGTTTGCACTGCGAAAGTGATAAAGTGTGCCGACAGCGGCGTTCATTCGTGGCCGTGAAATGAAAAGGTTGTTATGCCTTTCTGAAGAGCGGTAGCTTGTCAAGGTTGCTGCGTACTTGAAGATTGCGAAGAGCAAGAACAACGGGAGGAAAAAAAAAAAGCAGCACCTACACTAACCTTATATGCACTGGTTGTTAGAAGCTTTTTGCACTGTTCCTCACATGCCACATGACAGTGAGTAGACTGGCAGAGCATTTCTCGAATCATGACCATCAACCTCTACCGCGGTAAATGCTCTCTCTTGAGGCCTTGGCCGAACTGTTGACTCCGGGTGTCTATCCTAAAGGCTATCGTCAAACTTCGGCAAGAGAGTGGTCTTTATTTGTGACTTTAAATATATCCTTTAGGTATTCGCGTTCATTCAGACCGTCATTTTCGTCCTCATCATCACGACTTTACTATTTATTTTTCTTCTGAACTCCAATTCCACTACGACTCGCTTTCGAACTTCGATTCAAGCTGACCCCCTCTTATCATCACAATAAACATCTGTCTCTCTATCTCTCTCGTGATGACGATAACATCGAGTGCCTGGCCTGCTTTGCCCTATAACGGTGTCAAGACATAGGGAATAGGAGATCGCTGGGAGAGGCATTATCCCTGCCGTGGACATAAAATAATATGCTGCCGCTGCTCCTGTTCGTGATGACTATTGTCTTATATTGTCCTGTGTGCGAACTACAAAAGAACACTCATCGATTCTTTTTTCGCTAGTGTTTCTTTCGTTTTATTTAGGTCCTGCAGGACCTCAATATAAAGTTTTTCCAGTCCTAGTCCAGCCTTTCGTTTCTGTCACTTTCTTTTTCCTGTCACTGTGTTCGGCCGCAAATGGACATTTCTGCAGAAGACGCGCTGCGGCTTCAGCGAAAACCGCCACATGCATGGTTCCCGGGTGAACGAGAAACGTACGAGCGCACCTGCGGAAGCCGCAACCAACGACACACTCAAAACTTACACAAATCAATATAAAAATGAGAAACAAAACAACAGAAACGAGCGCGCGCGTTGTTGCTCTATGCCGCCGTGAGTGCCCATTGGTTCTCATACATTGCATAGTACACGGAGGGGTTCCCGTTCTTCGTGACGTTGGTCACATACAACCCACACGACGACGAACGAGAGAGGAGTAACCCCGGTATACCACGCGCGGTATGGGAACCAATGGGCACGTACGGCAGTATAGAGAAACAACGCGCGTTCGTTTCTTTCTTTTCCTTCTTATTACCTATCTCCTTTTATTTTTTCTTTGTGTACGTTTGGGCTGCGTGGTTGCTGCGGCTTCCCGTCTCGTTCGTCCGGGAACCGCACCGTGGCGGTTTTCACTGCAGAAGCGGGAAGCCGACGTTCACTTCCTACGCGCTGCAGCATCTCCTGCCGGCGCCCCATCCGTTGTCGCGTCTCACGGTCAGTGGGAAACTACTGTGTTTACACTGCATACGTCCGGGATCGAAGTCGGTGCGTAGCTACGTGCATGCGTCGCCATTCACGCTTTCTTCCTTTCTTTCTTTATTTTTTCTTTTCATTTGTTTACCGAAAAGTGGAAGAGCTTAGGAAAGAAACTCGCAGAATCAACTTGAAATATTACCCGGGAAAATGTACGAGAAACTTTCCGTTTCAGAATTACGCGGTGATCTTACTAGACGGGAGCACTGTATAAAATTTTCTCCAGTACTTCACCGCAATCCTCTGCCTGCACTGTAAGTTCGATTGCTTTTTATTTGTGTTCTTATTTGTTTTAAAACAATAACGAAAGAGGTCGCTTTGCTATTGTTGTTTCTGTCCTCGACTAACTTTTCGAATACAAATACGCGAACTCTTGAGGTGCTAGTGTTGCGTCATTTTCTTTGTTCCCGTGTACATATTTGTGTTTTATTGGATAAGGTGTGGGCATAACTGTCGTGAAGTAGCCAAACTTCCCACAAGTTTGCAGCTAATAAACAACTACAACAACAACAACAAGCTAATGTATTGTGCATAGATGCCTTCGCCCATTCCTAATCTTGCGCACAGAAAATTAACCAGCTCTAATTGATGGCATCACTAGTGAATGAGACCAAAGGTCTGCCGTTCTTTAAGAGACAGGAAGAGAGCGATGTGGATCAGATAGCAAACAGGAATAGCGATATTCTAACTGATATTAAGAGAGAGTGGACAGGCCATGTAATGCGTAGGGAAGATATCCAGTGGACCATTAGACTTGCAGAATGGCCGGTGCCAAGGGAAGAGAAGCGCAGTCGAGGACGGCAGAAAATTAGGTGGGGTGATGAAATAAGGGAACTTGCAGGTGCGAGCTGGAATCAGTTAACGCAAGACAGGGATAATTGTAGATCGCTGGGAGAGGCGTTCGTCCTACAGTAGACATGAAAATAGGCAGACGATGATGATGATTCTTAATCTATCTATCTATCTATCTATCTATCTATCTATCTATCTATCTATCTATCTATCTATCTATCTATCTATCTATCTATCTATCTATCTATCTATCTATCTATCTATCTATCTATCTATCTATCTATCTATCTATCTATCTATCTATCTATCTATCTATCTTTATCTATCTATCTATCTATCTATCTATCTATCTATCTATCTATCTATCTATCTATCTATCTATCTATCTATCTATCTATCTATCTATCTATCTATCTATCTATCTATCTATCTATCTATCTATATCTATCTATCTATCTATCTATCTACAGACAGATATAGATCAATGTATCTATCTATCTATCGACAGACACTGTTAAGCACGAGGTCGCGGGATCGAATCCCGGCCACGGCGGCCGCATTTCGATGGGGGCGAAATGCGAAAACCACCCGTGTACTTAGATTTAGGTGCACGTTAAAGAACCCCAGGTGGTCTAAATTATTCCGGAGTCCCCCACTACGGCATGCCTCATAATCAGATCGTGGTTTTGGCACGTAAAACCCCATAATTATTATTTTTTTAAATTTAAATAAGAAACTCATGAGTGCACGACATTGAAGCTAATGGGCGCAACGGATCTCGCAGTCTGTGCAGTTCTCGGGGGCCGCACATCGCGCAAGGTTCGCTTCCCACACCAGGGCCTCAACGAACGGCCGAGGGATGTTGCCAGGCGCATTCTCACGAATGTGTCATCTGGCTTTATGTGACCGTAACTCACCGGTACATTTCTCGCGCGAAAACACTGTCTGACCAGGGCGTAACCTCTCAAGCGAGCAGGAGCCAGCAGACGTGAAGCAGATCTCGAATCATTAAAAGATGAAGTAAGAAAAAAAAATCCAATCAGAAGCTTTCCCATATCCAAGCAGCGTCTCCTTCTGTAGAACAGACAAGGCTCGTTCTTGTACACGCCGTGAGAGAAAACCACCGACGCAGAGCCATTCTCTGGAGTCGGAAAGAAAGAAAGCAAAAACGAAAGAAAGAAATGAAAAGAAGAAGAAAACAAGCGATCTGCCTTCATCCGCATCGTGCGATAAGCACCTCCGGGACGTCGTCTTCATCGCATTCTTCTTCTTCTGTTTTTTTTTTCTGCTTGTCGTAACTCTCGAGTTTCTCTTCGCGATGGTGCTAAAGTACAGTGGTTTGTTTTATTTCCCGTGCGAGATATCTCGGGTCTCATTAAACGGCACACCACATAGTCTTTGATAAGTCTTCTGAGTGATTGTCTGACGCGGGGCAATAGTGCCGCACAAGAACCGTTTACGTTCGTTTTATGCGTTACCGTTTATGTGTTTGCTTGGGTGACGGCGGCCGGGTATAAAAAAAAAGGTATGCGGGCGGACTCCTTGCATAAGTCGCAAGACGTGCTGCAGCCCTTGGCTACGTGACTGCAGAGCGCGACGTCAACAACCGCTAACGGCCGAGTCACATATTGGTGCTAAGAAATGATGTGATTCTTCGGTCCTGAATAACGTCTACCATGACCCCCTCCACGCGAGTGATTTGGTCGATGGACGTATATTGATCTTCATTCACTCAAAGTAGTCGATCAGTTTGGGCTTGCACTGCCATCTATTGACTTCCTGGTTAGTTCAATCGGCAAATAAAGAACAAAGAGAGGAGATCGAAGAGAAAAAAAAAAGCGTTTGCCACCGGATAATCACATCTTAGAAACCCGTACCTTATTCCATGTGACTTAGTAACAATCACGTTCTTCTTTGGCCAGCGTGTATTTGCTTAAACTCTATGACGAATAGAAATTCAGCGTTATTATTAGCCTTCTTTGCACTGAAAGTTACACGCCAAACATTTCCGAGGCATTTATCAAGTACCGCTGTAAGAGCTAAACCGCCCCAGTAAGTTCCACTTTCGATATAGCCAGCTGCTTCTAGCCCAGTCCCAACAGTAGGACTGGCGCTGATAGAAACTGACAAGGGCCCACGACCCACAAAGTGACAGAGCGGAAATTTTTAGGTGTGGCTACAAAGAGGCGACTGTTCTATCACAATGCCGAATCAGCGCGATCAAAGTAGGGCCATTGGAATGGAAAGTCTCGGCTGCACAGCAGGATAGAGTACACATCCACAGCGGAACACTTGAAGCTGATAAACACAAGTAAGCGTCTTCAAACTGTGCAGCAGGGAAGCAGATGTTTGCTATAAGGTGGGGCGCGAAGAGATGGCGAGGCTTAACAAAGCGGCAAACCGGAACGGAAAAGGGCTGTTACTCCAGGGAGTGGCTAGTTGCCACAAAGCCGCTGCACTCCTTTCGATCAAAGTGAAAGCGCTTCTCAAACACTCCGAACACGGTAATTCGAAAGGCAGCCTTGCCCGGTGAGCCGATATGGGCGGAAGCTTAGTCGAGCTAAGCATCCGAGGCAAATAAGCTCGAGTGGATTTCGATTACACATTGACACGGTTTTCTTAGGCAGCCGTGGCTTCCGAGTTTCTTGCGGCATCAGGCGAATCCGGTGGTCGGCAACGCCGGTGTCTGCGTGGGTTTCAATTCTCGCGGTGCGGTTCGAGGACTTCCGTGGGAGTCACCCGAGGGTATCGCGGATAAGAAGCCGTATACATACGCGTCGCCTTATATACACGTTGTTGGGCGATCTGGGGCAAATTGTACAACATGACATCTGTAAAGTTACACAGAAGAAAATGTGATGGTGACAACGGCGATGCAAAGTATACTTTGTGCCGTCTCCTGAATGTTTTCGTGTATTTCGAGTTGAAGATATCATTTCGCACGCAGCGCTACCCCTTAAGGATAGACCGCTGAGGTGGCTGAGTGGTTACGGCTTTCGGCGGCTGATTGTGATGTCACGGGTTCGAGTACCGGCAGAGGCCGCCTTATTGTTATAGCGGTGGATGGTAAAAAACGAACGTTTTCTCAGATGGTAAAATTAATCCGGAATCCTCCTCCGCGGCATCTTTCGTAGCTAGGTGTCACTCGTTCCGGACATTTAATGAGATTGAACCCCAGCAACCAATTTCTCGATGGTAAACACTGCGCAGGTGTTGAGCTCATTCGGAAACTCCCATACTAGGCACGACACTCACGCTAGCACACAGAAACACACACACACGCACGCAACTCACACTAGCAGACTGAAAGTAATCGTGAATCACGCATCACCAATTCGCCCAATCTTTGAACGTTACTAAGTGACACACATACACACACGCGCGCCCGCCACACGCACACACACGTACACGCACGCCTGTGTAAGCGTATGCATCTGTGCACGCCTGTACATCTCAGTGAATCTGGAAATAACCTGGCGCACGCACGTATGCGGCAGGAGATGGCGATACACGCCGTGGGTGTCTCAAGGCGCTCGGCTAATGCAAGAGAATCGGGCGGGCAAGAGGAATGCGCCCTTGAAGTGACGGTGACCGCGATCGCAAGCCTTCGCAAGGTATGAGGCAACGCACACACGCACGCGCACTTCACGAACGCACATCAAACTCCCAGCTTGCCTTGTTCGTTGTCGTCATCGGTCGGAGTGGTTGCGGGACGACCTACTTCCGGTACGAGACGCCCCAAGCGCACACTCCAAATGAAAGTGTTTCCGTCTATAGTTCCCCGCTGCGTTCCCTGCATAGTCTTCTTGTTTGTGAATGTCACGATCGCTATCTTTCTCCAGCCCTCATAGATTAGTAGTGGTAAGTTTATTTAAAGAAAAGCAGAGATATTGGGCTGAACTTGTACCTTCTGACCTGTTACTCTGCATTGGGAAGGGAAAATAGGGAACGAAAGAGTGATGGATCAGGGGCTGATGATGATGATTTGCTGGCGATGATGACGATGACGACAAAGATAGTGTTGCAGTGAGAGCTTAGTCGCCAGCACAGCTGCATATTAAATGTATTGAGGCTAGTCCTGTTTCTTGTAGAAGTTATAGCATGGCTCGTACAGTTATTGTAGTCTACTATATCCTCGGTTGGTGCCGTGGACCCAAAATGAATCCCTCTAACAATGACCGTCATGAAAATTTATGTGCATTGTCTACAGAAAAACCATAATGTTCTCTCTGTGAATTTTAGAGATTGTGTATACAGATCGACTGCAAAATTACAGCGTAACAGTACATTTGTTGAAACATTTTGATAGAACGTCCGAGAATACTCTTTTTGAACAATGTTTGTTTGCAGAACACATAGACGCATTATATAGTCGTAAAAGCACTTTAAGAACCAAATAAATACGTAAACAATATATAGACTGCGTAATATCGTTAATATAAGAAAACGCCGAGCCGACGGTGCTTTCGCCCTTACACCATGTCTCTCACTCTTCCTTCTATTAATTCTTTATTGACTCTCTACACTCCCTTCCGCAGTGCTTTCTTATCAAACCTACTTAAATTCAGTGCAATCTGTGTGGTTCATCTGCATATTTTCTTGAGTTGAGAATATGTTAGTCTTTGCTACAGTTTGGTACTATATGGGGTATGCACTAACCGAGGTATCGACATTGCAGTACAGGCATACATATACATATACATACTACTTTCACAGCACTGTGAAACGCTGCGCTTTATCCCAATCCGGCGATCTTCAGCAGTGCGGTGGAACCTGTGAATAGGACAAGAAATTGGAATACCTGACGTCACGTAAAGTGCACTGACATCATCGAGGCCACCATATTATTGCACAGCCAGCACGGTGAAAAAGTTGAGCTTTGTCTTGATTCGCTTATATCCAGTAGCACATCGAAATCTGTGAGTAGGACGGCAAAATGGCGTACCTAACGTCGCGTGGATACTCCCTGTACGATGTATGGTACAGGCCGACATCTTGCCAAGGATTGTTTCAACAACAACCATGCCGAGCGCGTGTTATTCTGCGAAAGAAGTAGCGGTAATGTTACGCCTGCATGCAAATGAGATGTGTCGCCGTCGCTCGGGGCCGATTCTACGAAATAAAAAAAGAAACGGACGTCTCCGTAGTTTTGTTACATACAGCGATAACCTACGTGTAGTTGTTTCGAGATGCGAGTAGATGCAAGTGCTTGCGCAACCGTGCGTGGCGCTCTGCAGAGGCGCTAAACGTTGTCACGTCCTTTACGGCTAGACAGCGTAATACGCGTCGCGGAGGCCTCGAATGAATGCTTTAGTTAGACGCCCCGGCGGGATTGCAACAGAGTCTCCGTTGTGAAAAGTACGGAGAAGGAACCGGAGAAGGAAAGGTACGTGTTCCCTGATTGAATGAGACCCGTACTGTTTATGGTAATAGGAGCGCGAAGGACTTGAGCAGAACTACGGCTCACCTATAAAGGCTGAATGCAACTTTCGTTTTTTTTTTCTCTGACACGCACTTGGAATCGTGACAGTTCATTGTGACCTCCTAATGGGACAAGCCTAACTGTTCATACTAGCAGCCCCCATAATACTTAGATGAGCAAGTAAAAAAAAAAAATGTTGCAGTGGCTTAGCTCGGCTATGCCAGGATATACGTAGCGTTAGCAAAGGTTCAGCTGATTATTCTTAGCTTTCCTGGTTGTCTAGATTGTCAAGGATTAGCTTGATTGTCATGCTTACTGCTGCTCCAATGACACACACAAACGCCAGCCAGAAGCGCAGCGGCTCCAGCGCAGTGTCAGACGGCGACTGCACAGCGAGCGCGCGCCGGCGCCAGTGCATCTACCACGGCTACGACGTCACTCCTCTGGAATGCGCAGACCGGCGGCGGTGAGTCGCGCGCGGCGGCGGTGGAGTGCGCGAGAGGTGCCGGCTCCGGTGGCTCCGGTGCGCAAGCCGTGTGACATCACTGATCCTTGCGCATGCGCAGCACGGCTCTTGATGTGCCGCGCGAAACGGGCTTGGCTAGGCCAGTGTAGCTAACGCTACAAAAAAAGAATCATTATAAAGTGGGGCTACTGGGAATGGCTAAAGAGTCACGCAAGCAGCGGGTGCTATGCTCCCAAGAAGATGACGCAAGGACGACAATAACGACACGACGGCCAGAATGACAACGTCGGGGAATATGGCGATGAAAACGCGACAATGCAAACTACAGAACATGGCATTTAACTTAACTAGTTGGTTTACGGCTAAGGGGAGTTTAACAGCCAAAGTTGAGATACGGGACGACCGTGTTGTCTCCTTTCTGTTTAGTGTCTTACGTTCAGCTATTAAACTTACCCTAGACAAGAGCAACGATGACCAAATGATGGTGATGACGACCCGATGACGAGGACAACTTCGCGATGACAACTTCGAATAGAACGTGACGGCCCCCACGTGGCGGGCAATAATCCGATTACTGGGACGCCGTTCTGGGCACTTCCACTTTCCGCCATGTTGTCGAATGCTCCAAACCTGTCAGCTCTGATTGGCTCCAAGGGCGGCTGCGGCCTCTCTGATTGGTTCAAATTGCCAACATGGCGGAATTAGAGTGTGTCCAGAACGGCACCGTTGGCGGAGACAGTAAGAACGAGATTTCTGTTCTGGCGAACACGTGAGGTGTGAACAAGACGATACAAATGAATATAGCAACAGCCACTCACGCAACGAAAGCTGTGCACGCAACTGCTATTGCCGTTGGTACTTCTTCGATGTGGTGGCGCTGTCAAAATCACTGACGTAACGCGAGCTGGTACGGGAAGAGCTGGGCGGCGTTAACACCCTCCTCCTATTTTTGCTCTTTTTTTCCAAGCTTACTAAATATCTTCCAACGGTAAGAGCAAGCGTTTCTTTATTCCCCAGAAGCGCAATTTACTAAGAAATCGAAATCGTATTCCTATATGATGCCCCTTTAACGTTGACCTATCTTTTAAGATGCGACATCACTGCAGCACCTTTCTTTCTTTCTTAGAGCCGGAGGCCTGACGACATAGCTCTCCTTGTTCATACATTGCATGGGCACAAAGTAGATGGGAAGGGGGAGGCTGCGGAGGTTGTCGTCGAGCCCTTGCCTCGTGAACCCTGATTCGGCCGCACCGGAGTCTACGGAGGAATGCAGCCCGTAGGGTCGGCACCCTCGTAAGACGGGGTTGAGCCCCCGCGTTGCTATTTATGTAGCCTCCGCCGTCCATTTTGGTTTTTCTTCTCGTGCTTTATTCGCCGGTTGAGCGAAGATGTGCGGGAGAGCTCAAGAACGTCGCCACATATTGGCCGGCTCGGCACAGAGCCGGCAGCGGTTGGTGAAATCCTCGGATTGCTATACCGAACCTTTCTCAGACCGAGGACGTCCAGCTCATACTTCCAAACCTTCAATAACTATTGTGTGATAGATAGAGTTAACATAGATGATTACAGGGAGAGGCTGTAGATGCTTGATGCCTCCTGTGTTTCATTTCTGGATGGAATTGATAATTCAACACCTAACCTAACGTGCCGCCTTGAAATGTGAGCGCTAAGATGCTATAGGAATGATTAAAATGCTTGAAAATAAACATACTGATAGAAATACACAGAAAAGTACACAACACTTTTCTAGGTTTCCAGTGCATACAGGAATATATGCAACTAAATAAAATTGTAAACTGAAACTCAACAGGGTGTCTAAGGAGACCGTTTATAAACCGGCATGAGGCGCGATGACGCTGCAGTGCAAAACATTGTAGATATACATATCGCACAGTCGACAGAGATAAGGTTCGCGCGAGTTCATTGCAATGTAGACGCTCTATAGATGATGGTATCGCAGCGGACACCATGCATGAAATTATATTTATATAATTATAGCGTCTACTTCTTGATCCTGAGCTGCTAGTACTACGCGTAAAGTTCTGCTGAGCATGTATTCACTTTCAACAAGCAGCTGCGCAGGGGCTCGCGTTTAATACCAGCATAAAACAATAAGCGTTACCATACCGTCATTCGTTATAATTAGCAAATAAGTAAAGTCTTCTTGCTCTTTAAACAATAATTTATATGACTCAGTGGTAATGTTTCAACAACAACAACAACAACAACAGCAACAGCAACAACAACAACAACAACAACAACAACAACAACAACAGCAACAACAACAACAACAACAACAACAACAACAACAACAACAACAACAACAACAACAACAACAACAACAACAACAACAACAACAACAACAACAACAACAACAACAACAACAACAAATTGTTCTTGCCATTCTTCAAAACGCCAGTGGACTCAGCTTTCTGCCAAAAAGCAGCTGAAAAGAACATATTCAGGGACTATAGTTAGTTCACTATTATCCTCGAGGACACCGCATGCACAAGAAGACACGCATAAAGACAGCGTAAGCACACAGTATACGGCTTTCTTGCGTGTCTTCTTGCGTGGTGTGGCTTTCTTTGTATTGGCTAAGGTAATTCCCTGGGAAATTGAAGTCGTTACAGCACAGAAACAAAGAACAAATAACAGGGACAAACGCAACGCACTTCCGACTGCTGGTTTCTCTCGCTGTTACTCGCCGTTCGTCCGTTTCGGCGCAGTAGTAGGTTTCACTATGGATTACCACGTTCTTATACATTCTCCCTAGGATAGTTCGAAAAGTAGCAAGGCAAATGGAAAAAGCGGGAGCGTTATAGCCTCACCAGCCTGCGGCACCCATGCGGCGTGTTTGATCTGTTCGCGGCTGTCAAATTGTAGCGCAGCTTGATCGATTGGCCCCTTCTGGCGAGCCGCCGCGGAACATAAGACACGCTCGCCTGACGGAAGTGTAAGGGTGCTTGCGAAGCCTAAGAATAAATAAAGTGAGCAATGGAAGAAGAAAAAAGCGCGAAAGCGGTCTCATGTCACGTCGTCCACACTTAATTAGACCGCTGTAACATCAACACGAGAGGTTCACATGGTCTGCCAAGAACACAACCATTGTCTTGCGTTCTCATCCTATAGTCTTCGTCTGGTTTAGCGCCTACGTTTAATGGATGAAGTGGAAAACAGTAGAGAAAAATTTGGACAGAAGAGGTATGAGAATTTGGACAAGCACAGACTGCATCAAGAGCTAAATGTTTATTGAAACGACGCCGGATAAGTATACAGAAAATCTGTATATTAATTGCTGGGCAAACCGGCGTACGCTCCGCCCGAAAACTACCCTCAACAAACATACCAGAGAAGTCATTCAAGTGTACAGTATCGTCATCCACGATGGTGTTTGCAATTGTCAGACCACAGTTGTGGTTTCACATAACGAAATGCATTTTACTCCGCAGTCTTGGTTAGATTACGTTGGTTGTTGCGCATTTTCTGCCTTTGGGTGATACGCGTTAAATCGAAGCTTCATTTGCCTCTTTTCCAGTGTTTCGCGAGTTGTTTGCGTGTCGGCGGATGCATTTTGTGTTTATAGCACGGAATTTAATCACCGGCAATGTAGTGCCAGTTAGAACACCTATTTTCGGCCCCTAAAAAAGAAAGCAAGACATGGAAAGTGATATAAAATTATGGATATAATCTTGGCTCATAGGTCTCTCTGAAAGATACACACCTCCTAATCAACTAGCGCATATAATATACCATTTATACCATTATCTTTGACCTTCTTAATTTGGGCTGCCCAATTTTTGGTCAACCAGGTTTGTGTCACCGGTTGGCGTGTTGTGACGGTGTGTGTTGTTCTGACGTACAAAGTACTGCCAGTGAGCGCACTCTTGGTATGCATAAGAAAACAATAAATCAAGTATAAAAATTGTGCACATATTGTCGACTCATAGAAATCTCTACAGCACACATGCTTAGTAACGAGTTAGCGCATGATATTGAACGGATCTTTTTTTTTTAATTCCTTATATTTCGACTACCGCATTGTTGGGCCATTGGGCAGGTGCAACATTCTTGGCCAATCCTCCAGAACGGATATATGTGCTACTGTATGACACAAGGAGCGTAGAATTCTTAAATGTAAATTTAAGTATGCGTCGTACTTTTCTATGTGCACACATCTTGTCACAATTCTTCTTTGAACAACACCGAACATCGTATTCTTGCTCGTGGCATCGCGTCTCATAGCGTGCATCCGACTGAACTGGTGTTTGCATGTCGACATAGCTTGTAAACAATCTAATGCTTATGCATGAACATTACGTGCGATTAAAGTCGTAACCCGTGCAGTGCATAAAGATTGCACGAGATTACACGTTGCATAGGATGAAATGGAGCAGAATTGTTAATAATCCTGTAGTTGTAAGGCAGATTCCAACGTCTGCCTTGGATCTGCATATGTATGTGTTTTTTAGTTTTTTTAATTGCTTTTTTGTGTTATTCGTAGCTTGCGCTGCCTACGCAGATATATGGAGTTGTTTTTCTGTAGGTTTAGACTGTGTTATTTCAATGAACTTCCGCTTCATAGTAAGGCGCTTGTCTTGTCTAATTTCCTATTCTGCCTCTTCAGACTACGTTGTGCGTGCGTAATTTGTTTCAACGGACGTTTACTTCACTACATGATTCAGCGTCGGCGAGGCTTAGGACTGTCTCTTCAGCTAGTAATATTCGAAAACAAAGGGAAACGGGTCATCGACAGCTCCACGCGAACAAGATGGATGTCAATCTGCCGTCAGCATCCGTCCTACAGCGGAGTCGCCATTGATCATAATTGCGAGAACCCCTCCCGAAGACCTATGCGTCCCCGAATCGGTCGCAACTCAGAATGAGGATGTGTCCATCAGTGTTTAGTCATCGAAGCTTCCCGCTTCAGCTATACGGCCGGGGTAAGGAAATGGTTGGCAGATCGTGTACGGCGTTGGTGTTGTCTGCGGAAACCCTATAGCGAGTCTGCGAAGGAAGGGGGGATTCGAGAGGGCCTGCTCAGAAGTTCCGTGCAGTAGAGGAAATAAGGTACGGGACCCTTCAGCCAATCAGGTGGCGAGAACGCTGTGCGTGTCTCCGAGGTGCTGTCACTGCACTCTTCATGTCCTTCCGCATAAGTTCCACTACATAAGGGGAACATCCTTACCATTACTTTCAACTTAGTCGATAAAACTTACGTGGAACAATATTAAGATGTTTCACTTAGTGAAACCGAAGTGGATCGATGTTAAGAGTTATAGACAGTAAAAAAAGAAAAAAAAAAGCAGGAAGCTGGGCCAAAGGTAGATACAGTCCTCAAGGATGTTTGTTCTGCATAAGTTCTACATAGTATGTGGAACAGTTTTGAAAATATATTGGACTTACTTTATGAAACCTATATGGATGGAGGTTATACAGTCCATGGTGAGTAAATGTACTACAAAGGCACGCAATTACTTTCTAGAAGACTTTCGAGCAAAAAAAATTGAATTCGTAAATATTCGTATTGAATTCGTATTGAATTCGTATTGAATATTCGTATTGAATTCGTATTGAATTATTGAAAAAATTGAATTCGTAAAAAATTGATTCGTAAATATTGTGTGCTCACGTGCTTATGCTGCTGTGCATTGTGCGTGTTGGCGCAGCGACCGAACTCATATTGTCACTAGGTCACACTTTCAGTCCTTGTGCTTGAACATGGAGAGAGATGCTAGTTTAATAAAGCTGGAGGTGGCATCCTGATGTGCTAACTGCACCTATGTCTTATGCAAGAGCGTGCCTTGCCTACTACATGTCGATCACACACCTGATGCGTACATGTGCCGGCTTTACATTGAGATGTAGAAATTGCATTGTTTCGAATACTTGTTAATATTGTTCGTCTCTTAATTACTATACCATAGCGAACTTATTATACTTTAGCTGATATTTTCGAGACATATTTCAAACAAGCAAACAAACAAACAAACAAAAGAAAGAAAGACCCAAAGGAGGGCTTGTGCACTGGTCGCTGATAATCCTTCAGTGATACTTCCACTCAACCGATGCCCCACATAATGGGATTAGTGTCAGGAAGTGGACTAGACTTAACTCCAACTTCGAAGAACAACAACAACGAATTACGGAGGACTTGTGCATTGTGCGCAGCCGATTGTTCCATGATCTTTGCCCTAAACTGGTGTGACAAACACTGGCATCAAAGGCGCGAACGGGCTAGCCATGCAACTGGTTATCATTCCTGTGTGGATGCCAAAGCGACGCGTATGCTTCGCTGCACTGCATCGAACTGGTGAGATGGAGCGTAAAAAGAAGACACAGTGTTTCTAGTGATGATTAAACGCAGGCGCATGATGCGTGTCAAGCGGTGATTGGCCGCTGATGATTCGATTGGAAGCGAAGGGGTCGTCCTCGAGCACAACCGGAAGTGCATTGAGGAAAGCGCCGAATTTCTTCCCATCAGCCTGTACTATCTGCGGGCAAATGAGCGCTCAGGGAGCACGTAGCCCGGCCGATGGGTTTTGGACACCCTTTCGTTCATCTCGTTACGTCAATTCGTGTTCTGTTTTTTTATTGGTTCCCGCCTGATTGTACTCCTACTTCACGTGTATTTGCTTCGTTGTAGATTGTCGGCCCAGATTCATGACGACTTCCTCAAGATTATCTGATTGAACCTGTTTTCGTTACGTAACTACAAGTTACGGGGTGCGGAATTAATGAGCATCGCCATTGAATGCTCTGAAGAATATTCGAAATCTATAAAACGTTGTGATACGCTGAACCCGAGGCATACCACGTGACTGCGTTTAGTAGAAATAGAACAAATAGTAGAAATAGAACTATAAAAAAAGAAGTATAATAATACTAAAAAACGTGAGACCCTATAAACGTCGTGCAGAATGTCTTTTTTTTTCTGAAATCTAAATTTTCTGCCTCATTTACCGGACGAGTAGGGAATGGTCGGTAGCAGACGCGTTTCGAGTACATCCGTGTCCGCAGACCGGTCTTCGTAAGCGCCTCGCCCGTACACCTAGCAACCATAGCGCTTGTGCCATTCGCGTACGTACTTGAAGCCAAGCGTAAGTACGAAGCCGAGTCGAGCCCATTTCGCGTGATACTTTCCTCTCGCTCGTTGTGCCTTTAATGGCGCCGCCTCCATCGGACGTGAGGCGTCGGGCACTAACGGGAATAATAAAACGCGGCGCAATAAAGCCAGAATAATTCAATACACTTCAAGAAAATATTCGGAGTTTCTGCTGTGGGATGTATTTTTATTGTTTTCTTCTTTCTACTCTGCCGGAAAATAGCAGATCTTCAGTTTTTTTTTTCAATGCTTATCTTTGAAATCACGTTTTCCTCGTCGCATAGCTTCTTGCTACACACTTCCTCAAATGACACTTTGGTAGCTTTCCAAGAATACTAGTTTTGTGTTGGTCAGGTAACCATGTATAAGGAACGATGGGATTGCTTTTATTCCCCCTTTTATGGCTCCCTTTATAAGAAGTGGCATTTTGTCTTTAAGATTTTTCTTGCATTCTGGTTAGGTTGTTTCCGAGTAACATTATTCCAAATAACAAGAAATAGTTCTCTAGCGTATAAAGTTCAATAAAATGAAAGATTTGCTAATAGACAGCATGCTATACCAATATCGCGGCTATTAATGAAGCACGAAACAATAAACAAATATCAATCGAGTTAAATTGAAATATTTAATGACTTGCAGAATTTCATTAAAATACAAAGGAATCTTCCCTGCAAGCAATGTTACACATATCTGCATATGATAAGTAATGTATAATAAAAGGGAGGGGGGGGGGGGGCAGAAGAATAACTTGGGACAGGGATGAATATATATTACTACGAAAAGGTGAAACACTCGGGTTCATAGTAGAGTGCCAGTGATATTTTAATCAGGAATGAAAATCTTGCTTCTATCTTCTAGTCATAAGTGCTCTATACTTTCTCTCTAAGAGCTAGTTTGACATCCTCTTTTGAACATTGGCTCTGTTTTCCGTACAGTGATGGAATATATAAATAAATAGATCACTTTGTTTCATTACGTGGGCTAACTTCTTTTCTTCTCCATTTTATTTTCCATTAAACTGGGGCCGAATTCATAAAGATTCCCAGTTCGTAAGATCTGTTTGTCAAATGTCCCAAATCCTAACTCGCTGGCACCTCATCTCACGAAACCTCCAAGCGTAAGAACTTTTTCGTGAATACGCACCATTTCTTTCTTTCTTGTTTTTCATTTTTTCTCGTAGCCAACTCTTCTACACTGCATACCAGCAAATGCTCATTTTTCTTTTATTTCCTTCCCCTTCCGATTATGCCGAGACTCGTAAAAGTACAGCACGTCTCCGAAAGATACAGCTCATGCAAGAAAATAGCAATAAAAGAGAAAAACAGAAAGACAGGATTGGGAGACGCCGAACAACAGCCTGTTGTGGAACCATAGTGCGCTGGATCGTATATTACGAAACATTCCCAGCGCACTGCATGCGCACCACCGGGCATTCGGTTTCGGCAGCGGGGTCATCGTGAATGGCGCGCTTAGACGCTTGCGTCGTGACGAGATTATGGCAGGTACTGCCACGCCCCCTCCCCCTCTGCCCTTCACCGACTGGTTGGGTTGCAATACTGCGGCTGTGGCCCCCTATTCAACGCCATTTCTGCTTTTATTTCAAGTAGTCCTCACTCACTATCACCGGGTAGGCGTCAAACCACTGTCGCTTTGCTGTTGCCGCTTTAGAGACTCCGTGGCATATAAGTACCACAATGGGAAACTAACTTGCCTTTGTCTCTGCTTTGCTGTTTCTTGATATCTTTTAGCCATGCAAGCGGGTCACGTCAGCGCCTTTGCGGTGTCACAAGGAATGCGGGTTTTTCGAAATGCCGTCTCGCGTCCCGTGCTCTATACCATTGTTACCCTCGCAAACGGCCCGTGGAATCTAGAATGCCACCGCACGCTCCCGGTGGCAGAGTACATTTAATAGCCTTGGTGATTAGCGGGCAGTCAGAGAATGCAAGAGGCATAAACACTTTCTCATTAGTGGGTAACGCAACTAAAGAACAGCTGGTATGCAATCATGCACATTTTTAAGAACGTGATATGCTTCCATAACGTATCGTTTAACCCTCGCCCTGTTTTGGAACGTATACCACTGCAACTATGGTGAGCAGCCACATTTGACACAAGTCAGCCAAGTCACCTACGGATTTTAGATCGTTTCGGGCTTCCTTAAGGCTGTTGTTATCCGCTTAGCATTATCTCCTAAGGACATCAATATTGATAAACATCTCAGGACGCACCTGACTATCGCCGCTGTCTGCACTTTCGTGTGGTTTTCTTGCACTTGCTTTGTCTGTATCAGGGAGTATGTCTTAAACTGTCTATTTGCGTGTACATTATACCTGAACTGGTGTCCTATAAGACGTGTCCGTCGCATACCGAAAACTGACACGGGAACGTCAGGAAATCACACGTCCTATATTCCCATTGCTGCCGGCACGTGAGGACAGCCTAAAGTTTACCGGCGTGTGCGGGGACCTCCGTCGCGCTTGTCTGGAGCGCGGGAAATGTGTGCCTGTACGGTGTGTTTCCCACTTAACTACTGCCTAGCAACATGCTAGCGCTGGTCACGCTGTTATCCGCCCAATGCAGAAAGGCTGCTGCCGCGAGCGATAGACCACGTAAGCAGATAAGACGCGCCTTCGTTACCCGACTCGCTCAGGTCTTCGCCTGTACGTCGGTCGGGGTCGTTGATAAAGAACAATTGCAGACACAGCACCATGAGAATCGGTGGTCAGCCTACAAAGCAAGCACGCGGGGCTTTGACTTTCGCAGTAACGTGAGGTTTGCAGACCACCAGTCAGCTAGTGTTGAGAAAGTTCAGATGTAGCCTCCTGAGAACGTTGCGTGTTGATGTATGATTCTCACTGTAACCCTTGCAAAGGGCGATTCGCGCAGTATTCTGCGAAAATTTCTTAAGCAGAGCTCACAGTGGAGTAGGTTATATGTCAGGGTTGGCAGGCTGCGGTTGTTCAGTGCGCTACGGCGTTCGGCTACTGAACACGATCGAGGTCGTGGGTTCGAATGCCGGCGGCCGCATTTTGGCGGGCGCAAAGTGAAATAACGCCTGTGTGCTTGCATTCAGGTGCACTCTAATAACCCCGGCGGTCAAAATGAATCCGGACTCCTCCACTTCTGTGTCTCTCGCAGTACCTCTGTTTCTTTCGGACGTTAAACTCTAAGAACTCCTGGTTGTTTAAACAGCGGCACCCACCGAAATTAAAAACGCGCACACTCTGATGGCTTCGTTCATAAAAGCAGCGTCTTGCTGTAAATGCGTGTTGGATACTCGTGTTTGACTGCAGGAATGAGGCACCGAATCCTCAACGCATTTCATTCCTAGGTGCTCTCTGCCCCCGGCCGGGCGCATTCGCTGATGATATGCCCAGCGTCAGGATTGGCTGGAATTTAGTCTTACGAACAGTTCTTCGGCAAGAGGTAGCCATTTGGGAATACGGACCAATATGAATTGTTTAGGAGAAGCACGCCCCCGACTATATTGTTCATCCGCAAATCTTTTCATGGCATGAAACGGCCTAACTGGGGGTCAAAACTAAATAATGTCGACATGGCCCCATTTACTTACACAATATGAGTTCGCACCTCCAACTAAGTGTTTATTTGACAACATACAGTTGTCAGGAGTGCAGACAGAAACCACAACTTAGGGTCGACGGGGTCTGTCAACACCACCTAGATAACGCAAGGCCTACACACTCCGATCCATGACGTGATGCTACCTGGCCCGACTGCCATATCGAATCTAATGGGGATGCTCCCGCGTAAGCAACAGTGATATTGACGTCACCGCTTTCGTCACGCCAGCCTTGGCAGTGGAAATTGCGGCCCAGGAAGCTTGACGTCATAGATCGGAGTGTGTAGGCCTGTGCTACCTGGGTGGTGTTGGGTCTGTACCCACTCTTGGTGAGGAAGTCTCGTGCCAGAACATTAGATGTGCTCAGGCGAAATTACTGCCGGGCAAGTACGCGAGGCTAACCCCACATACTTTAAAACACTCACCACATTTCCCTCGATCGCCCCCTCCTCTTTCCCTGCCCTCCCGACAACGCATTCTTATAGTGCACCTTCTTTGCACACCATTGTTTTTCACCGCATCTGACAAAGTCACGTGCGGTCTTAAAAAAAAAAAAGACTACATAGCATCATCATAGCATAAATATGCTAAAAAAAGACCACATAGCATCATAGCATTAAATAAAAGACTACATAGCATCATCAGTCGACCCTGTTTATTTGCGGTGAACCAATCTGCCCGCACAAACATATTTGCTGGCCAGAGTTCATCTTCATTGATTGGCTGAAAGAAGCAAAACAAAAACAAAAGCAGAAAATCCTCGGGATAGTCCATGACGGAGCTGTCAGGTAGAGATGCACATCTTGCGACGACCTTTCCCGATGGAAAGCCCCCCCCTCGGTATACTGGACCACGTGGTACCTGGAGAGGTGAACAAACTCCAAACCTCATGGAAAGGAGGGTGGACGTGTTCTACAGCGCGAACGCTATGTGGGCGTTCCGGTTTCTCCTGCGGTGAACGAAGGGAAAAGAACAGCAGAGGAGGGAAAAGGTGAAAGGGAAGAAGACGGCATTACGTATTGATCTGAGCATGCGCAGTAGCTTCGTTGTTGGCCGCTCCCTCGCACCGAAAACTCCCGGGGTTACGGCATGAGCGCGTAGGTCCGGGGATCGATACCACGCTCGCGTTGTTGTCCCGCGCGAAGCTGGTGTTTTGTCTCTATTTCCGTGTTTTATTTTGTGTATTTGTTCGAAATGTGTTGGTTTTATTGCTCGCTCCTCGCAGACCTATACTCACTCGTACTTTATTGATGGCTGCGAATCATTACTGTCCCCAAAAACGTGCCGGCACTGACGTCTCCGGAGAGCCGTACATAGCCGGACCGTATAAATCGGGATTACTGAGAGCGAAAGAAACACCGCGTTTCTTCGCACATAAGCGACCACCTTTATTAGGATCCGAGACCAACCCTCGCATCGGCCCCGGCCTTCCTGCCTTTAATGGAATGCATATGAGAACCGAGAATAGGGAGTTTTAGAAACAGGTCAATCAAGGTTATGGGCTACTATTCACCGGATGCGTACAAAGAATATCAAAGTTTCGCCATCAGGGCGAAAAAATGAATGCGATAGCAACTCATTAGAATATTGCACGAAGTGTAAGCCTCGTAGTGGAAGTATGAATTGAAGTAAACGTAAGCTGACTAAGTAAAAACGAGCGATTGTGCTAGGGGTCCTGTGTTTAAATCCTACCATTGGTCAATTTCATTTATGTTAATTAAAGCCAACGTCTTTCTGATTGACTTTACCACCACTTTTCTGTATCGGGTATGTTTCAAACTTCTTTCCTGGGCTGATCCCGGAGGTAGCTGCGCAGCCGCGCTAATAAAATTACATAATTTTCAGGTTTCCAGTTCTGTTATGATTTCCCATTTTTAATATGTAAGTCTGACAAGATTTAAGATAAAAGGCATGCGCTGGTTTTGTTTAAAGCCATTTGTTTGTGGACTGCCATTTTAAAAATTTCTGAGGAATAATTTTGTCAAGACTTTAAGACCTGGCATGAGCAACCATAGTGATAGAATGGTGTGGCAATATAACCCGCATATACCGCATGGCATATAGCCTGGCGTGGCATATAGCGTACATATATATCTAAGTATATACGGAACCTCACGGCGACGACGACGGCAAAAACTCGCTTGGAGTGTCCATATAATTACAATCGCAATAAAATGTAGAGTACGAGATAAGCCAAGCGGGGCTTGTTTTCTTGCGTATATATATTAAGCCGCCTGCGTACGTCATCTCTAATGCTCCCTATGGGTTCCGTAATCATATGCGAAAAAATGAGCTTCTACCTAATTATTTGTTTTCCTTAAAAGGCCTTCGAATACTCATGCTCACCATGCAAGCGGCAAACATTCTTCCCGGGCGCATGCTCCAGCGATGAAGTTAGGAAATTTGCAGGCTGCAAGGTGTAATCAGCTACCGCAAGAGAGGGGTAATTGGAGGTCGTAGGGAGAGGCCTTCATCCTGCAGTGGACATAAATATAGGCTGTTGATGGGTTCCGTAGTAGGCAGATTTAGAAATAGGAAGTTTTAGAAATAAGGACCCAATTTTAGCGGACGCTAAATACCAGGCGGACAAAAGAAAGCAAAAGGTGTACATTCTTCTTCTTTCTGGGATTTTACGTGCCAAAACCAGTTGTGATTATGGGGAACGGCGTAGTGGAGGGCTCCGGATTAATTTTGACCGGCTGGGGCTCTTTAACGTGCACTACAACGCAAGCATGCACACGGGTGTTTTTGCATTTCGCCTCCGTCGAAATGCGGCCGCCGCGGCCGGGATTCCATCCAGCGATCTCGTGCTCAGCAGCGCAACGCCTTAGCTGCCTGGGCCATCGCGGCGGGTACAAAACAACAGCTTGGGATTGAACGTTAAGCCGCTCGCGTACGACATTCTAAAGCTCCCTAATGATTTTGAAGCCAGTGCCGGATGCGACCATCTGATTTTCATTTTCTGAACCTTTATCCTCGAGAGGAAAAATGATGAATAAGAAAGCATAAGCAAACAAACGTAGGCAAAAAAAAAATTAATCGTACGTGAAAGTGACTCCGCTGTTAATAAAGCTCACTCATGCTTGTGAAAGAGCAGCCTGGGAACAATGAGAAAAAAAATATGGCCTCGTGTAAACGAGATCACGTATTGGGGCGAGAATTTGCTGGAACTGATCTGTACTTCTGTGTAGCTAGTTGGCTAGTACCGTGTATTGTGCGCAGTAAAAATCTAAATACCGTATTAACGCGATAGCGTCAGGGGCCCCGTGTCCCAGATAATCCGGTGTCGGCGTCCGTAGTCGGCGGCATTGTCCGTATGAGAAAAATCATCCCGAACCACGCCTCCGCGTGTCGAATAGGCGTTACTAAACTAATTGAATTTCTAAAAGTAAGATGCGTGAGAAAATTTGTAAAGTACTATTTACATACAAACCTACAGACGTGATAGCGTCGGATTGTAATTTGAATATACGAGAAAACGTAATTACGTTACGCGGAAACTCTAACACAAACCCCTTTTCCAGCTGCCGTTTGAGCTCTACCTTAGTGGGCGTGGCGTGCCCTGCTCGGTTCCTTGCTACACCATACAGATGGCGCTCGCCTCCGCACATCCGCGGCAGCGGCGGATCCCGCCGTGCGGGGTAAAAAAAAAAGAACCAGAAAGTTCGCCTTGGTGCATAGCGTTCACCGCCAGCGTTTGCAGGTACACATTACGGTTACGTAAGCTCCAGTTGCCTTGAAGCG
Source organism: Dermacentor silvarum (assembly GCF_013339745.2). Classification (NCBI taxonomy): domain Eukaryota; kingdom Metazoa; phylum Arthropoda; class Arachnida; order Ixodida; family Ixodidae; genus Dermacentor; species Dermacentor silvarum. The sequence goes on along the minus strand of NC_051162.1, from coordinate 126,911,745 downwards.
TGAGAAGCAGTCAGGCATCTTTGAATGCTATCGCGTTCCACTCTCGTCTGATTGACCTCCCTGCCTTTCCTCTCTTCGCTTTCTCTCTCTCTCCACTCTCAAAGGCGCAGCTTAAGCGTCCTCGAGGTTTTTTTTTTGCGAATCCTAAGCGTCCTCCAAGTTTTTTAATTGCTAAATTTACAAGAAACCTTGGTAAGTGGGCTCCGGTTGTAAGAGTTCCAGTGGATTGCTTTCGGAAAGTTACTGACGGGGTTCGTGCAAACGTTTGCTGTATTGTTGGCTAGTCGCATATTGTTGTGCAAAAACATTTATGTTATCTATTAAGTTGCAATATTGGGTTGTCACTATTGTATATTATTTTCATATTGTATTTATTGTATTCCACTTGCCTGGTAGTATGTCACAGAAGTTATCCATTTATTCTTCGGAGGTCCCTCTGGAGGTTCTCTCTCAGGACTTCCTTCTGTAAAACCTATGATCAGCGCGTTGTGATCAGCTATTCGATACTTGAACCGAACTTAAAACTTGAATGATCTCTGTTAAGACATGACGATAATCTTCATTAGACACCTGCAACGGCTACCAACTACCGTAGTTCCTTGATCGCAGTGGATAAGTCGGGGTAACAGCAAGCGCTGTAAGCCAGTAACGAATCAATGAAACGTGCTGGTTATGCTCGAAGAAATTTGGTAGTCGTCGAGAGCGTGCTGCACTTGTCTCGCTTTGTTCAGCGACACACTTTGTTCCGGGTCGCTGCGTCAGCGTGCTCAGTTTGCTCAGAAAAAGAAGGAACAGGACATAAATTTCGCACAATCGTCGTATACGCTTGGTCGAAATTTCGAGGAATCGGGTCTGGAGAGGGAAATTGCAAGTTGCGTGCTCCAGTGGAGGCCCGCGCCGGTTCGAAGCACAACAGCTCCGCGGCTTCTGGTTTCTCTATCAATGTTGGCATTTGCTTGTTTGCTTTCTTTCGATTCGTGAGGTCCCCATGTGGTTTCATTGCGCCATATCGATGCACGGCGCTTATGCGGGAGCATGCGCACGGCCAGAATGTTTGCCGCTCGCATGGTGAGCATCAGTATTCGGAGGCCTTTTATGGAAAAGAAATAATTAGGTAGAGGCTCATTTTTCCGCATATGAAAGCTGGAAGAACCGAACAGAGCGGAGGAGAGAAGAGCAGAGAAGAGGAGAGAAGAAAAGAGCAGAGCAGAGCAATTAGAACAGCTATGAATTGGCCTAGTTGGTGTGCATTCATTTTTCTTGCTCTAAGTACTGTAGGACGCAACAGGGACCAAAACAACACTGGATATGAAGCGGACACGAAGTGACACAGGGGAGCGCAAACTACCAACTGGTTTATTGTCAGATCATGCCATCTTATTTAAAGCACACAACGACGCATTGCGACTGCGTAAACTATGGTTAAAGCAGATACCCTCAGATCATTCTCAGTTTGTGCTCCCCTGTGTCACTTCGTGTGCGCTTTATAATTAGTGTTCGTTTCGTCCCTGTTGCGTCATACAGTACTTAGCGCAAGAAAAATGAATGCGAGCAGAGCAGAGTGTTCAAACCCTATGCTTCTGCCGGAAAGTATAGGGAAGGCGATGGTATTTCAAAATGTTCATTCACTCACGTGATTGACCTGAGAAAAAGTTTCAAATTTATTCTACAGTTTTTCTAGACGTCCGCTATTGATTTCGGTCACCCCCTCATCCCCGATCCTAACTCCGAATTCACTACTAAAGATTCACAAAGAGCCACGTTGAATTTCATCGCTGTTAGCAGTTCAGAAAACTGAAACACTTTTCCTCTGTGAGTGCTCTGTCGTCCCATTGGCTTAAAGCGGCACGCATTGTCTGCCTTTCATTTTCGAAAGGTACTGGGACCATGAACCACGACAGTCATCCTTGAAGCGGGCCACAAAACAAATAGTGCTCTTTTCGAAGACGACAGAGAGACTGCGCGGTGGACGCTGTTATGTGTGCGCGTGCGCATCACTTGTTCTTCCTTTCTTTGTCCCTTTCCTTTCTCCTCGTCTGCCTGCTTCACTTCCTCCCAGTGTAGAGCGAGAGAGAGAGCAAAGGCAGGGAGTTTAACCAGAAGCAAATCTCCCGTGTGCAAATCTGCACGTGGTTTGGGGAAATTGGGGTTTAGAAAGAGGGAAGGAGGAGAAAGAGACAGAAACACAAAGACCAAGTACTACAGGTGTTCACTGAGTCCTGTAGATCGAAAAAAAAGCACAATAATGCTTTAACAGTCTTTTCATTAGATATAGAGTCATGCCTACGTTGGAGGATCGTCTCTTATGAGAGAGGTTGGTCGTCGAACTTGTTGAGCACGGCAATAAGCGAGTGTCTGTGTGCACAATACTGCGGACACTGGCACATAATATGGTTGATGGTCTCCTCCTCACCCCAGTGGGTACACAGTGTAAGGTAGGTAAACCAGGTGCAACCTGGTTAACATCCCTGTCTTTCCTTCTTCTTTTCCTCTCCATCTCTCAGAAACCTTAAGCGCTTGTCCAGAGGCTGCGGCTTGTTGGCTTTTGAAGGACACAGAGCAGCTCCTGAAGTTAACCACAACAGCACAGCGCAACGAATCATCATGGAAGGGATATCGCAAGGAATAACAATGCATCGGTACCAACTAGCCCAGCTTTCAACACTGTAAGCGCAAGGCAGGAACGAGGCGGGCGACAAGTGTCAGAAGGTGACCGCCGACGGCGCGCTTTGTGAACTTTCAACCCGGCAAGGACGCCAAGTCCCACGAGATAGCGGCGGCACATTAATCGTCTCGGAAACAAGCGGCACGCGACGGGGCCCCCCGTGCTTAACAGAGCACGAAACCATAAGGAGCTACGACCGTAACGATGGCGAGAAGGAACTAAGTGCTCGAAAAATAAAAACACACAACCGACCGGAAGCCGCAAAGTATTACCAAGCGACGACCGTGACTCGTGAAGAGTTGTGCCCCCCTCTCGGATTCGCCGCGTAATTGCAGTTCTCTTCTGCGATGTTGTAACAGGACGTAATGAGCTGAATTCGCATTGCGTGACCTCATCGGGGTGGCGATTACGTGTATACTTCCAGTGATCGCTTTAAGTGCCGAGGGGGGGATTGTTCGGGGATTTGGTAAGCCAGAAACGAACGGCTATGTCGTCGATACTGCTGTACGACCGCGAAACTTGTTGGTTTATCCCTGAGAGGCTTAATAGTGGCAATCTCGTTACGCAGCTTGGAGCGTGGTCAAGTCGCGAGAAGTACATTGTAGTTGAGAAGAAAAGAGTTGGCGTAACCGAGAGGGAAGTACGAGACTTGGAGAGTTGATGTCAAGGCTTTTGGGTATACGGCAAGAACAATTTCGTCGTCTAGGGGGCTCAGTAGGAAATATGCGAAATTCCGTACGCAGGTTCCCCAACACGACTAACCTACCCTAAGCAAGATATTCGCTTTCCCTCTCGTAGCACTGTTCAACCTTAGATACGTGTTTTCAAAGCTTGGATGGTGCGAGCGAGGAAAGGCAGCAAGAATGGTGTCAGCAGAACGCACGTTGACACCTTAATTGCGACTCTAACCCGAGGTTCCCCATCAAGGCTAGGTCCCATTAAGTGCGCGGGGAAGCCTGTTTGTCGTAGGCTGCGTATTTACGTCGCAGGCCGTGGTTGTGAACTCATAAAATGATTGTGAAAGGGACGTCACAGCCGTATGCTCTCCTGTACTTTACGTAAATGCGAAAGTTGTGGAATATGCTTTTCGCGTATATAGGCTTTCCTGCGAAAATTGAGATTTCTTTTCTCGTCGGTATACGAAGACGATTATGCACCTTTGAATAAATCTTTGATATCCATCTTCATGTAGCCAATATGACCAATAGCCTGAAATAAAAGCAGTAATGGAGAAGTTGTAACAATAATAACGAGATCGCTTGATACGCACAATGTTGATTAGTGGGAATAGCAAACAATGAACCCCGGAATACCGGCTTCCTGCACAATAAGGCCAGTCTGCCAAAAATGAAAAAAAAAATGCCCCCGCAAATGTATAACTAATAAATTATTCAGCATCGGCATCTAAGAAAGCAAGTACAATTGAAGAACTTCAACTACTGCATTTCAGTCAAGAAGACCAAGGAAAATTATAACACGAACTTATTAAGGTCAACAATATTCACTCACCGTTTATTCAGCACTACTGACTGCATAAACCAATTTGAATATTTGCAAGTTAAAAAATGAAGCACGCTGCCATAATTTCTTTTGCAGTCGTTTCCCTCGTTGTGATATCTGCCTACACCTTATTAGAGTTTATCTAATTTTGTTTTCTTGTCAAAAACTTTCTCTTGACATTTTAACTTGCTTCCTTTTGATGTTGCAGAATTCGCTACCTCGCTTGCAGAGGACGTGTCATAAAACTACGACCTTTTAATTCAATAATTTTCGTACACACCTCGCACAATTGTTGAATTGCAGTCGAAACAAAACACGGCTGCACAGAGAGAACAGGGAGAGAATTGGAGGAGGCTCTAAGTCTTTTGATTCGTAATCTCACAGCTGTCAGCCATTCAATGACGGGAACCCAACCTGCGAACAGGTCGCTTAACACGCCGTTTCTTAATAACCGAGCGGACACGCTTCTCAGGCCGCATGCTCGGCGCTACGACCTTTGACCTTGGCACGTCCGAGGAACGCCTTAGTCAAGAGCAAATCTCGTTCCGGAACCAGCCCCGGAAGTTAGCCTATAACGCACGCGCATACGTGCGAGACAACTTCCGTGTCAACGCTGCAGCCGACGCAAGACAAGGTAGGCAGGAAGTTTCCGAGCCAAGCGCGAATCGCTTCAACACCCCCCTCCATACAGCGCTAGCACAGTACAGCAAAAACTAGGTGCGCGTGCATGACCGGAAATAAGACGCCCCGGTGAAGATGAGACATTCGGTGCCGCAGACAAAGATTCCCGAGGTTGAAAGATGGGAGTCTCGGCACCGGAAATTTCCGTCCGCTCAAGCAGACGTCGCTACGCTGGACAGACGGGCTGTGACACTCGTATTTGGCTCGATGGACGTTATTGATTGGACATAGTCGGTAAACGCGGAAAAAAAAGAGACGCAGCCCTTATTCGGCTACAGGCTTTACAGAGCACTGGTTGATGACGTGTTAAAGTAGGTTCCAATGACAGCTACAGAAATTGCCGTCGCGTAAGAGGCTCGCTTTGGTCAGAATCGCATAGGCTTGAGCCGAGCACGGTTTGACAAGAACTGGGGAACTTCCTACTCGCGGCGAAGCATTGTGTAGGGCATGTCTGTCGTATGTATGAGGAAAGCTTCTGGCCTGCTAATGTTCCTTTGTCATGGGTGAAAGATTGTTGAGCAGACAAATGACGCAATGTATCGCGAAGACAGCGGTGAATAATACTGCAAGAAAGAAATGTACAGGGGTAGTTGTAGAATTATATGGCACTACGTCTAGACTACAGGGCTTACGAAACACTCAAAACAACCTATAGCAGTATACAAAAAAGCTAGAGCTTGTTTAGGCAAAAAACTATCGTGTACTGGGTTTTGAGTGCACCCTAAAGAATCCGAGGTCGTTGAAATTAATGCAAGGCAAATTAATGCAGAGCAAATTAAGATAAGCCTTTGTCCAAACAGCTGCGAATAAAAGCTTCCATAAAGTTATACATTTTTGCCAAATGCAGTCGAACGCGGATATATCGAATGTCAAGGGGATCAAAAGAAGGTACGATATATAGGTAATTCGATGTATAAAATAAAAAAAGTTATAGAGAAATATTCAAAGGGATTTTACAGCTGTTACATAAACCCAATAATTCGTTTTATGTGGGTTCGGTATATCCGGGTTAGACTGTAATTCTAGCCTACTCAGGCCGTAGAAGTCTCAGAGTGCTAAAGTCTGCCCATGTACGCAGTTAGAATGCCACAACGTGCATTACTATGGCACACAGAAAGGAAGTTGCTTACATCACAAAGAAGTAACAGTCAGAACCGATTTGTCTAATCCGCATTTATTTTTTTTTCGTACTATCACACTAATTAAAGTAGGCCTTTAAATAATATTGAAATATTTCTTTCTTCAAATTCTTACTTTAAACTAGTACGTTTTTATACGGCTGTACTCTTCCCCCAGCCCAAACCACCTTTAACCGCTAGGTTCACCTCTGTAGTTCCTCGTAGTGGGTGAACGCAATTATTTGAGGGAAAAAAAAGCAGGCAAGCGAAAATAATATGGCGGTCTTAGCAGTGGGAAAATGCTGCTGTCGTAGTAACTGAGCTCAGAGCCGAAGGAATCAATGTAGTCTGCTGTCTCTTTATTTTCTTTCTTATTACGTACAGGTCGATTGTAACCTAGGTCACCTCGTGCAGTAGCGTTCCTACTCCATTCCTTCATTCACGATCCCACGACACAATGCAAAATATACAGATGCAGTATCTCAAGCAATTAACCGATTAGGTTATCACGGTAGGCAATCTTTCTTGTAAGCCCGAAGTGGTCGTTGTTCTTCTTTCGGTTACTTTACTTTGCGAGTAAATCCCAACGGCTTAGTGAAAAACCCACACCACGGTGGTTGTCTCGCGCGAACGCTGTTGCAGCGCGCACTTGGGCGCCCGGGATTATCCCGGGCGGCTGAAGCCCCCAAGCGAAGCGGAGAAAATCCCCGTCTAGCTGGGTCCGTGCACAACAGGAAATAGGACCTATAGCCACCACCACTTCTCAGACTGTCGCAGGGAGACGCGAAAACACACAGTCCCTCGGCGCCGCGGTTTCCTTTTCGCTGAAAGGGCTTCGCACTCTACGTCGGCGTTGCTGGCCTCCCAGCGTCCGAAGAAAGCGGCTTTCCAAGGCGGATTCGGTATCGATCCGTGTTTTTCCCGCTGCTCGTTGTGCGATGACTGGCTACCGCGGTGACGTCACTGTCGAGCAGTCTGCCAGATGTGTCTATTGGCTTCATTGTTTGCTTACTCATTTCCACCAGCGCGGTCCGGCTGAGTTGATGCGGCTGCTGCACACGCGGTCGCATAGGTTCGATTCGCGGTCGCATTTCGATGAAAACGGAATCCTGTTCTTCTAGCTCGTATTTGTTGTTTGTTTTTCTTTCAATCGAACATGGTGTAGCCTAATTCTGTGTTTTCTTGTTTCTGTTGTTTCTTGTTTCTGTGGCTCTTGTGAATGTGTTCGCGAGTGCTCGGAATGTGGCATTCAGGGATAGGGGCCTCATTGGCAACTGCACGAGAACATTCATATTATGTCAGCATTTATATGTGCTCAACATTTGTATTCCATCTGCACGAACTTAGAGGAATATTGCCGTGTTCTTTCCTTGTTTTTCGTCTTGTTACTGTTATGACCATTATGAGCATGTTCATTATGTCAGAGAAGAGGATAAACTGGCGGCCACATAGGCACCAACGTCTCCTTAATATAAATTAATAAAGAAAGATGGAGGGGATAATGTCTAGTGCGCCTAGATTTCACCACACTTAAGGCAAATGCGAACGGAACAGGTGGATCCCAAGCCATCTGTAGTGCGGCCTGTTGCATCGTCGGGGAGTTGTGTTTTTTCGTATAATAGAGAGGTGCATTTTTCACTTGTTAACCTAATGGCTTAAAAGGCAATAAAGAGGAGTTTAATGAATTTGCACTGCTTCCGCGATAAAGTAGCACATGAGAGCGAAATGGACATCATGTAATAATACAGGTCTTAAAGGTATAAGAAAGACGTCACTCGGTAACACGTGACACATATATATACTTGGTGGTTTCGCTTTAAGCGGGAGAAGCGTTGACAGTGACAGCAAGGTCTAGCGTTGCGCAAGGACTCCCGGGACGGTGTTTATATAACTATACGCGGATCCGCCACGTGTCGGTGTGACGCAGCACGCAAGGCAACGGCCACTGCGCAGAAGAAACAGTACCGTGGCAGCTACCAGGCGTCTCACAACGCTGTCGTGAGGAGGAGCAACGCCACTGGCGACGCTCCTCCTCCACGGAAGAACGTCATGACTGTGGCGGCGCCGACGGTGGGAACGCGTGATGATCGTCCGTGTTATTGCCTTCGTAATAGAGAAAAGGCACAAACCATATTTTGTTAAACGTGGAGACGAAGATTGAAGCAATGGAATGAGCTGTAACCCACTCCACTATGGCGAAGTTTAGATCACCTGTAAGTCCGGGTCGTACGTATGCTTTTCTGGTCTGCCATACCTTCGCTACATATGAGGCGATGGCAGAATACGGGGAAAACGTTTCGGGACACGCTCAAGGGCCTCAGATAATCTGAATTCAGAGGCCTACACTGCAGTGTTTGTCTAGCCACGGTGATGAATTGGAATGTTAAACCCCCAGAAATCGTTAAGGGATATCTGACTTTTACCTTACCAGACTGGACTTCTGCACTGCCGCACTTCTGCATTTCACAACGAATAATCTCCTGGCTAATCAATTAGGTGTTTCATTTCAAATTCTCTCGTGTTTCCCTCGTCCCTCGTGTTTCCGCAGCTACGCTGAAACACTTCAATAATGCACGCCGGCTGTCTGTTCGCGGCTGTTTAGAGCGCACTTAATAGGAAGAAGCTTCGGTGCACAAGGGCGACGCCTGGCGGTGGCTGCTTGGTTCGATCGGGTCTCCACGTAAGGGGCCTTGGACATAACCTGCACGGTGCTCTGACTGTTCGAGTTCCCCTGCTGCCGTGCACGCTTCATCGGCGTCTCTCCCGACAAGGCCAGGCAGACTAGAGGACAATGTCGCCACTGCGTCCTTCCGACACGGCCACTCGGCTCCGGACATCGGTCGTCACAGCACGGCGGCGCCGGGCACAAGTAAACACAGCCACAACAGCACACGCGCGTGCATACGACAGGCGACGAGCGCGTCGGAAGTAGCCTGGCTATCGTTGCGCGATGGCCGGTCGACTGAGCGCATCGCCGACACGGCCGCGTTCCAGGCGACCGGTCACGGATGACCGGTCATCAGCGGGGAAGCACTTTCGCTGGCGGCGGCGAACGTGACCTCCGGCGACCCCTCCCTCTCTCTCCCTTCCCGCCACCACCCTTTCCGGCAATTTGGAAGCACGCTACAGTGTGCGACGCGACAATGAGTATGCGACACAACGATGAGCGTGGCATGCGAGCCAGCCTCTGCGCGATAATGGCGAAGACGGCAAGAGGTCTGCGGGAGGCTCGTCTAATTCAATTCCTTGGTCACTGCGGGATGTTTCCCCGAGGTCAGCGAACCCATAAGTGGTTTCTATAACGTTTACTAGGCCGAACTGTGGCGCGGCGAATCGTTCAGCTACGATGGAAATTTTGAGTAGTATGCGTGGATTCGTCCGACATTCGCGCTTGTTGGGACATCGGACGTTCTTGTGACGCAATTTACTACGCTTTATCTTTAATTAATGTTCATGCAATCGTGGTTTTCTAAACGCAACAAAACAACCACTTCTCTGCGCAAATACGTAATCATAACGAATTGTCGCATTTTAAACGCCACATATTTTGCGTGAAATGATCGATCGACGAAGTCACAAAAGCAGTTTGAAAAAACCCAGAAGGAAAGTTTGGGCGAATTCACGTGGGTACTGTAACTGAACACGTCATTCTTATGCTGGCTAACTTGTCATTCATGCAGCTCTTGCATACACTATCACCAAATTTCCCTCTAGTTATATTTAAGACGATATCACTTTGTGCGGACTTCACCTACTCTGGAGGTATACCTCTTACACAAAACTCGAGATGTGCTAAGCGTACGCGAGCACGTCACAGTGGGCACGAAATCGTAATTTTACAAAGATACGAGGTACAGAAAAACGTCACTTGAGAATGGGCAAGGTCGCTTGTGACGCATGCGCACTAAGCTGCCGTGACGTCACAGTCATCACAATGGTGCCGGAAAATCCGTGGGGGTATCCATTCCTTCGTCACTCTGGGACGTTGCGTTGGGGTCAATGAACCCGCGTGTCTTTCTCATGCTGACGATGGCGCCTGGGCTTCGGGGTGTACTGACCCAGATGACTCCGGAAGCATAGTGGGCACTGGCCGCCACTGTGGGCACCGACCCGAACTGTGGGCACTTTGAATCTTCGAGTGGAGTCGATGCAGATGGTGTGCATAGCCGTCGTGACTTCTGTCGATGGAATCTATCGAAAAGCAACTGCCGCTAGCGGCGGCTGAATGAAGATTTGATCGCTTGTAGTCCTATTTTTGACACAATAACTGCACGTTGTGGCGGAGATGGCTCGCGAGGCGAAATAGTTACGAAGTATTTGTCGGTTTGGTTTGACCAATTCAAGCTTCTTCTGCTTTTTGTTTTGTTTTTCTGTGCTCAAGGCGATGTTCGCGCCTGGCATCGCCTATATACTATAGACGACGCTGGCTATCACTTCAGAACAGAAAGTCTCCGACGTGATAACGTTGCACGAAACTCAGCAACTGCTGCAAGCAAAATTGTTTCTATTAATTCAGTGACTTAAGCTCCTAATCATCGCAATTAGCATGCCTCCACAGTTACCTGGTAATTAGCCATGCCACCGGGTCTGGATTTTTCTGTTTACCTTCAGCGACGGCATAAACGCACCTCGAGCGTTAGTGTAATCGCTATGGCAACGTCATTGTGCGGAAACCATGTGCGATCATTTTCAATGTAAGCGATGAAAAAAAAAAAAAAAACACCGCCCAAGCACTCCGTACAGATGGTTAACCAGCGAAGCTGAAACGTGCTGCCCCGGTGTTTAGCAGTGGGTTAATCCTGACGCTGTATTGAAGCGTTTCTCAATTATTGGTTACATGTTTGTGTTTCTATAGTGGAACGCCAGCGCCAATGGCGGGCGGATGCTGCTAACCACGACTCCGAGCTAACTCGAACGCATGCGACAACGGCGAGCCAAGGAGGCGGCGTTGCGGGCCGAGCAGGCGCGCGTGCTTGGGTACGACGCAGAGAACGACGTCACTAACGGCACTGCCAATGGCGAGCGCGCTTGGGTGCGACGTAGAGAACGACGTAATAATACACTATAACGAACGTTTTGCTTTGTCGAGGCATCTTCAGCGTTAGTGGGTTCCCCACTATCCCTCTTCAATAACTGCCGTAGCGCAAACTCGGTCAAAGCTCGGGCGTGCGCCGAACTCGTGGCTTTCTGCATCGCACGTACACCCGGACGAGGTTGTATATTTGAGGCATTGCGGTGTCGCCACAGAATACGGCGAATACGGGATTTCACTGGTGGCACCGATACATCATGCAGGTTACTACAGAGAAGTTATGACGTCAGAGCCCATGCACTGACATGAGGGCGATGGCTGAGTGACACTGCAGCCAAATGTTTGTAGGCGCTGTTCACATATGCTATCTGAAAAGCCTCCGTGCTTGCTCTTGTTTGTGTGGAAGTAACGTCTGCATGAATAATTCACACTACGGGTGACTTTATCACAAATATCGTTGGTCAAAGCTTTCTAAGTTTCTTTAATGTCCTATAAACTAACATCTTCGAATAGAAGTAAAAATATATCTGAAACTGTGGCCTTGAAATATTTGCTATTAGAGATATTGGAAACAGGTGCTCCGAAGTCAAGGTTTTAGCACAGACGTATTTGTAGAAAAAAATAAAATAAAGGGTCAACAAAATGTCGACGCTAAAGAACCCAGCTGAGGGTAAAGTGCCCGAGCCTTGTCTGTCTCTATAATTGATGCGATGCTGTGAAAATTTGCAGCAGCAATGGGCCATCGACGTAGTAACCACTCTTCCATAGGGTTTACGACTAATTATACTTGTTATTGATTACATACGTAGTTGCTGGTTATTGTTACGTGTGCTCGGCATAGTCAGGAATCATTTTATACCATTTTGATCTTCATACAACATCTACAAGTCACCTAACCAATCGTCTTTTTTTCTGCAAGTGGTTACCAGATACCAAGATCCGACGTACGCCAACCCTGTCTGAAGTCAGCTAAAAAGAGCTTGTCTTCAAAGTTCGTAGTTTTGCCCAGAAGACAAAGCCTTGATAACGATAGCAAATTACTTGACGACTACACCAAGTGGGGCTCGTAGTTTTATCAGCCGTACAAATTGCAGTAAACATTCGCTTATTAATAAAATTAACATGCGTGCCGTCACGCGCGCAGCCTAACACGAATAGCCAGATCTCACTGGATGACCGCGTACACTTGCTGTCACGACGCTAGGGTGATGAAGAGCGCTGCCAGCCACGGCCAGGCTAGAAAAAGAGAAGCGCGCCCTTGATCACGTGACATCCTTCATTTGGCGCGCGGGAAGGCGGCGCGGATCAACTTACAAACTTCTCGATTACCCTCCCACCCCTCCCATCCACAGCATACGGCGCGCGGGATACCAACGTATTAGAGTTACTGTATACAGCCTATACAGTAAATGTACAGCATATCGCACTTGGACTTTATACGTAACATCACGGCGTCGACGACGACGAAAATACTTCTGCAGTACCCATCGCAATAAAGAATGGAGGAGAGATGGCGACAGTACCAGTCATTGGCATATAAGTAACATTATGAGATAAAGCAGACATAAGCAGAATGGTATAGTCGGGTACAACTAAAGAAGGCAGGAGATGCCCCGCCCAGATGACCGAAGCGCGACAGTAGAAATACTCCCGCTGACGCTCGAAGCACGGGCTGCCATGTTCTCCGTCGGCGGGGTCACCAGCCGTCCGGCTCATGACGTCAGTCTAGAGTGCGCGCCCATTGGTGGAGGCTCGTGGGCACCCGCCTTTGAGGGGCAAATGCCGCTGCTTTCTAAAGTTGTACCCGACTATAGATTACTATACGGTAATACGCAAGTAGCTTATGCAGGCTAGGTGACTGTTGCGACCACCCCGGTTCAGAGAAGGTGCCATCGGATCTCACCGACGTCATCGTCATCATCACATTCCAGGGAGCCCTCCTTTACACAAACGTCTTGTGCTTAGGGCATGTGTGCCTATGACTAGCAGCACTACCTTTAGTATCAAGTGCAGGCTACTCAAGAACGTCGCAGCGATCAAAAAACCAAGTAGTCGCTTCCGCGAATCGTTTCCTGTGCTCGCTTATAGCGACGCCTGAAAGCGGCGCTGAAGTCTCTATAGCGTTTCCGTCGGCAGGCGGCAGCACTGCCGATTGACGGCAGACGTCACTCAAGCGCTAAGCCTGACGATCGGCTACGTGTGGCAAAGTTCCCCCCGATGAGCGGTGCATCGCTCGAAGCGGTTCGTTTTTTTTGTCTAACTGCAGCATTAGGAAAACAAGTAGACAGACACATTCGAACTGGTACAGGAGTAAGAAATAAATACTATGCGATAGAGTAAAGAAAAGAGAAAAAGAAAGTTTTTTTTTTTTTTGCACGCTCATTTGGTTCACAGTCTTCGTGCGCACGGGGGTAGGACGATCGCCAGGCCTGTGTTCTTCGCGGCCCCAACGCCTGCAATGGCTCCTTGGGGCGGCTGGCGCTACCTTTGCGAGCAGCTCTGGTCAAGCGAGGCACAGGGGAGTAAATGACCACTCTGGCAGTGTACAGGGGGAGGTCAGGGGACACTGAAAGAAATGTGCGAAAAATATTTCACAAAGAAAAAAAAAAGATTCGCCAAGAAAATAAGGCGGGAAGAATGCCAAGAATAGAAAACGAAAAATTTGAAAACAGAAAACGAAAAGTTGAAAACCGAATAGATGAAACGAATTTTTTATAGTTCGCTGGCTGTCAACTTGAGCCATACCGCAAAAGACACGTAAAGTCTAAGAATAAAAAAAACAAAATTATGGAGGTGGAAATATTAGAGTGTAAACGGAAAATAGCAGGGGAGGGGAGTAGGTGATGAAGGAAATTGTATAATTAGAACCTAAACTGTCCGCTACACTCTAGACATTCTTGGTGTGTTTGTCGCGTTCTGTCTTGACAATGAGTAGAAAGTTCTTGTCTACACGCAATAAAATGGGTACACATTAGGACGACGCAAATCTTGCCTCAATTTCCGTGTCCTTACTGCAGATGACTTTAAATGTGCTGAATATAGGCTCTCTGCCGTATGAACGGCCTGGAAAAGTCGCGAAATCAGCGCTCGCAGGAGGGCGTGCAGTAAAGTGAAGAATGCGTGTCACTCTCCCTGGCACACTCTTTTTTTTCCTTATTTTCTTTTCCCGATCAGTTGGAACGAAGGGTGGGTACCCAGTTCATGAGAATACATATTGAGGCTTATAAACAATAGCTGACTATTCAAATACTTAACGGAACTTCACAAAACGCAATAGATCAATTTACGACCGCCATAGTATTCTTTCATGTAAAAAAGAAACAATTCCTTGAGAGAAAATAAGAGGTAGATCAGGACGGAACAATATAGAAGGCAAATTTTATTATATCAATGATTGCGCCTAAACTGGTGCGCCCTCGACGTCATGGTTGGTTCAGGAAAGTCGGGTCATCAGCATGAACTACCAGTCGTAATCATTATCAACAGGAGCCTATAATTCAACTTGTTAACAGAGCAAGTGCGCATATCATACATCTCCAATCGATACTACCCTGCGCCAGCCTGGCTTGCTCCTCTTATTTTAGCAGAAATTTGAGTCGTTTGGCTTATTGAAACAGTTTGGAATACAAGTCATATATGCACGTATTCTGTTAGTTACAGAAAGAGGTCTCGTGGTAAAATTGTCAAGGGGAGGTTCTAGCAGACAGTGTGTAAGAAAAATAAGCAAGAGTATGCTACTAAAACATCAGCAACAAAATGTCACTACATATATACGTCAAGTGCAGAGCAGATTGGCGCGATGTGATTGTCTCTAGTTTCACGGCCTCGCAATATCTGAAAGTATCATTCACTTTCTTTCAAGGAAGCGGTCAAGACCTTAATGCTTCCGCAAAACCTGTTTTTATTACATAATTCACTAAATATTTGCTTTCGCGATCACGACCGGGAATTACGCGAACCAGCAAAGAGAAGGGCACGCCTCCAACGACGAAGAACCTGAATCTCTTCCTCGATCTTCTAATGAACGTTACATCACAGCCGCGCGCACTCGTCAACAGATCGCTCGATCTCGACAAATTGAAAAGCGTGACCTTCGCTTATCACCCCAAGCGCCTCAACTCGCCGAGCTTAATCGACTGACCCTGTCGCCCTAATAAAAGTGGCTCAACGCACATCATCTCTCGCGCCACGAGACAAGGATGTCGCTCTCGAAATCTCTCGGTTGCATCCATGTCCAAGAACCGGGAAAAGATTCATGCACTGTACACCTGCAAACTCACGCGGGCTCACAGACTCACACAAGCGTACCAGCGCGCATGCGCTTACGCGTCCTAAAGAGAACGGCCGCGTAGACCCATTACAAGCAGCGAGGTCGTTGATAGGCCACGCGAATGCGTCTAAACCGGCGAGCGCGTTTCTTCGCTTCAAGGTAGCATAAATACGAAACGCAGTTCCATCATCGTTCGACGCGTAAGCGCACCGCGGAATTGTTCGTGCATCGTAGTGCCGGTTACGCGAGCGGTATTGCACGCGTAATGCGCATCAGAGAACTGCTCGTACGACCGCAAAATCCCAACGCAAAACGTATGCAACCACCGCCGTTCGTATAATACCGGCTCGAGGATTGTCCTGAAGAGGAGGCCTCCATCCGCACAGGGAAGGCGCGTTGCGTCACTATTGCATCGCCGCAGTTATACCACAGCGGCGCAAGCTCGCACATTCTATAGTCTCGTTGCTTTCATCCTGTTACTCGGCACGGCGCGCACCGGGACTCGGCTTCCTTTCTCTGCACTTTCGGTGTCGCGGGGTTGCTTCTGCGCATGCGCGCTGCTAAAGCGCCTCGTTTTCGTTCCCCTTTTCATTTCAATTCTCTTCCTTCTCCCTACGTCGTTTTGTTACTTCCTCCGAACAGGCTTTAAGAGTTACCGCCCTCCGCCCCGGCGGCGTGCGTGGCGAAGCCGCCGGGCCCACAAACAATGGCACTGTCTTCAACGCGTGATCGACTGGCGAAACGTGGCCGTTGACCCCTTTCGACCGGCGGTCCGCCGCGAGAGTGGCTTGCGCCGTCTGCACGCGCCTGCGCCGAAACGTCTCGGTGAACAACAGGGTGCGACCAAAACGACAGCGCGCTGCGCGCGTGCCTTATCCGTGTCGACATCTGGTGTCTACGAGCTCGGCCGAGACCGCGCAAGTGCCGGCCACACCAACGCTTACGCGGCAATGCTAGCCATGCCAATGATTTCCCGCGTTTTCGTCGTCATAATGACGGATAAACGCGAGCTGTTGTATGCGGCCGCCGCGCTTGAGATCGCGAACTCGCCCCACTGGGCCGAGATCCCTTGCAACGTGGCCTATGAGATCGGGAAGCACGCAGATGTGGCAGAAGCGGAGCTTGTTATGTTGGAGGCCATTGATATAATTGAACGGAAGCTCAAACAGGTGAACCGCGGCGCTGATAGCGTTCTCGCTGTCGGAACTCGATAACTCTGAGAAGGCATCAACACACTTTTTCTGGCTCGTGCACTGCTCCAAGCTGCATAGGTGGCATTGCAAACAAGCACTCTGAGACTCTGACGACTTGCATGAAAGCCCCCCCTCCCTTTTCTGTCGTCCGAGTTCACGGCGTGTGGACTTATCCTAAAGGAACATGTCTGACGCGCGCCACACGGTGGCGCATCACGACGAACCATTCTGGCCCCATGTTGCGATGCGAGCTTCCGGGGTTAGGGGATAACAATGTCACTCGTTTCGATGACCCCTCGTCGTGCCGCAGCCGTTTACCGTACGGAACTCCACCGATCATCTCCCGTCGCAATGCAGGTCACGTGGCATTGCAACACACCGCCCATCCGCATGGCGAAGCGGTGAGCAGCCTACAATGTATTACGTCGTGCAACGACCGCGACGATCACCATTCGAAGAAACGATGCAGTTATGTGGGTCGCTGAGACGGCTATGTTGTGGTCAGAAGCAGAATCGTGCTCCGATAAAGATCGCGAATTAAGAGGCCGGGCTGGGCGCAATTAGGGTCTCTGATCGGGGAGACTCGATCTGCATAATTAACGCGCTTGCATACATCGATAACAATCTTTAATCAGGGGAAAACAGATAAAGGCTCAGGTCAACGTACGTCGCCTCCACGTACTCGCGGTACACAGGGATGTAAATATGCTGATAACGGCCAAAGGGTACGCACAGTGATGGCGTCGAAAGTTTACGAAGCACATCTCGTTCTGAGAAAAAGGAAGAACTGATAACTTCTTTAGACTAAGCACGCAACCTCTAATTAAGATTAGCTGGCTCTCTACCAGTGTACGCTAGCAATATAACGTTGTACTCTTTTAATAGATCCAGTCAAACAACTCAGATTAAACTCGGCTGTCTCACGGAGCCTGCATCCCGCAAACTTCTGGCGCAGACTGTACACAATAAGGATTAAAGGGTGAGGGAGGTACGAAGGTTTAGTCTTTCTAAAACGAACGTGTTTTTTTCCCGTAAAAGTGTGCTCAGATATCGAACTTTAGACACGGACAAAAAAGTCAAAGCCAAATTATTGAATTAAACAGTCATGAGAAATGTATGACATGTTGTTGAAATCTAACTCAAGAAACCACATATTTGCTGGTGTATAATATGTGCTGGGCTTCGAACTATATATTGCAGCTCCAGCAACTCATTCTGAGAGGCAGACGAACGAATATGTTGATAGATGAAGCTACTATCCTCCGGTGCACTTTACATTGCAGGAGCGAACAGCGAGAAAATGCGTATTGAAGTGCAGTTTTCGTGCTGTGACTGGCCGGTTAGTTCCTGCAATTACTGCACGTTCATTTGAATAGTTAAAATGGCACTTGTAGAGATAGTTCAAGCGATTGATAGCTAAAGCTTGCAGGGAAACTCTTCAACAGACATAGAGTGCAATTCTCGGCACGTGTAAAGAATAGCGGTGTTAAATATTTGTAAAAATTATTATCACTGGCCCGTATTAAGCAGCGAAAAGGTTAGGGCAGGGGTTGTACAAAAAACAACAACAACAGAATATTCATCCGAAGCTACCGTAGTGGTAAATGATTCGTTCAGACATGAAAACACGCTCATGCTGACAACATGTGACGTGGTAGACAACTTTCTTCACAAAATCTCGATTTCCGCAGTGAGGCACTTCGTAGTTTCTTATTTCGATGGTTAAATTTGACAGGAACAATATTCGAAGCATGGGATCGTCGTGTTCATTGTTGAAGAGATAAAAATAACCAGCTAAATGTCTGTTAAAATGATATATCGGTCTACGCGAATATATTTTTTTTTGTGCTGCATAACCGTCGGATGGTTTCCGACGTGGTGGTTGAGCCACCGTCGTTAGAAATCCAATTCACTGAAGACTTCTCAGTTACTCGTATACTACTCACAAGTGCGAGTCTGACTGCCCGCACGCACATGACTCAGCAAGTTTAATGAAGTTCCGTTATCAAAATGCAGAATGGAGACTCGGGTAACTTCGGCACTATCGTTGAAGCCCTTATCTCGCCGAGTGATCAGCGTCTGCGTTCCTGTAGTCGTAGGATCGGATAGCGGTAACAAGGTGGTCAGCAGGGCCAGTATTTTGTAGCGATGCCTTATGACTTATTCTATACTATTCTTATCATCCACCGCTCACGACCGGCTGATCCCGTGGATAACGCGAGCGGACCGTCGCTCTGACCACTGACAAGGCGTGATAAGCGCGAAAAGGCATTATTACCGGAAAGGCATCGCTACGAAATACCGGCCCTATAGATAGCACAAGGCCTGTTCACTCCGATCTATGACGTCATGCAACCTGGCCCGACTGCCATAGAATCTAATGGGGATGATCCCGAGTAAGCAACAGTGATTTAGACGTCATCGCTTTCGTCACGCCAGCCTTGGCAATGGAATGTTTGGGCCAGGTAGCGTGACGTCATGGATCAGAGTGAACAGGCCTTGTGCTATCTAGGTGGTGCTGGCTTGTCACATTCGCCGGCGCTTTCTTTACGTAGTCGTCCAGCTTCGCAAACCTTGCAGCACACGGAGTGGCCAGAGTGGCGCCCTGGTCATTCCGGTGTCGTACGGTGCGCTACTTCGCCTTTCGTATACTGTTTCAGTGCTGTTCGTAGCACGAGATAAAAGCGTGTTCGAAAGAAATTTTTTTTTGTTGGTGCTGAGGGTGAAACGTTCGACGCGCCTGGCGCAATCGTTCCTGATGGCGTTATGTCCATCGCGTGGCCTTTCCTCAGAGAATGTCTCGCAATCTGGTCGACGGCTATGAAGCCGTCGTCAGCGGTGGCGTCGCTTCTGGTTTGATCTGCCGCGGTGCCGTAGTGATGTGACGACTTCGAGTGAACGCGATGGTTAAAAGATGTGCAGTCGTGACGACTGCAGCTTCACGGACACAAGTCGACGATCCGTCCCGAAAGGTAAATGTTTGGTGAATCAGCGACTGTATGCGTGGACACGCCCCATTGCTTACAGTTTTACAGTGCTCACAGTCGTTCCACCCACTTTGCTCGGGCGACTGTCTGGCCGAGCAAACTATGCCTATGCCGTAGTCAGCGTAATTGAAGGTGTCGAAGTGCTGTGCCGATTGTGATATACTAAGTTTGAATCTGGTTTGTGACGAGCGCCGAGCTTGGGGGCAGCGCTACCTCACAGGATTCGCACGCCTGATAGCATTAAACCAATATAGCTAACCGATCAGTGTCCCTAACAGCGTATCGAGGCAAGTCTACCGGGAAGTCGCTTGACTGTCACTAATTATCCGATGCGTTCTGCCCAAATTTTTTAAACTATTTTTTTGGGGAGGGGGGGGGGGGACGGTGGCGAGCTGTGGTAGTTGGGGGTGTGCTTTCGGATCGATTTCACATACTGATCGAAATGTAATCAGCAAAGCTTTCTAAATTGGTGGCTGATTTTAAAAAGGAGAGATAAAAGACGATAACGTGACTGTGCGAAGGGTTTTGGTGAACGCAAAATGGATCTGACAAAATGGTCAGGTAGAATGGCCACAAGATATGTCAGCTATTGCCACTAAATAACCTGCGTGAGTTTTTCAACGCCGTAACCTAAAGGAAGATCACGAGCTCAGTGAATGAAACGATCGCAATACATCGTATACGAAAATCAGCTCGCTTGCTTGGTGATACGCTGGTGGGAAATATTGAGCGCAAAGTAGGTGATGAATTGGTTCTGATAGCCGTCGTGTAATTGTCCGATGCAGATGTGTTCCATAAAGTGCAGACCAATATACTAATATGTAATACGGGCTGACCATACTGAGGGCTGCAAAATAGCCGTAAGCACGTAGACTAGCCTTTAAAGGAGACAGATTAACTAACAGCGACTAACTACAGTTACCTAGAAATGTACAAGCCGCCGCGTTAAGCCACGGTTATAAGTGACGGTTGAATACAACTTCACAAATGAACGACGCATGGAACTGGTCCAATGCCGTCTGACCGGAAGGTTCTTTTTTTTTTTTTCTTTTCGTGAAGCAGTACGTTACAGCGCTATACTATGGCAGTCGGAATACCATTAAATGCAAAATACGAAAGGGAAACAATCTTTTCACCGAAAGGCTTCGCTTTTTTTTTCAGAGCCGCAGCATTAAACCGCAAACTTTGAATGATTGTGTTACTGCAATGCGAAATGTCGCCGCCTTGCACCACGGTTCACTGCAAAAAATCGTGATCACTTCCTTTCCGTTCGACTTCTTACATCGTCAGGGATGACGTACGATATCTTCTTAACCTAAGACGCAGCTTTGGGCCTCAGTGCCCTGCGATCACGTGAAGCATTCACTCGGGCTTTTATCGGGCTACGTTGTACGCCTCGTCGCTCGCATAGTGCGCATACATTGACTCGCGTACGCGTGCCAGAGCGTACTGAGCAGTTTCTTGCATAACGCTGGAACGATCACGGGGATTTCCGGATTGGAAAGAAAGAAAACTTTCCGCGTGGAAGCCAGTACCACCGTGAATCGTCGTCAAAGATGATTAATGGGTAATGGGCATTGTACAGGAAAGCATAATTTTTAATCGACCTGCAGGCCACCTGTAACGAACGGGAATAACTTGGGACACTAAAGCGAAAAATAATCTGAGCTATATTAGTAAATTATCCTAGCCCATTATATACCATGAAAGCCACTCTTACGGTGAGAAGATGCTTAGTTATGGAAGAAGAGGTGCAAAAACGGAAGGCAGGTGGCGCCGCCGCCTTGTAGTTTCCGCACCACCTCACCATGACGTCATTGATTTTTGATGGCGATCTGCTCGGGCCCAGTTAGTATTTATTAGTAAAGATGAACTACACCGTTTTGCCAAATACGTGCAAGAGAGAGAGAGAGAGAGAGAGAGAGAGAGAGAGACAAAACTTTATTTTGATGACGCACGGAGAAGATCTCCGTGGTGGGTGGAGCCTTTCCAGGGCCCCAGCGGCGGTGGCAGCACTTTCGGCTCTGGCGATAAGCTTTCGCTGATCCTCCAGTGCGATCTGCACCATCTCCCACTGCTCGGCGTTGCGTTTCGATTTGGGGAGTTATTGGGATATTTTGGCATGCCCATGTGGTGTGGTTATACAGAAAGGACAAAGGGGCTTAGGGTGGGGTACATCGGTAAGGAGCGTGAGGTGAGGATAACTACACTGGTGAGGGATGGGTGGGGTGGCGGCCTTTTAAAGGCGGTAGGCTGCCGTAGTAAGTTTGTAGTGTGTCTGGACTTGGGTCTTCTGGCGTCTCTTGCACGGTTGCAGTGACCTCGGGCTAACTTTGACGCCTTCAGATCTCTGCAAGTTTCGAGAAGTTTACTTGAGAATTTGAAATCTGTGACGTCACTCAGATGGACCGGCGCTGGGGTATCGGCGGGTTGTTTAGAAAAAAAATGAAACTTTGGCTTTCATTGTCCCTTCTAATAATCAATCAGTTACCTAGAAATTGAAGAAAACAGTTTTGAACGAATACTTAAACAGCGTAAGCTAATGAGGCCAAGACATCCCTTGTTCGCCCACTGATGATTAGTTGAAGTCTATAGATGCCTGGCAAGGGAACAAGAATTCAGGATCGCCAGTCAGCCTCTAGAGTCTGTAAATGAGTACGTTTATATAGGTCAATTACTCACAGGGGACACTGATCATCAGAAAGAAATTTACAGAAGAATAAAATTGGGTTGGAGTGCATACGGCAGGCACTACCAAATCCTGACTGGGAGCTTACCACTGCCGTTGAAAAGAAAAGTCTACAATCATTGCATTCTACCGGTGCTAACATATGGGGCAGAAACTTGGAGGTTAACAAAGAAGCTCGAGAACAAGTTAAGGACCGCACAAAGAGCGATGGAACGAAATATGTTAGGCCTAACGTTAAGAAACTGGAAGAGAGTGGTGTGGATCAGAGAGCAAACGGGGATAGCCGATATTGTAGTTGACATTAAGAGCAAAAAATTAAGGTGGGCAGGCCATGCAATGCGTAGGATGGATAACCGGTGGACCATTAGAGTTACAGAATGGTTACCAAGAGAAGGGAAGTGCACATTCGAGAACGGCAGAAAACTAGGAGGGGTGATGAAGTTAGGAAATTTGCAGGTGCAAGTTGGAATCAGCTAGCGCAAGACAGGGGTAATTGGAGATCTCAGGGAGAGGCCTTCGTCCTGCAGTGGACATAAATATAGGCTGATGATGATAGAACTTCATGTTACGACTCGTTTAATTTGAGCAATCCATAGGCCGGCATGCTCACTCTCGAGCACACTGACCTGCCTCACTCACTCCTCGCACTCCTCACTCACTTAACAAGCTCGAAATAGAGCTACGAAATCTGTGAGTGGAGGTCAATATTAACGGGAGTGAGTGCTAGTTGGCTTGAGCTCAAGCGAAAGTCAGTCAGGGTGATTTTGAGTGTACGTCAATATGAACATGGGTGACCGTCGGCGAGTGTGAACGAGCGTAGTATGCGGGTGATTGCCTCTGAATGGGCTAGTGGACTCGAGTACGAGCGTAAGTGGGTGCCGGTAAGCGTGAATGTATATATGTGCAAGAAGGAGTGTCGGTGCGTATGAGTGAACGTGAGTGTCAGTGAGCGCGTAGCCTGCGATAATGTCGGCGAGTGAGTATGATGAGTACCAGCTTTTTCTGCGGACCTATGGTTCAACCATCCAATGACAATCCTCGCTTTCTTTCTTTCTTTCTCCCTTGCAGCAACTAGTGCTCTCGCTTCCCGGAGGACTGCCGGCCATGCCCGCTCGACGCCGGCGGGGGGTCGCCGGCAATCGGGCGAGTGCAGCCGGAGGAGGAGGAGGCGGCGCGGGAGGGGGAAAGTCCAATGGCGGCGTGGCGGCCAGCCTGTGCTCCTGCTTCTCGTCGGGGCCCGACGAGCCTCCCGAGATCACCTATCACGTGGTCGAGAACGGCGTCGTCACCCTGCCCCCGCCCCCGCTGCTCACCCCGACGCACCCGATGCCGGACGAGGCCGAGCTCAACGCCAAGTTCGCCGAGCTGGTGGTACGTGAACGCCCACGGAGCGTGGCTTCCGAGATTGCCGGTAGCTGTTCTGAGCGTGGTGTCGGATCTCGGGATTGCATGTTGCTAGCGCAGAGCTTCATACAAGAATTGCTAGAGGGAAATCTGGCGCTAGAGGTGTGCGAGAGCCGCGAGTACGGCGGTTCATTCAGCATGGGAATCTCGGGTTGCGCAGGGAAAAAATTAGTCAATTACGTCATGATGGCTGGAAACAGCCCTGTGACTGACTTTTCGAATTCACAATTTGCAACGAAATATTCCGTTATGGATGCAGGAAATCAGTGATTGTGCATGCACGCAGAACCTTACTATCATGCTGTGCTAAAAATAAATGAGTTATTGGAAATTCAGAACGATAAAGCGTAATCAATACTTCCACAAGAACGGCTGGCGGTTGGAGAAATCTATCGTATTACCGTCATTCCCATGGTCGCTGAGCAATCTAAGTGGAGTTCTCTCTTGTATTGGACACTTGCATAAAGCGGAAAACTCTCTGCTGCCGGGAGGCCACGCTGGTTTTCAATCGCCATTGCGACGGAAAGACGTTGGCAGGTTCTAGTAGCAGGTTACCTGCCCCACCGCCTGCTTGTGTCTTTTGCGCTGTTTCTTCAACGTTCCTTCGTAGATATTCAACATGACGACCTACAGCCGCGTGCCGCTATGTGGTCAGTGTGTCTACGTGTGCAGGTGCGGTAGTAACGCATACATAAGTGCGCAAAATTTAACACGGCGTTTAATGCAACGACTTCACTTGGGAACTCGGCAGCTTCGTGACCTTGCCGACCGTTCGTCAGTATTTCACACTAATGGTAACAGTTAGGTTAACAGTAGAGTTAATTATCCAGTGCCACACTATATTTAAAAGAATGCACAACGCACACATGGCTAGTTATCCTTGTTTCACACTTGTGAGCTACACCATCGTCGTCACTGAGCTATGTTACTCGCCTGCTGTGTAGGCCACAGCAGTCAAGTTTTCTTGGGCCAAGGATAGGCCGGGCAACGTTGATTTCGACAAACTGGCCCCGACTGTGTGGCCGAATATTCTACACTACACTATATGATATGTTTCAAGTTTATTTCTGGAAAGTTATTACAAATTGTATGCAAACACTGTATGGCCTCTTAGCCAAAGGCTAGTAGTGGGGTCATTTACATACATGTAATTCGCAGTAAGCTCAGTTAATGTACAGAAGAAATATCAGGAAAACAACATTTACAAAAAGAGTATACATTGAAAAGTACTCTTGCTTAGTAAAGTCACTACGAAACAAAATCTCGTTTCCAACTCATAAAAGACATATTTATATGCAAGTACGTGTAGCAGCATGCCGCGCTTCTTTGTTTGCATCCCTCTTTTTCGTGTAGCTTGCTCTGATGTAATCCGTAGTGTTGTAAGTCCGGACAAAGAAATTGCAGCTCCTGCCGTCAAGGCCTGTCCCCGTTGCCGCTTTCGCTTTGTAGTAGTCAACTGCATACTCGTGGTGCAAGTGCGGGAGAATGCCTAGAAATTTCGCCTATCCCATTGTGAGGAACCAAGCTTACGTTCGCAAGACCGTGGTGTGCGGCGAACACGCTATCTGTATGTCAGAACAGCGCAGCAAACTGAACGAGACCCGTAGCACCACGCGTGGCCCGTAACTTTCTACGCGCGTCCCGCGGTCGACGGCAGGTGTATCCTTCACTATTGGGGCGGGAACCAATGTGGGCGCAGGATTCTCGGCATTATGCAATAGGTCTATAATTTTTTAAGGAGAAATTATGGTTGTCAGAACGCAGTCGAATCTCGGAGGCTAAGCACACAATTACAACCTTTGTCACGGGTCTCGTAGCCGGTGATCGCTTGACAAAACCTTCGAAGAGCGAGACTGTTTCATAGATAAGATTTCTGCTTGAAGAATGTGGCTCTGCACTGAAGTTAGCGCATTGGTGATATGTGCAGTGCATAAAGCTGGCGCTGTGTCATCAGTGAGCAGCCAGTTGAAGTCGATGCTATGTTCTGTCTGTTTCCTCTCTACCGTTGTCTTTTATAGGTAGTGTCCAATGTATAAAGAACATGACGTGTTTCCGGCTTCGCGATCACTTCCGGCACATGCAGCCCGCAAAAGCATGGCCATCGAGATCTGTTTCTATTACTCGGATGGAACCATCCTACAGCACCTAATTTTGTCTGAGCCTTCAAACAAGGCTTCCGATATCGAGCTATACCCAATCTCAGAGGCTATATGTCAAAGTGCTCGCAGAAAATTTGCCGCAGTTTCACCCGAAAGGCTAAGCATCAATTGCGATAGCAAATTAGTAGAGAGCTATACGGAGTAAGGATAGTAGTTTTATCAGCTGTATAAACTTGGACATGCAGCTGCACCAGCAACGCGCAGAACTGTTGTCGACGCCGCCGGCGTTTTGCCCGCGTTCGCACCGAACGCGCGCGGCGTTGGTGACTGTTGCCGGTGCTCTGGGGGCGGCTCGGAGGTTTTCGACGAGATCAGAATGGGACACTCGTCGAGCAGCGTCGGAAATCTCACCCACCTTCTCGCCTCGCAACGTTTTTATATAAATACGCATTTGGTGCCGCAGCTAAACGTCGCCTCCCCTCCCTCCCTCCCGTCCCCCACGGCCTTTCGCGCGACGGAAGAAGTCGCGTTTGCTCTCTGTATATGGTGATTGTAAAGGAGGAAAGAGACGCTTCACCTTCAGGGAGCACGGCGCAGAACGCGCGTTTGCTCTCCGACGTGCGTTCGCTTCCCGTGAAAGCGCGCGTCCCTCGCGCCCTTCACTCGCACATACAGCGTCCGGAGCGCGGCGACGATTTCATCGCCGTTGACGTCATACGGAACCTCACGGCGACGGCGACGGCAGAAATCCGCTTTGGAGTGTCCATATAATTGCTATCGCAATAAAATGCGCGAAGTACATTGTTAAAATGCCTCCAATTAAATATACGGTCACGACACGTCGTCGAGCCTCGCAATGCCGCACGTGGAGCGTATTAGCATGAAGGGTTAGGCTCGTAAGTCCTGAGCTATCTTGAGTGTTACAGCGTGACTTCGCACACAGGCGAGATACCCAAGAGCAGGCCCATTAATCCTTTCTGGTCAAATGATGTCTGCAGGAATCATTGTTTTGTAGGAAATATGAGATATCAAGAAAAAGAAATAACAGAACTATTTTCAGAAATGTGAGCGTCAGCAATGTGAATTACATCATTTTTAGACTATGTGCGCCGACAAAAAAGAATCGCCCGTGCTTCTGCTGGTGCCGTGATTTTTTAGCGGGATCAACGCGGGTTCACATGTCCACAGGGCATCATGGCGACGCCCATGCATCTATATCGGAAATGTTTCCAAAGAGCATCTCGAACCTGACATCGATCACTATAAGCGCGGTACAAAATCGGTGTTTATGACGTGTTCCCGGGTCCGCTATTGCGGCCAGCGCTTGCAATTATCACATACATCGCTTTCGAGATCCGTTTCTGCTGCCCAGAGAGAGCCGTCAGTTGGACGTGTATTTGGACACGACCTATTCGTTCCACTCGGTTGTGAGATATGAATAGGCTATACTGTGCACAAACACTGTTGTAATATTTTCAATGATGTGCGAGTAGTCAGAGGTCGGTAAATGCTAAGAAGCACCGAAGTGTTGCAAGATAGCCTGTTGTTTCTGTTTCAGGACGAACTTGACCTCACGGCCGCCAAGAAAGAGGTCATGTTCAACTTGCCTTCCGAAAAGAAGTGGCAGCTATATCTCAGCAAGAAAACGGTAAGAATCGTGTCATGTCATTTTCTGTATTAGATGGCTTGCCGTCTCCTAATAGAAAACGTCTTTAAGCCAATCCAGCATGCGTTGTTTAGCCAGAACTAGCATTTTGGAAGGCGTAACGTTAAGAGACAGCAAGACAACGCTAGGAATTGGAGAGCAAATGAATGTAGTTGATATATTCTAAGTTTTCGTACAAAGCTAGGCTAAACGTAGACAGAGACAATAAACTATAAACAACATGGACAGCACTTACTTCCAAGTGATTTTATTCGCTGAAATATCACTCTCATATAGCTGTGCAATTAAAAGAATAAGTAGTGAAGCAGCATTGTCACGAAATCACACCATTTCGAACCACTATTGTTCCTACGTAATATCAAAGACATGTGCTATGTTCTAATAATCTTTTTTATCGATGATAGCATTTGAAGGCACACTTATAGACTAATCGCCACATCGCGCTGTGAGCGTATTCAATGTGACCCGCTACTAGCCCACGTTTTTGCCTTGACAAGTCGAGATATCAGTGGAGATTAAATTAAAGAAGGGTAGTTGAGCAGTTCATGTCATGCGTACAGCTTATAACCTGTTGTGCATTAGTGTAGCAGAATGGGTCATAAGGGAACGAAAGTGCAGTCGCGTACGGCCGAGGATGAGGTGGTATTATGTAGATTAGGAAATTGCTGACGTGTTATGAAATCGAGTGGTCCAACACAGGGTAATTGCTGACTGTTGGGAGATGCCTTTCATATTTCAGTAGAAACAAAGGTTCGGTGGTGGTGGTGTTGATAATTGATGCTTATGACTCCTAAGCACTTGAGTGCTCGACAGTAGAAACGCTGTGTCTTGTGTAGTGTGCGTCGTTTGTGTAAACTATTATACCGATTATTTCGCTCTTTCCTTTCTTCATTCTCTTGCATTCGAGAAGGTAGCCAATTGGACAAAGTCCAGTTAACTTTCATGCCTTTTTTTGGCACTCTACGCTTTTGAATTATTCTCGTTTTAATGTAATGTCACACATGACTAGCTCACAAAGCATGCCAGTTGTTTGTAGTCTGAATTACTTCGGAAGAAAAAAAAGTGCTAACCCTTCGTCATGTGCATAATATATATTATTTCTTTCAATGTCATACTGCAGGAACAGCACGACACAACGTCATCCCATTTTCCGGATTACTACATTGAACGAGTGAACGCAATGTCCATGGTAAGCATCGAACACGTAATACCTAGTCGTGTTTCAGCCCTTACCTGGCAAGTGTTAAAGTTTGCACTCACAGTTTTGAAGAGAGAGAGAGCGAGTGAGAGAGATATCGTTTATTTCTGTTTTGTTACAGCAAACTGAGGCAAAGCTAGAGATTGTTAGACTTGACGATGTTTCAGTATTTTCATCAATTTGCTAAACTTTTATCGACTTGGCGTGATAAAATGCAACGAAAAGTTTTCCTAATGACGCAAATATGGAAGCTGCGCAAATGAAATTGGATACATTTGCTTACCTAAAAAGTCTCGAAAAAAAAGTAAATTGCCTATAATTCACTTTACTGAAATGAAATGTGGCTCTTGACGCCTTTCCTAGTTTCTGTCTTCACCAAATTTGGTGCTAAGCGGCGTTCACTGAATATGTTACTTGCACTTTGCAGCTGGCAATCTTCTGTTTCTATTAGGACTTAAGCGCATATGAATCTTGTGCAGTTTAGTACCACATATATTCAAACGGCATTGCAGCAGCGGATCTCACGTTCTGAAACTAAGTGCCGAGTTTTCTGGGGACTCTGCTCTCATCAATCATTGTGAAGTTCACTGCAGACTGAAGGAACTATTTTTTGCAGTGTTTTGAGGTTTAGGACGAAAACAGTTGATAAACAGAAGCAAGACTAGTTCGACATCGTAGAGCCTAGATTTTCTTGTGAACAGGTCATTCGGCTGCGCCTGAACGATGTGAGAAACAGTCAATAAGTTCACAATCTCCGAATTGCATCATATCCTCTTTTTGAAGTTGTGATCTTAAACAAATGAAAATATGTACAGAAAGTTAATCAAGATCAACAAAATCGTAAGGTCGGGTTACATGCAGTGATATGTGATCATTGCTGACCTAGAGTTGTCTGTGTTTTATCTAAAGTTATCTTGAGGAGACACTAATGGTGTTTTGCCATACCGTTCAACCTCCTACAATTCTTGTGTCTCACAAAAGATCGTTCTGTAAGAATTTAGATATTGCGCCACTGCGCATCTTGCGTACAAATTGGTTCGTCTTACTAGCTATATCTATGCTTACAGAGTGCAGTTACAGAGTACAGAGTGACAGTTGATTCCAAGATATACTTCATCTTGGAATCAACTGTCACTCTGTACTGTTTAGCCTTGAGAAGCTTAATGCTCTCAGTATAACGCTCCGCCCGCCATCATTGTAGCTGACTTCAGCAATGAAGGCACATTGGTTGTTGTTATGCTTAACGTTTTAACTACAACTTTTCTTTCGTACAAACTACGTGATTAATCACTGGCCTCTTCTTTTATTCTTGCAGCTGCTGTTTCCTCGCGAAGAGGAAGAAGTCAACACCCGTGCCAAACTTCTGGATAACCTCAAAACTGCACTCCGTACACAACCGAACAGGTAAGGCTGTACAAAAATGCACGAAAAGTCCTTGTCATTCGGTGCGATACATCATTACACATGTGTACATATTCACAGAATTCTTCGTTGTAGAGTGCAGAAATTTTGCGATAGTAATACTGCAAGTACAGATCCACTTTTCTGTGGCAATATATTTGCCTCTGCAGAGCCCAAAATTTTTGACAAGCTGTGTTCACAAATCGCTTTTTGTGCTTATCTTTCCAAAGCCGCCAACCACAGAATTGAAGTTAGTCCTTGAAGGCGTGTCCTTTATAAAAAAATCGCTGTTGCGTCATTTTTGTGTGCAAGGTATCCGCGAAATACACTCATCGGCACGATGCAAAGGCTCGGGGAACAGGGGACAACACAGAAGTATACAAATGAATGCCCTCTCTCAAACAGAGTTATCGCACGAAAGTGACGCGTTTAGACACAGTAAGACCAATTAGTTACATTTATGTGTAGTTCATTACAACAGCTGCGGTTGTTCCGTCACAATTGCGTTCATTTGCTGAGCCCGAGTTCCTGGGTTCGATTTCCGGCCTTGACAGCCGTGTTCCGATTGGGCGGTTTGCAAAAACGCTCGTGTACTTACATTTAGGTGCGCGTTAAACACAATCAGTTGTTCAAAATAATAGTTCTCCACTGCGGCCTCACTCATAGGCGCAGTGGTATTTTGGGACATCAATATCAATCAATTGATCAATCGATCAATCAATCGATAAAAAATGCAATGAATGAAAGAATGAATGAAAGAATGAATGAACGAACGAATGAATGAATGAATGAATGAATGAATGAATGAATGAATGAATGAATGAATGAATCACACGTGCCTCAGTATTAACTCAATTTTCAGTTTGCTTCGTACCCTGGCGGTCGACGCACAGTTATTCGTAGGTACTCTTGATGCTATGGGTACAACATAACGCGAGACAGAAATCTAACACATGTCTTGCAGCAATTAGATTAGATAAACCTGTTTTAAGGTATCCTAAATCTAGGTGTCTGTACAACACATGTAGCGTCCACTTCGTCTGCTTGTTCCAGGCTGTTTTCTTCGCTGCAACACTCATTCTTGCTAATCGGGGGAAAGTGAAGCAATACGCTACATTGCTTTGCTGCTAATCACATTAATGTCGACTATCATCGGGAGCTGTATCAGTGGATCTTTTTTTCACACAAAATTATTTTCTTCATTCATGCAGTCATAAGCGTAATTTTCATCATCACATCCCGACAACGCAAGGACAAAGTAAATAAAGTGCCCACACTGAATCGGAACTATAGCTTCAGTTCACCATCAAAATTAATGTGCCCTAATCTACTCAATTACCTTCCTCTCTTAGTATGGTCGTGGAAGCACAAGGCGGTTTAATATACAATATAACTTTATGCTCTTCAAGCAACGAGATAAAAGGTTCACAGTAAGATGGAAATTTGGTGATGAACTGTGGCCTGTGGCCGAACAAGATAATCCTCAGCCTCGCGCCATCGTTTTGACAAGGGCATATTTTTCATCAGGGTTGAGTATGTTCCTGTTCATCCCACCGTTTATAACTTCTTCGCTAGTCACTCGTACACTATTCACTGCATCTAGCCCCAAATTTGTGATTAGTAGCATACGACAAACGTAAAAAGGAACATGAATGAATGACGTCTCCAACGACATTGGTTGCTGCGGTATTCCTGGTTTGTTTTAACTCAGTCGTTTGTCTTTGCAGCTTCGTGACGCGCTTCCTGGATCAGGATGGCCTTATCTGCCTTTTAAATTTCCTGGTTGGCATGGACTACAACACGGCTCAGAGTCCCATCCACACCTCCCTCATAGGATGCGTGAAGGCACTCATGAACAACTCGGTAAGAGTGAAGCAGTCTACGGCACCTGATGCAGAAAGCGAGTTTCCTAATGCAATCTTCTATTACAGAGCAGCGTATGTGCGTACATTAACCTTGTAGTTCAGAACTCTTCAACAGTACCCTAAATATACGACAGCAAAATGCATATCAAACTTTTAAATTTTGGCACTTAGCACTTGTAGATAAGAAATACAGAATATGCTGTCATTGTGATTGAGGAAAATTTCAAGTGAGACAATAAAATACTGAAGCGCGTTGACGCTAAATGGTGTAAGCTCTATCTTCGGATAGTAAAAAAAAAACGGTGATTCGCTATCTAAATCGATGGGGTGAAGTGACAACGAGACTTTGGTAGATTGACAAAGTTGGCAGACTCGTTTTCCTGCACAATTATGTCTCAGGTAAAATTACCTCTGACTACGCTTTTGGCAGTTTTATTTTCCTTTTCTTGCGACATATCTTTAAACACTTATAGCGCCGGACACTAGAACTGCGAGAAAGACAGATAATAGATACAAATACAACAAAATCAGAGCACAGGGGTACTACGCATTAGTTCACACTAACTGCAAATGTTCTGTTTCTGTTACTACAGCGAAGCAGTTACCCTCTCGGTGGTCGGCATTTCTCGTGTCCGTTCGTTAGCAGAAATTATCATCATCAGAAATGGTTCATACCCCGCTAAGCATGCAAAAAATGCAGTGGCTCACCCCCCTCGTAATGCCGAGGCTGCAAGCACTCAGCTAAGTGAAGCGAACGGTGCACAAATTCATTGGAACCATGCATATAACGTACAGAACAGAGCACGGTTCAGTACAGAACGAGCTCAAAACAAGCATCTGTCATCATCAGAATGGCTCATACCCCCGTAAGCAACGGGCCAACGGCTCATACCCCTGTAAGCAAGCAAGAAATGCAATGGGTCATACCCCCGTAATGCAGAGGCTTCAAGCGCTCGGAAAAGTGAAGCGAACAGTGCATATAATTGAAATCACCCACACAACACACAGAACAGCATACGTTTCATTAAAGAACAAGCTTAAAGGAAGCATCCGAACCATCAATCAAGCACTGTATACCCCCCTCACCAGTTGTAGTGGTTGTTTTGCATCAGCTTCGCTGGACATCCACGTTCACAAGGCCGGGCTGGCGAGTGAATTTTTTGTGCGTGCTTTCAGCGGCTTCACAGTTGTTTATTAAAGGAATAGGATGCATAAATGCTTCGAGCCGTCGCCACGACACCTTGACATCGAGCTGATCGCAGCCATTAGGGCCAGCACTTTACTCAGCTTTGCTCCTCTTTGTCCCCTTCATTTTGCAGAATGGCCGGGCCCACGTTCTGGCTCACCCTACGGCCATCAACACCATAGCGCAAAGCCTGAGCACGGAGAACATCAAGACCAAGATCGCTGTCCTCGAGATCCTGGGCGCCATGTGCCTCGTGCCCGGCGGTCACCGGAAAGTGCTCGAGGCCATGCTGCACTTCCAGAAGCACGCGTACGAACGCACGCGATTCCAGGTGAGCCACCATGACTTGTCCATGTGATTCTCACAAGAACCGAACAAGATGCAAGTGATTCTAAGTAAGGTGGCTTTTGAAATTTAGTTTACTTTGCAATTTAATTTTCCAGACGGGCCACAGAAGCTCTACAATGAAGCAGTATTTTAAGTGGTAGTGCAGCCTAGGGGGCGCAGCCACTGTCATGAATAGAAAACATTTGCTTGAAAATGTTTCTCCGTTCTCTCATTAATACGTGTTAGCCTGAAAACAAATTGTAGTCCTTGGAACTAATAGAAGGGAAAAGGAGAGGCAAGGCAGTGTTATATTTTAGACTGGCAATTAAGGAAAACGCACGTATTTTTAAGTGAGTTGCTCTCTCTTGTCGCAAGGTGATGCTTACGATAAGCGTCAATGATGTGTGACTGAAACCGTCGTGTATGAATATCCCGCATGTGTCCTTGATAAGCATTCAGGGAAGCAGTCGCCTCTGATTAAGCCAGCTTTTTTTTCCCCATCCCATCCAGTGGAAGGAAATATTGCTTGTATCATTGCTCTATAAACACGCAATAGGACTGGTTGGTAGGCATGGCTACAGAAAGCGCTGAACAGACGGGAAGACAAGGACATGTGACGTCGTCTGTCCCTTACGCTGCCAGCTGTTTTGGGTTGCTGGTAGCCACGTGATGTGAATCCAGCTTTAAGAACAACTTTGAGCAACGCAGTCTTCGCTGTTGAAAGGTGGCTGTGGTGGTCGGCTGCCTCGCATTAGCTAGTTGGTTTGCCGTGCTCCCAACCTCAGTTTACCATTAACTTGTATTTAGAAATTCTGTAGATTTCCCTAGATGTGGAAGATGAGGTGGTTCAGTTTATCATTGTTTTCTGCAAAGGTAATTTGTCTTTAGCATTATGCAAGCAGACTGGTAAGTTTATTGTTTATTTCTAAGCTGGTTTAAAATGTTTAAGTGAAATACTGCTGCACTCATGCTGAAATTATTTCCCAGTGCAAGTTGTTATGCTAACAATACAACCTTGTGCTTAAAGCCCACAGCAGAACACGTCAGCACATTTATACATTGTTCTACATGCCAAACAACATTGACCAACAAATTGCCAAGATCGACACGAAACCTTGTTATAACTGCATGCAAGATGGGCGCTGGCATACCTTTTTTTTTTACAGAATCTAACAGTGTAAAAACAGCATGTAACTTCACGAGGCCAATGTAAAACATGTTAATTAAATTTTTTCTTGCGTGCCATGCACTGGCGTAGCACCACCAAGCTTGCACACTTACGTGTAATTTGCCGCGAAGCGTGCAAATAAGCGGCCAATTGTTTTTCTTTTCTCTATGCAAAAACTCGCTGAAACACGTGAGCACTGGAACTCTTTCCAATGTTGTTTGGCTAGCGATAAGGGCGTCTACCCACTGTCATTTACTTACTTTGTGAGATGCGTTCATAGTGATTCAGTATGATAACAACTCATACTTTGCATGCAAGCGCATTGCCAATTTGCGGTGAATGAAATAAAACTCGCCGTCCCATCAGCAGTTACACCTTTTAGTCATCGAGGTGCAGCAGCATTGGTTTCTCACGTCTTGGAGTCTTTCTTTCCTCCACGTGCCAGTGCTACATTTCCCTAGATTTGGAAAAATTTCCCTTTCCCCCCCCGACAAGGCTTAAAATATCTAAGCCTAGAGAAATTTCTCTAGGGTTGACAGCACAGATGGTTCGATTGCTTGTTGCAACGACCTCATTGCAATGGAGGCGGATCGCAGAAAAGTCCCTGTTACCCTGATTTTGTTCCACTTTGAAGACCAACAGCAGGTCAAAAATACTTCGCAAACTTCCGCCACATGGATTTTCATTGCCCGAGAATATATTGAACAATTAAAGCTTCCATACCGCTGGGGCACCACTTTTAACACTGCCTGACTCGTCCCCGTTGTGAGTGGGGCTGTTG
Source organism: Dermacentor silvarum (assembly GCF_013339745.2). Classification (NCBI taxonomy): domain Eukaryota; kingdom Metazoa; phylum Arthropoda; class Arachnida; order Ixodida; family Ixodidae; genus Dermacentor; species Dermacentor silvarum. The sequence continues at coordinate 126,876,515 of NC_051162.1, read as the reverse complement.
CAGTACGAATCGTTACCAAGTGGTCTAGTGTGCAATCCTGTTAGGTAAAACTTCAACGGTGATGCAGTGGCTCAGTAAACTTACGTTGTTCTACTGCGGAACACGAGGTTAGATTCGCTCCAGCGACGAAAGCACCACTGCGTCTGTAATCACAGTTAGTTTCAGGTTTAAGAAACCCCCGTGATCAAAATTAACCTGATTCCCCACGCAACGGCGTATGGTACAACCAAAGCGTTGCTTTGAAACGTTAACCTAACCAACGGGTTAATAATGATTTTATTACCTTCTTTAGTTCATTAGATTACAGACCACTCAAGCAATCAGTCAATCATTTAGTGAATCATTGTTCTGACCACCCTTGTTACTGTTTGTACGCAGACCGTGCTCAATGATCTGGACCGGAGCACAGGCGTTTACAAGGATGAGGTCAACCTCAAGACGGCCATCATGTCTTTCGTGAACGCCATCCTGAACTACGGTCCGGGCCAAGAACACTTGGAATTCCGGCTGCACCTGCGCTACGAGTTCCTCATGCTCGGCATCCAGCCAATCATCGAAAAACTCAGAGGACATGAGAACGCTACGCTGGACAGGTGAGTCGCCTCCAGTGTGGCACTGAAGATCAGTATACCAATAATTGGCACTGGAAGATGTACGTTAGATGGATACTGAAGTCACCCGCCGTGGTTGCTCAGTGACTATGGTGTTGGGCTGCTAAGCACGAGGCCGCGGGATCGAATCGCGGCCACAGCGGCCACATTTATATGAGGGCGAAATGCGAAAACACCCGTGTCCTTAGGATTAGGTGCAGGCTAAAAAACCCGAGGTGGTTCAGATTATTCCGGAGTCCCCCACTATGGCGCGCCTCACAATCAGATAGTGGTTTCGGCACATAAAATCCCATCATTTCATTGGACACTGACGCTATTAGGTTAAGCAGGATTGTTACTGTCGTGTTCAGTATGATCCACAACGTGTAAACAGTGGCCGGAGCGCTCTCCGGTTTAACCCTGTGGCGCTAACGTGTGACGTTTTAAAAAGAAAGTGAAGAAGGTTTCGCTGGTTTCAGCAATGCGCATGTCACCGTGGTCGCCGAGTCTACTTTCTCCGCGAAGCGATAATACACTGGCCCGCCGAGCAACTATTGCTCCATCGCAAATAGAGAGAGAGAGAGAGGAGAGAGAGGGGGGGAAAGAGTAGGGACGAAGTCAGGCCAGTGGTGCACCATGGCGAAGCACACTGCGCTAAGGTCTAAGGACGTCGCACGGCTCGCGTGCCATGCATTATCGCTCTGCGAAAAAATCAGACGACCGAAATCACGGAAAGTAATCAGCTTTACTTGTTGGAAGAAAAGTAGTGGCAGTTACCTTGTAGGAAGCTGTTGAATATCCACAAAAGGAAAAGTAGAAGATTAAAGTAACGCATTTTTCAAATGTTATATTTTCAGGCATCTTGACATATTTGACATGGTCAGGATCGAAGATGAAAAGGAACTTGCACGAAAGTTTGACATGGTGAGTGGTGAACTTGTAACGATTCGTAGCGCGGAACGCTAGCGTCTGTCCACGTGACTTTTTTCGTGACTTACAACTCTGCATTGTCGTTTTCCAGGCGCATATAGACACTAAAAGCTGTACAGCGATGGTGGAAGCCATCAAAAAGAAGCTCTGCATGACACCTGCCTACCCGCATTTTCTGTCACTCCTTCATCATGCACTGCTCATACCCTGTAAGTAGCACTCTATCAGTATTTCAAAATCTTGATCACAGAGTCTTTATACTGGTCCTTGACTTAGTCCTTTGTCCTCATTTGTTTGCTGCGCTGGTATACAATCAATGTGCAGTACCATATCGCCTGAACCACCAATCTGTTTAACATTATCATTGCGATGTTGTGCACCTTGACCAAAGTGAGTCTTGACTATCAGTTGAGCATTTATTCAGGACGTGTTGACTGAAGAAGACTTTATTTTTTAAACTAAAGTATCGTCATTCCTTAACTACTACTCAATAAAAGAAAATGGAGTACTTTTCAATAAACTGGCGACAGAGCTCTCTCATTCATATTTTGTGTGTGATTTAGATGCTCCCACATGATAACTGGAACACGTACTTATGTACATTGAAAGGCACTGCTAAACAATTTGCAGACTCGCACCAGATTTCACCACTAAGCTTATTTAGTTTGTTGTGTTGGAGCCATAAGATTCTTTATTTTTGATGGTGCTCTAAGGTTCGTGATCTGCTCCTATAATGAATCGGCATGTTGGTCAAGCGCAAAATAAGCTCGCATGTCATAGGTTCACCGCGACCAGGTTGAGCAGCTGCTGTCACAAATGCTGCCATAATTACTATCAGAAATGAGCAAGGGAAAGCCACTACTTAGGGGTGAAAGTTTCGGAGCCACTACGGGTCCCGTTATCAGCATGATCACCTAAATTTTTTGGGTAGATCCTCTTGAGCGTTTTTGTAGAATTTTCAGAAACTGACAAGGACTATGCTTCTCACACTCCGGAGCTTTAGATCTTCAGTTTCTTTAGATGAAGACATGCGACAGGACCCGGCTACAAATATCGCCACTCACTCAGTGCTTTCACAGCTTTTGACAAAAATGAGCATGGTCTGCATTATAAGCGTATCGTATAGCTTCTGCGCTCAAGATTACCGAGGTCCTTGCGTATTCTTTAGTGTTCCACGTGAGTCATTTGTGCCTTTCTCGTTTTTTTTGTTTTACTTGCGAATTCAAAGTGCATAACTGTCGCCACGATACGGTCGCAGTATTCAACATTCAGTTTTTCCCCTGCAGTGGAAGTGGGGCTCACAAATTTGTTGCTGCAATACAAATGCACCACATTTGTATATATTGTGTTCTTTTGCACCAGATATTGGAGGTTCTGCGGAACATTGGATACTGTTCGACAGAATCGTCCAGCAAATCGTTGTTCAGGGAGAAAATGGAGAGAACTACGATATCGCCCCAATTGAGATCAACGTCAAGAAAATACTCAAGGAGTAAGTATGATTACTGTGTTACAGCACTGATAGTTTTCGCAGTTTTGACTAAATTAATCTGTCTACATCACGCATGACTCCTTTTAGTGTTATGCGGGCAAGTGCGTCATTACATTTTGCGCCTTTACTTGAGCGTTGCTATGTTGGTGCTTAATTAAGCATGAACAAATATTTCACATTTCTATGTGTTGTAGAGTTTGCGACCCTGGCTGCAGAATTGGTGGTCGTCGCCTGCCTGTTTTGTGTATATAAAGGTCGTGACGCACACATCTTAAATTTCTTTGTCATTGATTGAATTTTTATGTTGTTTTAGGCTGGCCACCGAAGAGGAGTTGAGGATTGCGAAGGAGAACGCCGACAAGTTCGAGAAGGAAAACATAGAACTGGCGACTCAAATTGTGAAGAAAGAACAAGAGTTGGAACAGAGTACGCAAGAAAAGGTGGGGATCACGAATATCATTAACTTCATTATTTCATCCGAGGGCTGAGGTATTTCAGAATGAAGTGGGTAGTTCGTAAACTAAAACACATTTGAGCCGCGCAACATGGCCAAAATAACTCGTTTATATCGGCTTTTTGAATGCGCTGACATTGAAGATAGCTTAGCATCGATGAATGTTTTCGCATTGACGATGAAAATAATGAAACCAAGAACGTGTTCAATCCGTTGTACTGTGGCGCAATGTGGCGCATTAGGGCTTCGGGGGGTCGGCTTTGTCACTCGTCTGGGGAGGCCTCCTTCATTTTTCTTCTTTTGTTCCCCTCACCCCTCCCCTGTGCAGTGCTCTGGAGGTGTCCTCCCAGCGAGAGACAGTTACCGCGCTGCACTTTTGTCTTCAACTGTTCTTCTAGTAAAGATCATATGCTACTACTGGCGCAAAGTACGAAACCAGTGAAAAAAAAGCAGACAGACAGAACGGCGTTCTTTGTGTTCCATTCATTTTCCCGCGGATTTTGTGCGTGCCTTCCGCTACAATACGTAGGAATAACTATCCACCGAGTCACCCAGCATAGTACTCTGCTAAACGAGAAGATGGTTCTTGTCACCGGAGGTCGTGAGAACGAAAGAATGGAAAAATAGATCAGTTCGGTAACACGACACAATAAACTTATTATCATTGATGGAAATAAATATGCAATTTTTGTAGAATATGACAGTCATTTAATAGGATTATTATGATAGATTTTATAAAGACAGAAGTCTCATGGCGAAGTTATAGGTTAGGCATGCATCGAAACAGAATTTCATTACAGAGATTCTTACCATGCACAAGTAGTTTATCGTTTTCAGATTTTAAAGTTTGTTCAGTGTAATAGAAGCCCTCTGAGGTTAGACAGAAAATTTTGCAGTGTCCCTGTTCTGCGACTTGAACGCACCGTGAGAAAGGTCGCCCATTAGAGAAGTGCTGCCGTAGAAAGTTCGAATATGACTCCATCAGTTTGTATACTTTGCGAAACAATCCCGCTATACGCATCAAGTGCTTTTAAGCGACCAGACCAGCTCAGTATTCAAACGGCGAATGAGCTCAAGCTGATCCAGAGAGCAGAGAAGATGGCAAGAGCCAGTGGAGCCCTGGACTAGGGGCCCCGACCATTAGCGATGCCCCATTGGGGCAAGACAAAACTATCTTTGGATTAAAGTTTATCTATCTATCTGCTACGAAATACTAATGGCGAATGCTTGCTGCATTTCCTTGTAGTAGTTGTTGTCAGGCTTCTAAATGACAAATGTCCGTGACTTGCCTGTGCAGGAGGACCTCCAGACTACGTTGGCAAAAACGAAGGACAAGTTGGAACGAGAGACGGTGAGCCACTTGGAGGACAAGCAGAAAATCGAGGAACTCGAGTACAGGATAAGGGAAATGACGCAAAAGGTGAGCATTTCCGCACAACCTTTCGTACTGTATTTTGAACGAGTGTGGAAAATATTCTGAAAGCACTCTATGGCTAGTGTAACTTGACGCGATGCATAGCTTACTACCTTAATTCTATGTTGTTCAATGTCCTTGCTTATGCCAAGCAAATATGTGTGCATTGATGTATTCAATATACTGCCTGTCGGCTGACGTGGTCTTGCGAAATAATTGGTATATACTTTTCGTGATACAGTGTGTGACATGTATGCTCAGTTCTATATGGACCAGCTCTTGACTATTCGCCCAACTAGTCTAGTAACAATGTATCCAATTCAGTGGTAATAGACTATTGAATCTGGTTACTTATTCCTAGAAACGTTCTCTGCAAGTTAGCTTTTGTACGAAGTATCCGAATCATTCGACTATTGGGAAAGCTCGCCTTTAAGACCTAATAAAGACAATTAGGGGCTGGTGTCTTGAAGAACACAATGGGTTTGAACCACGTGCGCAGAAACTACGTGTGGAACGCACAGTCGTCAACAAAATTAATAAAACCTGGGACATTGAGAACAGCTTTCGCGGGGTCTGTGTTGGAGCTGCTTTTTCTGTTTCCTGGCGTTCCGAAAAAAAAATCTGCAAATCAAATCTCTGCATCATTTCTGCGGAAGGTTTTACTCTACTGCCTGATGATTTCACTGCAGCTGGACTCCGAGCGGCGAGAGAGAAGCTACGCCGAGAGCACGATCAGGAATGGTCTGCCCGACGACTCGCGCCTGTCCATGCACCGGGGAAGCCTGCCCTGTGGGCCTCTGCATTCAATGGGCACGCCGCCTCCACCCCCACCGCCGATGCCGTCGAATGGAGCACCACCAGCACCACCGCCGCTTCCAGGTAAGGTGTTTTATGGTGTGGCAATATGATGGTGATGCCGCCATAGGACAAATGTTAATTCTGAGACGCTCAAGCACTTTGTGACGTATATGTTGACGTAGAATGACGCATGGCAACGTGTTTGTTATCGTAACGTTGGCGGTGACTATTTGCTACCGCCCCGTTTTGAAGGGGCTTCCAATAAATCACGATCACCATAACCATAATTATTATCGCAAACGTGACTGGTTTGCACTTTGAGTATAGCCCGTATAAACTTGCGACCGTGTGTCATTCCACGTAAACATTCCACTTCGCGAGGGTCAAACATTGCTCTTATATAGTGCTGGAGCATCCTAGGCAACTTAGGATTTGTCATAATCTGGCTTAAGAAGAGAATAGTTTCTTAATGTTGCAGTTTACGTGAGAAAAACTGTGCGTCTACATAATGTGGCTTCTGGTCCTCCGAAAGAGTTACTAATTTGAAATGAGTAATTCAGTGGCAGACCCACGGCTAGTGGCTGGCTGATGAAGCCACGGCAACAGTGTCATGATACCGCTACCACTGAGTGCGCAGTCCTACACTTCATCTCTAGGCGCAACGTCCGCAAACCAGGAAGGATTATCAACTGTGCGCCTGACAGAAAGATCAGCTCGCCCATTACGCACCACTTAATTTTGAATGTTTGCACTCCACGGGTCATGTGCACGGAAGGATTAGCTGCGGTTAATGGACGGGGCACTCTTGTTATCGTTCCTCACTGGCTGAACTGTCCTTTATGTATGGCTGAGCTGACTGCAGTTGAGACAGAGTACAGCAGCGTTGCTTTCGCATTTGAAAAAGAATACTGTTACCATCCTTACTTTCTTTCACGGGGTCTGCGGGGCCTTGGAATAAAACTATTCAACTTTGACGCATTTATTGACAATCCATCATAATTCTGGACTGAAAGGGATGTGCTTATTTGTTTCCCATCATAGGCATGGGCACAGCACCGCCACCGCCACCATGTCCTCCGCCCTCGACACGGACGCCGAGGATCAAGAACATTCCCCAGCCAACGAACCCGCTCAAGTCTTTCAACTGGTCCAAGTTGCCAGAAGTAAGTGGTGTCGCCTGAGAGTGCATACAACTTCAGCGTACCCGCTACCGTGGCTCCGTGCCTATGGCGCTCTGCTGTTCAGCACATTGTCGTGGGTTCGTTTCTTAGCCACAGCGCCCCCTTTTACTTTGTTTGATACTGGTAAGCAGGGCACGTAAGCAGAATGTGATCGCGTGTTTAATTTACATCGCAACGAAGACGCCAGGAGGACACAGGTATTTTCACGTGCTGTAGGTTGACGGTTCAATACCGAATCGAACCTGAATCGGCGCAGAAGACGCATTTTCCCCCTACAAAGTCCTTCAGTATCAGCTGCAGAAGGAACATGTTCCGCCGCATTGCCTCGGGACATGCTTCTCCAGCAGTTCATACTGCAGGACTAAGAGCACTGTTCGTCGAGTGAGCGCGTTGAGACGCCTGGTAGTGTCCAGGACACTGTTTCTGCTGCACAGCAGCAGTTGCCTCGCGTGCTGCGTCGCGCGGACATGTCGCGCCCGCGTATTGTTATAGCATCAACCGTAGAGCTTTAGCGCACTGCGAAGAGCTTTAGAGCACATTCGCCCACCTAACCATCACTGTCAGTGCTTCGTCCGTCGTGTGAATCGGCCAGTTTTTAAATTGATTCTTGCTTGCAGCTTTTGTAGCTTTCCGAAATGGGTTTGCTTTCACGCCAGTGTCATAATACTTCGAATATACCGGCCAACTTCCACCTTTTCCCGTAGCCCGCTAAATTTAGTGGGAAGAAAGAGGAATGCCAAGCTGCTAAGCTCCACAAGTATGAAACTCTTTGCCAACCAAGAGTGAATATGTGGTCCTAATCACGGTCCTTAAATTAAATAACATTCTCAATACCATATAAACGACAAGTCGCACTGCAAATGGGTGCGCAAGGAATGAGGAACGCTTCTTTGCCCTTGTCATAGGTCGCGCTCATGCAGCCACGATAGCTTCTTGTATTTGTGCAAATTAACGTAGTATCACCTCTTAGTGAATAATTAAATCAGAAAGTACATTTTGTTGCCTTGACGAGTGTGCCAGCCAACGCGAGAGACCGAAAATTTTCTGTCGCCGCAGAGACCGCAACAGTCACAAAATGTGACAGTATGTAAGGCTAACTACATCAAAATATGTTAACAAGTCATCAACAGTTTGCGGACCAGGAAAGCCTCAGCCTGGCTTGTTCGAGCGCTGTTATACACTTCAAGCCTTCATAATTTCATAAGCACTTTAAGGCAATTAGTGTCGGCGCACATTTGTAATCACTGCGAACTGTTGTATGTATAACACAATATTTGGGTGAAAATGATCGATACACAAATTAACAAAACAATTTGAAGCTGTAATGACGAAGTTTAGTGAAACCCACGTATTTCACATCATTCCCGTCCTGGCTGAGCCACCGTTCGTACAGCTCCTGTACGGACATCAGTGCCAAAGTTGTCTCTAGCAACTTTTGCAGGAACTCTGGGATGGGAACGCGCTGTCTTCTTTGAATGTAGTAACTATACCATGATTCGTTCAGCTTGACGTGAGCAGCGCGCTTCGTACTACACCAACGTAACAGTTATCCCCGAACCTGATCATGTCAAAGTGAAGGTGAAGTGAGCCTTAGTTTCTATATAGCTGTTTCACTTTTGCAGGCCAGGGTTGACGGCACCGTCTGGACTGAACTGGACGACACGAAACTGTACAAGGACATCGACCTGGCCGACATTGACAGGACGTTCTCAGCATATCAGAAGCAGCAGGGGTGCGGGGTATGTAAAGTGCCCACCCAACTTGTGCGACATAATTCCACTCAGATTTGTGATTGAAGGTTAACGATAGTTTTACGAACGATGTGATGAGACGAAGACAAAAACTGATATTCAAAAGAAATTTCTTACTGTAGAACTTTTCTTCGAAGCGCGCGCTAGTCAATCGTGATGTGGACGCATTATTAGCGATTTAGTACGGACAATGACAAACACAACTTGTGAAGAAAAAAAATCCTTAATTTGGCCCCAGATCTTCTACTCGAATGGCAGCTTAACGGTTAACGTTGTTTGATGAGAATGCATGTAGCGGAAGGAATTCGCAGTTACTAGTGCAGTAGCATAATTTATCACAATCATAAAACCGAAAAAAAAGGTAGTGATGTTTCACTTCGTGAGCGCGGGTAACGCGCAAGCGTATGGACACCACGAATATGCACAGCGAGCACCGCTGCGTCAATGCACAAACGGAAAGGGCGCGAACGCGGCGATTCTCCTCTCCACCTCCAGTTGCCTCCCGCCTCCGGCGCTCGCTTCCTTCGCGGGAATAAACATATAATCTCCACGATTTGACAGAATCTACGCTTGCGCGTAAAAATCGACGTCGTGAATTACCTTCCACAGTAGTGGAGGCTCAGTGTGGTACTGGCATAGCAGTGACGAGTGAAAGATGCATTTAATTATGGAGTGACTGTACTCGGTGACAAGCGAAGAATTCAGTTCAGGCTTCGCCGACAAAACCCCACAACGCTTGCCCCTCTGTGCTTCCATGTTCCAAAACAGTTTTCGAGAGGCGTCGAGAAACGTGCCTATGCCGTGACGCCATGGAAATTGGTGAACGTAATTGATCCTACCGTTTTTGGGGCGAAGAGGAAAGTAGCCTCAAACTCAGCGCAATTTCGCCGCCCCAACGCGCTCCTCTTCACAGTGCGAACTGGGAGGAAGAGTCAACGGCTATGTTTTCCAGCGGTAGATTGCAGTAGTGATGATACCATTGCAAAATACTGTGATTCTCACGTGTTTCGTGAGTGGTACTCAAAGATAACGGGCGATCACTGTTGTGATACAATATGTGATTACAGTTACATGCAGAATTTATTTATTCAGTGCACTAGAGCGCATGTCCGAATAAATAAGTCGAAATATAGGTGGCAGCAGAGAAAAAGAAAGGGTGTTTTTGTGTTGTACCAAATGTACGGCAGTTTTCTAGCAATGTACGTGTTCTTTGTAATACTAAGCAACCGCAGGACAGTTCTTTGTGGAAAATTGCAAGACAGAGCTGATGCCTACCTAAACGAAACCATTTCCGAGATTATTGTCAGCAGAGGGAGCAATGTACAGCATAAAAATAGTGTTGAGAACAGAACCACTTAACGCGCACGTTCACACAACTAAATTTAAAACGAGAACATGAAAAAGAAGCAATTGCGCAGCGCGGCGAACGGCTTTTTTCTTAAAGCCCAACGCTAGTGCAGCCAGCCTCAAGTTACCAGCACGACAGCTGAAAGGAGATGGAGAGTTGAGAGGAGGCAGCTGAGATGCCGCGACATTCCCAAGATAGAGGCGCCCGGCCTCTCAAAAACCATCTATACGCACGTTCTCTTTGAGTTGGACAATGTTGTACTTGACGTGGTGTTCTTAGGTGCTCACTCACTATAGATATTCCCCTTTACACACTACGCGTTTCTAAGGATCGACGAAAACAAACTCGCGATGCCAACCATTGCTTCCTTTCAGACCAACGGTTCGCTGGAGGACATCCCCGCGCTCACGTGCCGAAGCCCTCGGGTCCGGGAGCTCTCGCTCATCGATGGCCGCCGGGCCCAGAACTGCACCATCCTGCTCTCGAAGCTGAGACTCACCAACGACGAGATCTGCCGCGCCATCCTCTCCATGGACTCCAAGGACCAGTTGCCCAAGGACATGGTGGAACAGGTTAGCCTCTTTGTCAAATGTTCGCGCACCACAGCGCTCGAAATTCGTTATCGCATTAATGTGCCCTCCAGGGGCATAATAATAAAAGCCAGAATTGTGTGTTCGGGAGATGTAATGCATCACAATATTTCACTGGCCCAATGCTACAACGTGCCGTTATTTGACCAAGGATACAAGCCGGATTGCAATTAAGATGGCGAGACATGCGTCAGCATGACGTTTTTGTCACCATTGAGAAATGATAGACTGCCGTTGATGCTGATTAAAAAAAATTGCGCGTTCCACTTGTCCTTATATGCCGCATCCATTAATAAAGCATCAGGTTGTTAGGCAGCACTCTGTCCTTGTGGTTCACTCTGTGTGAAGTCTTGCGCTATAAAACCTGTTCTTTACAAGATTAGCGCGATGATTTACAATAAGGACATAAGGCATTCAACCGTATTTTCGTGGCATCTGAAGGTTGCTAGAAAAGTATTTGTGTTGATCGTCATTTAATGATTATAGATCAATGTTTATGTCGCAACATTTGAAGCTGTTACAATTCTAATTAAATACGCCAGCGAAGGCGGCAAATAAATAAACTGAAGTATTTGATTTCACTTTGTGACAGCTACTCAAGTTCCTTCCAAGCCCTGAAGAAAAAGTTTTGTTGGAGGAGCACAGCAGTGAGATGGAAAGCATGGCCAAGGCTGACAGATTTCTCTACGAAATCAGCAGGTAAGCATCACACATGGTATAACGGTATGAACACTTTCGATTCTATCAAATTATTAGTTCTAAGGGTATTTTGAATGCCTCCATATATAAACGTAACTGCGTCTTCTTTATTTCCGGTTAGGGCAGCTTATCTTTAATTTTCATGACAACAGTTATACTTGCAATATAGGTTGCATCAGGGCGCCTATTGTTTATGATCGAGTTACTTATGGTACGTTTTGTAATCCTGTCACCAGACTCCTACCAAGCGCTCTCCAAGGGTGGCGAACCTGTTGTCTCGACTACGCGTATCTGAAGCTTACAGGAAGGCACTGAAACGATCATAATTTATTACTGCTCTTTTTCAGAATAATTCACTACGAGCAGCGGTTGAGGACGCTGTACTATAAGAAAAAGTTCCAGGAAAGAGTTTCTGACTGCAAACCCAAGATCGTCGGTAAGTTTCACAAGCATTCTGGCTGCCAGAAACGGCGTAATATACCCGAACCATCAACATTTATTAATGTGTAATGATTATCAAGCTTCACAGCACTAACTTTGACAAAACAAAAGTTTGGTCAGCTTTCGTCACAATTGTTTCTTAAACGTACACTCGCCGGTTTTAGGCATATCAATATGTATTTTTCAGGTGGTTTTGCCACAGGTATTCCTGAAGAAGCAGAGTATACATTATGTCGCAACGCTAATGCAATCGAAACGAACGTTTAAATTTTTTGAGCGAATTAAGTGTTTATTAAGTTGGTATTATGACACTATATTTTTTACATTTGCTTGCTTGAATAGTCTACATCGGCGAAAATGCAAAGGCTTGACTAACTGAATGTAGTGGATAGCCGCAGCTTTGGTTTTTAAACGATAAGTCTACAATGGTGTTTTGTCGTGTTCCACCTCACTACAGCTGTTCAAAGAGCAAGAATACGGACTTGTTTGGTATAATGTGCTCAAATAAATATTTTTACTACTACTGATTACAGATATGATATATTACTGATTATAGCTGGTCGTTCCCTTTGGTCATGGTGTCAAAAAGTATTTAGGAAAGGCAGGGTTATGCGTATAATTTGCATATACGTATAAATGCGTATGCGTATAAATGCGTATACAAGCTCCACTGATGTCAGTTCTTATATAGCAGAAGAGAATGGAACACGTTTTTTAGCCCTTTTGGTTGTTTCTTATTCTGCCGCTTCTGAGGGTGTTAAGCAATTGGTAGGCTGGTTAAAGTGACCACGTGGAATCAAATAGGTGCCAGGAAGTGTGACCAAAATCATTCTGTAAGCAGATGAGCTTTAAAGCAAAGCTTTCTTTGCCTAACCCACCATGGTTTCATGTCTGTCAGTATCTTGCCGGATATTTTTCTGTATAAGTACGTACATGCATGCATGTATGTGTGTATGCAAGCGCACACGCACGCACGCACGCGCGCGCACACGCACACGCGCGCACACACAAAAATAACGGTTTATGAGCACAGGGTTATATAGACGCGGCATGTTGACCTTCAATGCAGTGTCAGTGCGAGCACCTTTTTTGGGCGTAATCAAGCGGTAAATAACGACATAAAAATGTACATGTAGTGTCACCTCATATGTACCTTTAAAGCACAGACGTCTTAATGACATTGCATGTGGTATTCAATAGTTTCTTTGAAATTTCTGATATTTGTTCAACCCCCATTATCTGGCCACTGCGTGTGCGCCCATTCCTGGCCAATCCCACCAGCACTGTGACACAGAGGGTACAAAAGTGATGAATGTGCTTGCATATCTTTACTGTGATACAGGGCTATTTTACATGTAGATATGTGCCGTTCTACTACCTCCGCACACCTCTCCACACAATTCTTTCCCCGGCAAAGATCAAACACGGCCATCATCTGACAGTGTGTATCCAGCTACATTTCGGCCCAACTTGTGAACAGTGTAGTGAATAGACATAATGATTGCCCGAGAATAATGTTATAACCTGGGAGGGGAATAAACGTGGCATGACATCACTCGTTGAATAAAATGAACTTAAGCACAATTGGATGTATGACATCTAGATGTATATAGCATATAGCGAACCACTTCCCTATAGCTTTGATTCACATAGGTTCCAGCATGCGAGTGGGATCCACACAGTTTTTTGAGTGCTTCGAGTGCGCGGTGGGATCGGCGCCTTTGGTTCTGCAGTGCTAATGGTCCCCATGATTAATTCGATCATCTCGCGTTTCAGCTGTTCTTGAAGCATCGAAGGAAGTACAACGGAGCAAACGGCTCAAGAAACTCCTGGAGGTTGTTCTGGCTTTCGGTAACTACATGAATCGCGGCCAGCGGGGGAATGCAGTGGGCTTTAAACTGTCCAGTCTCAACCACCTCGCTGACACCAAGTCCAGTACCAACAGGAACTACACCTTGCTTCACTACTTAATTGAGACGCTAGAGAAGAAGGTGAGTAGTCAAAATTTTCAGAAAAGTGGTCGGGCTTTAGTTATAAGGAAAGTTTGCATTGTCTTCTATTTGATGTCAAAGTGATTGCTTGGAGTTTACTTCGACGCTTTGTGCCTTAATGCGTTTGACTTAATTTAGCTTTTCAGTACACTACAAATTAACTATCCAGAACTCGCTATAGTGTACGCTAAGCTCTATTTTCGTGTTTTAGCTGGTCTCGTGATTAAAGTCTACTGCCTAAACGAAAAAAAAAATTCTCATGCTCCAGTTGTTGATTGACAACCCTACAGCTGTCAATTACCATTAAAACCTGGACTTAACCTATTTCTATAAACAAACTTTTATAAATTTTCAACAAATCTGGCTCGAAAAGGAAATCTGATGTTAGCCTGCAGTCATGTCATTTAACCAAGAACAAATACTTGCGAAATAGATCGCGGATGTTCAGCCAAACCTTAACGATATTGAACTTGGTTTTGAGAATTCAGAAACATAGATAGGTGCTAAGGGTAAGCATGAATTTGCGTACGGCAATATATTTACAGCAGCAGCCTGGTCGTGTGAAATCGGTCTTCAACGAAACACAGTGTCAGCTATGGCTGTCACCCAGTTGGAACTGAACATGAGCATAAATGAACATGAATAGGAAGAACCTTTTAGCTATTCTTTGCTCACCATTAATTTTGTAGCACTTTGAATAAAGTCTTCTCGCCATTATATACTTTGATTCTTGCTTACTTTAAGGAATTTGTGTGCAATCTCTGAAACCCATTTAACTTTTTCAATTGCAGTTCAAAGATACGCTGAAACTGGAGGAGGACATTCACCATGTTAAGAGAGCGGCGAAAGTGAAGTGAGTAATCGACAGTGTTTTCTTTTTCATTTATGAAAAAAAAACGCTTTCTAACAGAAAAAAAAAGCTGTAAATTCTTGTTTTTTGACAAAGTTGTGTTACCACGTGATTATTCTACGCAATGAGTACCAAGAAATATTTAAAAATGTTTGAAGAATGTAGGCTGTAGCTAGACAGCAGTGGCAGTGTAGTTATGGTAAATCTACAAACCTGTTTTTAGACTAAAGCCTCAACCGATAGATGATTTTTCCATGGAGAGATAAATTTTCAGGAACTTTTAAGAATGCGTCAATCTTTTGCTGTTAGGACCAACACGGGAGTTTGAAAATGGCTGCTTGTTTATACGCAGACTATGGCCATCACAGCACTTTAGCTAAGGTTGTGGGGACATAGTGTCAAATTGTGATTGGTGTTAGGCTGCTAAGCACGAGGTCGCGGGATCGAATCCCGGCCACGGCGGCCGCATTTAGATGGGGGCGAAAGGCGAAAACAACCGTGTACTTAGATTTAAGTGCGCGTTAAAGAACCCCAGGTGGTCCAGATTATTCTGGAATCCCCCACTACAGCGTGCCTCGTAATCAGATCGTGGTTTTGGCACGTAAAACCCCATAATTACCTAATTAACTGTCAAATTGTCATGACGGTGAACAACCAGACCGTGGAACGACGTAGTGTCACAAAACTAACTCTTTATTGAGCGAGTTTGTGCCCACAAAAACAAGTTACACTCAGGCCCCACGATAATGGTGAGCAGAGGCATCGATCGTCGAAATATGATCTATGGGTCTAGCGCATCGGATATTAGATGACTCATCGTGCATTCCAGCGTAATTGCTGGTGCTTGCGTATGATCTAGAATGTACACCACTATTCGCGTCACGCATGCAATCTGATTGCGGACAAGATTATTTCGCTATGCTATCGGCGACAAGATTCAAGGAAGTTCTGATATATGAAAGCGCCTCCTTCAGAGAGCGATAACTTTGAAATGATTGTTCGTCGGTGATAGGCGGTCGCCTGAAAAGGATAAAGAAGTGCGCCTATCAATATGTGACTTTATTTTACCATTTGGGAGTTTTTATTGCTGTTCCATGATTTAGTCGTATTAGAACACTTTCCAGCACCGTCCTCCAGGCACTAATAGCGATTTTGCCAGTCAAGATAGTGTGAACCAATCTAAATGAAATATATTGCAAATAAAACAGAAAGGTAAATTCTACCGACTGTTAAAGCTTGAGATGTTTGACTAAGTTGCTAAAAAATGTTTAATGTGAGAAAATATTCAACCACGTAGTTTACTTTGTAACTATGCACCAAAAACGGGTGCGTTGTGCCGTTAACTTTATCTGCTAGTGTAAAGGTTACAGATAGGTTATGTTTGTTTACTACCTACGTGAGGTCGTTAGGACGTTTACGGGAGTTTTTTCAAACGTCTCATTCACAATCTATAAATGCACATTAGGGAGCAGCACATGCCATACCAAGTTTGCCCACTTTAGACGTTTTCATGGAAATTCGTAGTATTGTGATATTCATTTTCATTGTAAATGAAGGTATTATATAAACAGGAATTGAGCTAATGACAAAATTACGCTTTGTAGGTGCAATCTTGAGTCCACCTTTCAGGATTTCTGTAAAATAATTTATAAAATAAAACGAAATATTTGAAGTGGGCGAATATAAACTATTTTAATTGCGAATCTAATAGAACAGTAAGTATCGAATATCGAATAGCCTAGCGCATGCGCATATATTTACTGCAAGCGTATTCGGTTTATTTAGGTACCATGGCTGTACTTACCAGTGCAGTAAGTGTAGCTAACTATCAGAGACAATGGATAACATATGAACACTCGATGACTTATTGTCATTAAAAAGAACTGTACAAATAGCCTCTCCACATTTTTACAGCCTGGTTAAAACAATGTTTCTAAGAATGAATAGTTGCTGTATCACAAGCTTTCCAACATGCTAAAGATATGGCTACCAAAAAAAAAAGACATGAAGTTGTGGGTAAAGAAAAGCTGCTGAAGGATTTGCGTACCGCTGAAACACGTAAAAGGACCCGTTGCATGGAAAACATGACTAGTTGTAGCGTAAACGATATAATTACTCCATGACTAGGCTGCTAGAAACACTAAATGACGGACTAAATACAAACATTACAGCTTGTAATGTAGGCTTCCACCGCAAAACCTTAAAGCTTTACATTAAAAATTTTCTTTCTGCATTGGTTCGAAAGCTATTGTCGTCATTTCATTCTGATAAATTATGATACTTTCTTTAGCATACGGAGAACAGTAACCAGAGTTTTGCAGTCAGTTGCTTCGATATATTTGGTTAATTTTGAATACTTGAAAATACGGAAGAGTTTATTTTCGAATACGAATAGTTAGTGTGTGTTATTATATTGGTATTACAAACTTTGAATGTTCGCCCACCCTATAAAAATATGCGTAAACTTCTCTCTCAAATTTCACTGATGCTTTAACAATGTTTAACAATGTAACAATTTTTATTCGGACCGCTTCAGCTTGGACCATTTCGAAGCGTTTACACGCTTGTTAAGTATCTGAACAAAACAGCATATAGATACAATAACATCTGTGCTGTATTTAACGTTGGCATAGCTTTTATGCTCACAAATCCTAAAAATCGCTATGATACATGGAGGCTGCACCTTAACATATTAACAGGTTCATTATACTGACTTTGAATTTTAACAACTTCTTTCGCAGCCTGGGCGAGCTCGAGAGAGAGATCAGGGATCTCAAGACTGGTCTCAACGAGGTTCAGAAGGAGCTCGACTTTCTGCGAGGACAACCGGCCCAGCCAGGTGACAAGTTCGTGCTCGTCATGAAGGAGTTCATCACCGGCGCCACGTACAAATTCTCGGAGCTGGAGGACAGTTTTCTCGACATGAAATCGAGGGTGAGTATCCCTGTTTCCGGGTCAGTTTGCTGACGGGAATTGTGTTGTGCAATAGTTCGTTACGTTATCGCCGATTGTTAAGACAGAAAATCTTCTCAGACAAAAACCGATGAATAAAAAGAAAGTGAGCAGTTCTGTACGTCACAAATGCCGCAATAAGTGCGGGCGGCCCAATTTCGGAGGGCATGAGTGGTCTTTGTGCAGATGGCAACGGCTGTTGCGGCTTTTTCATATGAATTATTCCGCAAACTGCACATCTGAGCCAAATAGCCTCTACTCGCATTTGTAGCGTCGTGCTCGACATCCTTCCCGGACCCAGATCTTCCAAAAATTCGAACCCTAAAATCGCAGTGCGTGTATGAGCTTCCTCACACCAGCGTTCTCACAGCGAGATTCTACTGCCATCGAGTGAGATATGTTGGCGTTTGCTTATGCGCGCGGCACACCATACTTGTTAATTTAGCTAGTATGCCTACGTTTACAAGTATACGGCTGATAAAACTATCACAATCGCTGCTTCGCATTTCTTGCGAAACTGGGACTTTTTTTCCCTGCAACATTTATGAAAATAAATTTTTGGGCATTCTGTATACATCGGGGGGTGTCGCTTCCATAAAACAAAGAACGGTAAAAAAACGAAAGCAACGCTAAGCGCTTAAGCGACGAATTAACGCCGATGACAAGGAATGTCACTGAAGCAAACGTCTCGACAAGTGCTTTTGTCTTCATCAGGACAACAACGCGAACACAAGTCTGCTTGTCGAAACGTGTGGCTTCAGTGACATCCCTTGTTATACAACTGCTAATCACATCGTCCAGTTAACTTCTCTCATGTTGAAATTTTAAACCGACGTATGTGTTTTTTTTCTCTTTTTTTTGTAACCTAAGCCTTGTTCTGTTTTGCGCAGTATGAGAAGACTGCGCGGAGGTTCGGTGAAGACCCGGTCCAGGTGCCACCGGACGAGTTCTTCAGCATCTTCGACTCGTTCCTGGTCTCGTTCAACGAGGCCAAGAACGACAACGAGAACTTCAGGCGGAAGAAGGAGGACGAGGAGCGGCGCAGCAGGCAAGAGGCCGAGGTGAGGACAACTCGGGCGACGATGACGAGGCATCCTCATCATCATTAGCCTATGTACAGGGAACTGTGCTTTCCTCCTAAAAATGGTGAAAAAGAGAAAATGTCGCCCTACTTCTGCTCTTTTCGTGCTATCTACCGCAGCGGTGGCCCAGTGGTTCAGCATCCGCCTCGCATTAGGTTTGAATACCGGTACCACCGAAAAGCTACCGCTCTTTTTATTGAGCTCACGTAACGCTTCATTCCATTGAAATTCCTTGAATGTTAACCCTTACTCGCCTTGCTCAAAAGAATTTGTTTGTACTTCCTAAAGCACCTACCAATTACGGAAAAAATGACAGCTTCATTCTGTGCGATTAAAGCGTGGAATTGTGTTCCTTATCCCATGAAAACGTCATCCCTTTCTATGTTTAAAAGATCATTGAAAACATATTTTGAATACATAACCTCATTTCATATGCATTCCTATAGGGTACCTTTTTCTTTTTTTCTCTTCATAGTGACGTTTGTACTTCATTTTATGTGATAACGATATAAATTAACTTGTATATTTTCACTGTTGGTTGGACTTTCTATTTCTTGAATAAATTTCGGCCTTTGTAGATAAGACAATTTTGTATGCTTGCATTGTCACTTTAGCTTTCTATGCGTTGATTGCATTGATTATATTCTCTTTTTCCTTTCTTATGCTTTTACCTATTTCTACAGTTGGTTCGGTTTTCTATCGTCTTGCCTAAGTTTCAGTTTTTCTGCTCGTTTGTAATTTGCTTCAATCGATTATGCATAGAGGGACCCGGTACGGTCGCCTGACCTTGGGACCCTTTTTTGCATGTTCTAATCCTGTAATCATGTTTTGATAAACTCAAACTTGAAACTTGAGCAGAGATGTTCCGCGGCCTGGTCCTCGGTTTAAATGTGGGGTTCATATCTCGGAAGGGGGCCCTATATACAATTTCTAGGGGTGGTCTGTGGGTTCCCCTTGCTCCACCACAGACGGCGTAGTCGCAGAGCTTCCACCGGGGCTGTGGGAGCTAGCTTCTTAGATCGGACGCCAAGTGCAGAACCTCAAGAATAGGTACAAGCTTCCTCTCAGCCACATGCCCGGCCATTATAGAACCTAAACGTGTGGAAATGATGTTTCTCCCAAAGCCGTTTGCATTTTATGGTCCTCATCGTCAAATGTAACATTTGGCACCGTTACTTGGCCAGGTTCTTAAGAAAAAGAAAATGCGAAGTTGCTTTCATCTAAGCCTCTCGACGTGAGTTGTGTTCGAAACACGGCGGCTTTACGCACACAGCACAATCTTCTAGCGCAGGTCAAATCGGAAGTATTTCAAGATGTATGCGACAGGCTTTATATTATTGTTTTTCATCGGTGCATTTGCTACTGATGCACCAATTTGTTGTGTACTATTCTGCGCACAGTGCCCGAAGGGGGTTTAAAGGGACCCTAAAGAGAAAAGTAATTATACCGGTATTATAATTTTACCCTTCTGCAATACAAGAAAGGCACTCTTACCGTAAGAGGCTTGGTAAACCAAAAATCCTCAAAAACGAAAGACGCGTGTCGATGCCACCTTGAAGTGACCAACCACACAAGCTCAACGGGACGTCATGGATTTTTGAAGGCGCCTGCAAGGGCCTAGTTTGTTTATTTGTAAAAATGAAATACATTGTATTATAGAGGAGATGAACGTTGAACATGGGAAGTTTCGCGAGCTTTTACAGAGCCAACGAGGAACAAATGAGAAAGAAATACTTTTGAAATCAATTTCGTCACACATACCCGCACTTGGGTTTCGGCTCAAGACCTTGAAAATAAACTGAACTTGGACCGTACTTTGATCTTATAATAATCAACTTATTATCACGACGCCAACGAAAATAGTTTTAAGAATAATTTATCAGCGTACACTGACTGAGTGTTTGTCTCTGGTGTCCGTTTAAGTCCCTCACATTCTTTTTTTCTTTCTGCGTGTCACATTCTTGCAGAAGCGAGAACGCAAGGACGGTACCCTCAGAGGCCTGGCCGCACTCCGAGCCAATGGTTCGGCGACGCTCAACGGCTCCATCAACAGCCTCAAGGCCGGAGGACCCGCTGCCCTCAACGGCAGGACGACCGCGGACGACAAGGGAGAGTTCGACGACCTCATATCGGCTCTCCGCACGGGCGACGTGTTCGGCGACGAGTTCTCCAAGACTCGCCGCAACCGACGCCGCGGCAGCAGCCCGGCCGCCAACAACGCCGCGTCGCTGCTGGCCGAGAACGGACATCACGTGATCGTCAACGGGTCGGCATTGCACGACACCTCTCGGGACCGCATAGTGACGCGGAAGCTAAAGTCATGAGGCCTAGTCTAGCAGTCTGCCTCTCCAATGCTGTATTGCCCTTTGTTCACACATGATGCGCAGACGGGCTTGATTTCTTCAAGGACGGTAGTCAGCGCGGACGTTAGAGTTTTTCTCATAAGTACGTACACTTGTTAAGGCCTCATGACTGTCATCTTGACGTGCTGAAAAGTGATTGAGCCGTTCATGAGGCCTTCTCTATCACTGTGCCCCCATCTGCTTTGTGCTTTCTTCGTACAGGATGAACCGCTGGGTTTCTTTTCTTTCAGGGCGGAAGTCAGTGATAGCGTTACAGTTTCTGTTATAAGTATGTAAGTCAGTTAAAACCGCGTGACTAGCACTTTCACGTACTGAGAAGGGCTTGGGCCGATGTGAGGCCTTGTCCACCAGTCTGCCCCTTCTGTTTTGTGCTTTGGTCGTACAGGATGAAATTTTGGGCTTGCTTTTTATCGAATGTGGTAGCCAGTGCTAACGTTACAGTTTCTATCACAAGTACTTAAGCCACTTAACGCCTCATGACTATTGCCCTGACGTGCTAATGAGTGGTTGGGCCAGTGGAGCGTTGGGTTTGAGTTTTATGTCAGTGCGGGCGTTGCAGTTTTTGCCTTATATAAGCAAGTTAGGGCTTGAGCCGTGCACTGACATGCTATGATGTCGCAGGACTAATAGGCATGTCTGGTCAACTTTGATAAGAAATACTATACTTTGAACAGAACCGAAGCTGCCATTTTACATTTTGCTTGTCAAAGCATCCTTACTGACCGTGGCATCTTAGTTTTACGCAATGAAGGTGTTGATGTCACCAAATGAATTAGTCATGCACGACCGACCTGGTGAAAATTTTTCTATCGGTACGATACAACCTTCCTGATTCGATCATTATCGTTTGGTCCAGCATGTTGATTGTGAACTTCTCTGACACAGCCTGTAGCTCTAGCTGTGGAGATAAATCTCCTTGCTTTAGATAGTCTCTAAACAACTTTTGCAGCATGTATAATATAATCGGTGGTGAACCTTTCTGATTCTGAAGCCACTGAAACGTTCGAGGCAAAGATGGATGAAAGTAGGCACGGAATATCAAATGACTACTTGCGCGTACTGGTGGTTTACTGACATGGGTCTATGAAATGGCAGCGTACGCAACTGTACATGTAATTGAAAATCTACATTGAGGTTGCGTATCTGTGCTTGGTAGACACAAGTGAGTGAGCAGTTCTTTAGTACATAGCCGCTTGTTCCACCCTCTCATCTGTCTTCTAGTTGTGAAGAGTGACTCGTTCATTTCTATATTAGACGAAAGAGTGCCATATAAAGCAGTGTCACCACAGAGCTATATATGGTAATTGTGTCATGTGGTCCAGTTCCTGCTCGGGTTTTACGTTGTGGTCCACGTACTTTTGCGACACTGTAACGTATCGAAACACAAACACTGACTGTTCTTTTGCGTGGATTTGTGTTTCTATGAATATATCAGTCTCTAAGTTATACGGCACCAAAAGGCAATGTATTACAGAGAAACATATCTTAGCGGACAAAATCTGCCCGCATGCTTATAGACTTTGTTGACAAGCCTGCTCGGACTTGTATGTGAGCGGTACATTTTCTGAACTTACGAAATTTACTAGCAGAAACTTGTGAATAGCCATCGTCACCCATAGGAGTTGGCCGCAGAAAAACGTTATAAGGTGCCGATCTAAGCTAATAGTATTTCTGTTGTCGAAAACGCGTTCGCTTCAGGCAACCTTCAGTGCATGAACATTTAAAATTTGGAAGATTTTTCCGAATTTGAACGGTATGAAAGAACACGCGCAAGCGAGTTTATGAAAGAGACTCAGCGCTGTAATTAGCAACTAAGTTAGATTTATATTTTATTGTGTGGCTAAGAAACTTATGAAGAAGTGATTCAGATATAATTCACACATACTTCCTAGGAACCAAGGGTAAATGCAGACATATGGCGACGTGGTCAAACTATTGGTCAAATGCAGAAAGATCAATGAAAACCGCCTTTCTAATCATCTAAACTGTGTCCTCTAGGATAATTTTCAGGGTTTCGTAATTTTACACCACCTTGTTTGTTTTCTTCGCGAAAGCCCTGGACCAGACACACAGCTTTCACGAAAATTCCGTGCGCATAACGACTACACATGTGATAAGGTGACTCGGTTGTACAATATGAAGAAGGAAATCGAAGCGAAATGTATTCCAATGTCGTCATACTCACCAAACTAGAAGCGTAATTTGATACATAATGTGTAGTGACAAACGCGTTTGCACACTTTCTCATTCCGGGTCGTCTTTACCGTTGATATTGTGGTGTAATTTTCCTTCTCAAAAGATAAGCATCGTATCACATAAGATGGCCTCTATAACTGCTATTTCATGACCGCCTTGTTGATGTTTTACTTATACCTATCGTGTTAAGTCATGATTTAAAACAAACTAATTCGTGACTATGTGACTCTTAAGTTTTAATTTGTTCTTATAATTACGTTGTTCGTTTTAACACATTCTAACGCGCATTTAGAAAGTTTTCTCTGTCATTGGTTATTATCTGTTAGTGTACAGCATGGCCCACTTCAACAGGCAACTCCTAATTAGTACTCAAAACAGCATAACTTGAACATATCAATTTCATAAAAAATAGTTTTTGATGTGATACAGGTAGGGCCTGTATTGGTAAAAAAAATTATCGGCGAGGTTGCTGAGCCGAAAGTTCTTAGCAGTCCTGAAATAATTATTTCATGTTTCCTATAACAGTGGAGCGTACTGTACAAGTGTGGACTAAATTTTTTAGCAAGCTTCAGTTTGATGCAGAAGTATGCAAATGTTTGTTCAACATTTTTCTTTTCGTTGTTTCACTGACCAAAAGACCTCACGCTGTATGTTTGGCCATCTCTGTGCTATCGCAGGCTCTTGGCGTGCTGAATGTCCGTACGAGTTACTCGAATTGTGACTGCTTTGCTCGCATAGCATGAAGAAAGTGTTGTATCTTTCATTACTGAGCTGGTCTGTGTACCATTACCAACTGTACAATGCAGAAAAATTCTCACAAAGTCTGTTTGTGAGTTAACGTTGTGGGCTACATATAAATATATACATACATAACATTTGTACATAAGACAAACAAGTCAACTGTATATGGACGCAGTGTGTATTGTGTTTCTTCTATATAGTGTACATAGCTATTGCCTACTTTAAACTGCAGTACTGAATCCTCGCCTATGGAGTTGTGTGCTAGTAAGTGCCCCCCTCCCCCAAACTTGCAGCCACTTGTTTCCAACGAACATTCGTTTCCTTAGTATTCATTTAGTAACTGTCACTCACTATCACGATAATGCTCCTTGACGTAACATACTATATATGTCATGCAAAGTTTTGCTAACCTTCAGCGCTTTCAACGTGCATCGAAGGACCTTGCGCAATGTTTTTTTTTTTGTACTGCTCTGTCGCGCGAGCTTTTTGTACTTTTATATTCCCCTAACCGTTGTGCTTAAATATCTGCTAGAGTTGTGTTTTCATTTTTTTACCCCTTCCCGGAAAATTATTTAGCTCCGATGTCTAGTCGTAAGTGTGAGATATAGAAATGCGAATACGAAACATTATTTACACAAAACGAAGTTCGTGCCAGCGTACGCACGTTCGCGGTTTTCCTAAGTCAAGGTTGCTCTCTGCCCTTAACCGAACAATTCTCGCCGTGATTGCTAACGCAAGGCAACCCGAAGAAAGCGTGGGTTGTCTGCAACCCACAGAATGGCACGGGTCGTGCAATGCTGCTTGTTTCAACCTCGACTGTTCGCTTCATTTTGTCACATGTCGCGAAGTTGAGACCATTGCCGCGTTGAGAGTCGAGCGGCGCGTCAAAATGTTGAATGTTGTGCGTGAGATCCCAGAGTTTTTTTTTTCCTTGTTTTCGTTTTACTTTCTTTCGTATGTGTAGAATAAATATACTGAGATACCTTAACGAAACTGACGTGTACTGTTTGCATTTCTTCCTCGTCCGTTTTTTTTTTCACAGGGTTCGAAGAGCACTGACGGTGGTGGTATAGTATTTACAGCGTTCTGCAATTGAACTTAGAGGTATTACATATGTAAAGATATGTAGTGTAGAATCATAGCGTTTCCAACAAAGCCTACTAGAGGGAGCTGTGGCGTCAGTACATGTTAACGGGAGCTGCAAATACGGCAGTCCATCTAGCCTTGGAATGATGGATGTTCCTAAACTTCTTTTTTTCAAGCTTTCACCGGCTTTGTGTTCTTGCAGTTGAATCATTTTTCAACAACCAAATTTGTTATGAACGCAAATAGTTGCAATGATTGCGCGCAAGCAGATATACTAATTTCCTGCCTGGGTTAAAAAGAACACAGTGAATGCTTGATAATTTAGAAATATAAAGCGCAATAATAAAAAAACCCAGTCAAA
The DNA here is from genome assembly GCF_013339745.2 of Dermacentor silvarum. Lineage (NCBI taxonomy): Eukaryota > Metazoa > Arthropoda > Arachnida > Ixodida > Ixodidae > Dermacentor > Dermacentor silvarum. The sequence goes on along the minus strand of NC_051162.1, from coordinate 126,851,205 downwards.
AGACAAAGTACAGAGAAGAGACGTGGCGCACACAACGACTGGACTAACAACTGTGCTTTATTGAAAAACCCCGTCTCCTGCAGGAAAAACCAGGCGAGCATGCACAGCTCAAAAGCCGACACCCACAAACAAATTAATGTTGATTGCAAAAGGCCACGTTACTAACGCCAGTGCGATAGGAAACTTGGTTCCTTCTGCATCAATGGGATAGAGGTAGAACTGATGCAATTACCCGCTTGCATGTTGATATGGTAAGCTTCGAGAATTTCACGCTCCGTCTTTTCCTTGCCCCTGCCAAGGTTTTTAACATTGGAAAAAAGCAGAGCGCAGCCGCATTCCCGACAATAGAGTGTTTTAGGTGAGCGCTTGCTGTCCACCCCGCTCAGACTGGCATATGCTAGCAAATGCCGCGCAGCCGTTTAGCGGGAACGCTATTGCGCTTGCGCACAACGCTCACAGCGGCAGCGGAACGAAGACCGCATCCCTCACTCCGCTACAAAGCCGACTGAGCGGAGCGTGACGGCGTGTCTACTTGGCCTCTTCGTCGTTTTGCAGCCGAGTTGATAGCGCGTCGCTCGCGTCTCGGCAAGACGCGCTTATCAAATGAGAAATCTACGCAGTCCCCTGCAGTATCTCAGAGCGTGAAATCTGCTAATACTGTCTAATGGCGAGGCAAATTTGCTCCATCAGAGGTCTTCCAAGAATTGTAGTTGCTATCGCAGCCTCTCATTAATACACCGACCTGTTTGACCGATGTAAACTTTTTTACAATTCAGTGGAAGCTCGTACACCACACGTGTCGCACAAGAAGTGTAACCGTTGTCATGACACGCGGGGAGTCCATTTCTGCCACGCGCAACACGTTCAAATCGGTCAAACATCGGTCAAACAGGTCGGTGTATTAATGAGAGACTGCGAGAGCACTATAATTCTTGGAACACCTCTGATGGAGCAAATTTGCCTCGCCATTGTCGGAAATGCGTCTGCGTTCCGCTTTTTGCCAATGTTAAAATTCTTGGCCGGGGCAAGGGCAAGACGGAGCGTGAAATTCTCAAAGCTTACCATATCAACATGCAAGGGGATAATTGCATCAGTTCTACCTCTATCTCACTGATGCAGAGGGAACTAAGTTTCCTTTCGCACTGGCGTTAGCAACGTGGCCTTTTGCACTCAACATTACTTTGTTTGTGGGTGTCGGCTTTTGAGCTGCGCATGCTCGCCTGGTTTTTCCTGGGAGACGGGGTCTTTCAATAAAGCACAGTTGTTGGTCCAGTCGTTGTGTGTGCCACGTCTCTTCTTTGTACTTCGTCTTTTGACATGTTTTTTTACTATTCAGTATGTACCAACTGACCCAGATAGCTACTCTACTGAAAAGCGCAATAAGTAACGTCACAAGAACGCTTATTGCCACAAGCTCGAAGGTGAGACAAACCCGCGTATTTGAACCATCATTCCCATTGTGGCCGAGGGATCGCTGCGCCAGAGCTTTGTAGATTTGTTTTTTGAAACTGTTTGCAACAAAGTCATGACAGCCGACATGTTAGAGTAACAACAGGATGGGAAGCTGCGCCTTAATTTGACCCGTTTGTTTCAGGATTAGCAATAGGAGTGCAGACGACTCTGTGAATGAGGTCAGATCATGGCATCTGTGACGCGACGTGGAAACTACCCACGACGAGGTAACTGGTTCGATACCCCAAGCACCATATGGCGGCGTCCCGATTGATAGCTGGCATTCAGCGTCACGAATCAACAGAGGGTCTATGAGAGACAACTGAGCGTAGAGCTCCGGATTAATTTTGGCCACTAAGACTTCTTTGACAAGCACCTAATGCGGCGCAGAAAAGCTTAGCCCGGTCATCGCTGCCGTCATTTGAGCCCATGTGACATTGCACGCGGCAGCAAAGCGAAAAACCCAACGAGACAATGCGGCGGCTAGCATCATTCCGATGGCAAAATACGATTATGCTTCAACCAGGGACACGCCGCGGTGCCTCAGTTGCTCTAGCGTTTTGCCGCTGAGCTCGAGGTCCTGGGTTCGATTCTCGACCGTGGCGGCCGCATTCCGAGTGGGGCGGAATGCAAAAATGCTCGTATACTTTGATGTGAGTGCATGTTAAATAACCTCTTGTGGTCTACATAAATGTGTAGCCCCCCCTCCGCTATGTGAGTTAAAGGAAGTACGTCAGGGGGGTAAAATTATCTGGACTTCCGTTGCTACGTCCTCCATAGGTGCGGCTTGGTTGTCAAAGTTTCAATTTATTATCCTCCCCGCTAGAACCGGTAAATCAGTGGAAGTAATCTTATTTTTATTGGCTTTGGACACGTTCGGAATCAATCTCTGTAGTATTAAATCTTAAATGCCTCGTCCGCTACCTCGCAGCAGACAGCGGATAGAGACCACAGCAGCATATCGCCTCCGAGATTTCTTCTTGTCGCGTGGACGGTCTTGACATAATTTGGTTTGTTTACGCTTGGCATGTTGGCAACAGTAGTTTCTCTTTTTTCTTATGAATCTATTTGACTTGCAACTACATCGCGCAGCTGTGATCGGTCCTGTGTAGCCGCCTTACGGTCTTCACCATCTTTATTGCAGTGTTTTATTTGTATTTTTTTTTCGTGTAAACGTGTTTTGCCTCTGCCAAGTCTACCAAGGATACATGATTACTCGCACCCGTAGGATGTACGGCATCACGGTCGTCGCATGCAACACCTGGAATGTAAGTACGCCCACCACTCAGTTGAACTGTTCGGGTAGTTTATATAAACGTTCAAGAACAAATGCAAAGTCGGCCTTAAGACGTCGCTGTGCTTTGCCTGCGGTAGCGCTGACCATGTGGGCACCGGAAAACAGGCCACACATTCAGATCTGGTTGCATGTCTAGTTGAAGGCACTTGCAAGCTAGAAGCCATTGCAGGTTGAACTAAGTAGGCGAAGTTATATCTTTCATACAACTGGTGTTTAAACGATATCACGGAGTTATAAGAAAGCAACTTCCAGAAAAGAAGGAATTTCGCAAGATGAGAGCGCCGTTCAGTATCTTTCTAGAAAGAGCACCTAAGGCTGTACTTTGTGAGGATTATTTTCCTACGATTGCGTCCATTTGTTATCTGCCTCGCCGAGTGGAAAAACGCCGGTGATATCGGGGGCGCGGCTATGGGAAATTCAATGACCAAGGTATACGAAATAATGGAAAATGAAGAGAATCGTTACAAGATGTTGCCACTGCAGTCCAAAGAACCATGGCAAGAATGCGTGCTGAAGCCGCCACTGAACAGAATCAGTTAGCTTCTTTGAATAACTTCAAAGAAGCTACCGTTGTCCTTGAGAATCAATTTCGGTAGTTTCTACCATAATTTCGTGTTGAATGTGGAACTTTCTACAATCTGCTTCCAGTTGTGTCTGTGTTCAGGCAATGCGCATTCAGTGATCCGTGGCAAAACGTCTATTGTTTTAAAGCGGCTGCTGCTGCTGTCTTGCTGCACAGCTGGCTGCTGCTGTCTTGCTGCACAGCTCATACTTAAAGATTGAATCACGTGACTGGTGGGATCGTGCCTCGGTGCCCAGCAAAGCAGCCCGGTGCTCTAACCATTAGGCCATAAACGACCTTTTCTATCTTACTCAGTATCGATTCCACCATATGCCAGATACACGTATAAGCAGTGGCCAACACATCACATATTGATGACCTAGAAAGGATGCATAAATCACGATGTGCAAAACCATGCACCACAGAAAAAAACTACAAGTTTTGCACTGATAGGAGCGGCAACGACAGACAACTTGTGAACGGGTGGTACCAAACGCAAGTATACTTATAAATCTCGTATCAATACCAACTATGGCTCTTTCAGATGGCCGCCACGTGTTCATTATGATGGTGATTTTCATATTATGGGCACGTGCCCACCATGAAGGATTGGCGAGAAGCGGCCCGTATGTTTAAAATAAATAAGAAATAATGAAGAAATGCAAGGCCAATATAAGATTTGTCACATCGCTTAGCACGTGTTCCAGAGGGCGCGTGTGCGCGCCAGTTTCCTTTACGCTATAGACGCAGGGTTAAAATCGACAAATTCATAAGCATTTCATTAACTACTTCACGGAATCTTCGTTTCACATAGATTCCACCATCAGCGTTGGATTTGCCTTTCTTTATTTATTTCTACATAAAGCCACCGTTGCAGCCGTCTATTGATAAGGAGCGGAGCGCTTCCGAGTCCTTTGGCGCCACCTACAGAAGAAAACCAGAACGACATAGCTATAATCTCAGGCCTCCGAGGATCTGGTGGCGCGCTGGGTCAGCGAGCGCTGTCGGATCTCGGAAGCTATGTTAATTCAGAGCATGTGCTGCCATGGTAACAGGGTGCCACCACTAGCAGTCATGGCCATACAGTTACTGCATTTTATGCTTCAGGCCATGTGTCTTGTGATGATTCTGTTGAGTGACCCGACAACGTAGCATAGTTATGTATATCATTGATTAAGCGAAGTGGTGACCTGAATCTTTCAAGGATGTCACCAATAAAAAAAAAAAACAAAAAAAAACTGTGAATTCGTATCCGCACTTTCTTGTGCTACGCTCGATCATGAGATGATTCCCCTCAAATATTCACTTGTTCTTGTATATGATATCAGCCGCAGTATGACGAAATTTCACAGGTCGCGTCTTCTATGGATTTGCTTTTATAGTTTGCTAACAAACATAAACGTAGTTTACCTTCCCACCTGCGCGCTGTTATTAAACAAGAAATAAATGTAGTTATGTGAGAACACTTAGTGTTAAGTTGTATACTAAAATTCACGCAATCATCACAACTGTGTTAAATTAAGAACACTGCTCACAGTAATGTGGAAGTGGATCCTGAACTACCCTTTTGTCACCATGCTGATACCCATGAGGACAAGTGACAACTCCGAGGCGCTGGAAAGAATTTTTAGAAGAGTCATACACGTGTGTCATTCGAAATTTGATATCATCAAATGTGCGTTATACCGAAATTTCGTATTGAATGTGTTACTTCTTACAATCAGCTTCCAGTTGTCTCTGTGCTCGGTCGATTACTTGCCGATTTCCAATTCGGTAACTCGGAGCAATAGCGTGAAGAGATTCAAGCAGCATTGCTCAGTGCCCCCCACTCTTTAAGCCTGTTGAAATTGTCGAATTTCCGAGAATGCATCGCTAATATAATTCCGATTTGGAAATAAGTGAGGTCATTTCTGCCATTCCGGTGTATTTCAATGGAGATGGTCACAAATGAATTTTCCTCTGTCCGTGGTTCGAAAAGCAAGACGAAATGCCGCACTGGCTTCTGCCATGGCATCTGAGATCTCCAGCGCTCCCAGTGACATCGATCGCGCCCGAAGCCGAGTATCTAGGAGGTTACACTCACACTGCCTCAGGTAAAGAGAGGGCCAAAAGATGGCAGCACGATGCTGGATCAGTGGGATCCTTCTAATTTTCAAAAGCGTCAAAAAGCTCGAGTTTTGCCTCGTGGAAGAAGAACTTCCACGAGGCCAAAATACATTTTGCAGGGATACGATAAAGCTACGGATCGATGCTTCTTTTGTAAAGATCCACGTGACCAATTTCCAGAGAACTAATTGGCTAGGCGGTCTGATATTCTACGTACAGTCCCAATTAATGGGATCTCGCTCGCACTTCACGATGCGAGTGAAACGTACGTTCGAGTTTTGCTTAGCCCTGTTTTGTTGGCATGCAACTAACTGTGTTTGTGGAAGAATATGGTGAATGGGAAAACGATTTGTTATAGCGCAGATAATTTTTCTAAAGAAGGTAATGCTGCATGCTGCTATGTACAAATTAAAACAACATTTTGGAGTTTTACGTGCGGAAACCATGATCTGAATGCGGGCACGCCGAAGAGAAGTGGGGGGGGAGGTGTCTCCGGCTTAATTTAACGCCTGTGATTTGTTTAACGTGCGCTGAAATCTAATTACCCATACATTTTTGCATTTCATCCCATTAAAATGCGGCCGCCACGGCCGGGAACGAACCCGCGACCTCGAGTTCAGCAGCGCGACGTCATGAACACTCGGCAACCGCGGTGGGGTAATTATGCAGCTATGTAACACTATTTATTTTGTGTTAGAGTCCGCCCTGGCAGTCTCTAGCTTTGAAACACACTATCGTGTTACTTATCCTGCATTTTTCTCAAATGTAAAAGCATCCTTGCAGTATAGTTAGCACACCAGCCTTTCTTTATGTTTATTAAATTTTATTATTTTCTGTTTATTAAAAAAACGTAAAATACATTTAGTCAACCTAAAGATTGATGGGTGCTCCTCATTTTATCAGAGTAGTTAAAAAAACACTAAAAATGGCACAGGTACACCGCAAATGTTTGAAGCTAAATGAGGCTAGCGAGGAAGCAGCCGCCGCGGACGACACACGCTGGGCCTCGTCGCCTTTATACCTGTTAGCTATCTCTGTCAGGAGGAGGAAGGCGCAGTGCGATCCAGTCGAGGGAGAAATGTTGATGACAGGCGCGCGTACTTAGAGAAGTATGACACAACCCTAACTACATTTAAGGCTTCTTTGCCCTAGTATTTTACAGTGGCACACATGCATTCTGGGGGATGTATCCAGAACGGGCACGGGCCCAGAGGCCTCCCGAGAATGGGGTTGTAAAAAATATAATATAGGAAAATCAGAAAAGCCGTTGAGTATCATCTTTAATTCTAACTAAGGATACCTATGAGACCACACTACATGTATAGGTTTCATGCCGTAATTTATTGATTTATTGAACAGAACCGGTGCGCTCTCGCCATTACTGTGGTCAACGATCAGAAACTTGTGTATTTCCACGAAACACCGGGTAATTGATTTGATATGTAATGTCTTTATTTAAAAGAAAAAGAAAGACAGAGATAGAAAAAGGAAATCCCACTTTTATTAAGCATTCGATGCTGTGCGTATATGTACCCAACGGGGGTCTTGGTTGTTCGCGTTTTCGTGGGCGGTTCCCATGGAGGCGATGACCTGGTCTTTTTCATTTAGACGAATTCGGTGGGCGAAAAGAAATGTCTTCCAGATTGCTTTGGGGAGTTATAATCTCATCATCCAATGTAACTGGCTGGATTTCCTTAGGAATTCCGTCCATGACACGTTTTCGGATTGCCCTCCCCTGTCTTCGTTTGCGAGAACTACTGTTTTTATTATTATAACATGTTATTATTATTATTATATTATATTATATTATATATATTATATTATATTATATATATTATATTAATTATATTATATTATTATTATAACATGTTATTATAACATTATGATGTTATTATAACATAAGAAACGTCGCAAGTTCAAAAACGTCAATTGTGAGTGGAGACAAAGGGAGTAAATGAGGTTTTGGTGTAACCTTAGACAAAGAGTAGTACGTAAAGAGACAGAAAGGCGAGAACAAGCTGCTAGACCTACTACGAAGAGTCCCAGAGAAATTAACAGGCAGACGAGGTCCCGATGCGGTCCACTTTGTATATCCGCAATCAAGCTTAATCAGAAAAACCAAAGCCCATACCTAGCAGTTTAACGCCAACAAACGCAATCTCTAAGGAGCAAACGTCGAAGGCTCCGGTGAGAAAACGCATTAAAATATGAGGCATTTATATGTTCAGTGCAGAACAGGACAGAAGAAAACGTAAAACGACAGGAACAAGCGTGTATTGCGTTATCGTGTGCCCTATTATGCGCTAAAACACTCGAGTGTCGGGCATTACCACATAGCCCGGACCAACGTTTCGCTTAGTTAAGCTAGCAGTTTCGAGGCATTGAGCCAAAAATCTGAAACGTCAGTCTTTCGGAGAAATGACAAACGCTTTCAATTCGTGTTCGGGTTAAGTCTGATGGAGGCCGTACAAGCACGTAGAACTCTTAGTTGGTTGCATTATTACTCCATATTCACATGACACTATCAGAACGCGCCAGTACCTTTCCGCTGACGACAGTGATGCGGTCGACAACAGTGCCTGCGATTCCCCCGTTGTCTCACAGCATTGAACTAGAACTGCCGAATGACTTGCTCATCGAATATTGACCCCGTGTCCCATTATGGAATAACCCGCGAAGCCTTTATCGGGGTTTGTCTTAATTATCGGTGTCATCGCCGCTTACCGACAGGTTCAGAAGAGCGGCGGGGTTAATCGATATACCCTACGGGTCACAGGTAATTGTCTGCGAATACCTGCGCACTTAATTTCGTCCTTCGCACATTCCACTAATCTCCTCGACGTGTTTTGATTAGGAGAAGACCGTACATCTGTGGCGTGGCAGGCTGCGGAATGCGTGTACGAAAATTGCATTAGGTAGTGTATACCAGTAGGCGTCTCCAGCTTTTTCATGTTTACCTATGGAAGCTTTTGGAACCGTACAAAGAGAATGCAGTGATTATATGGGTGTTGGATAGACGACTTTACATTGAAAATTGTATGTATTCACGCGCTGTCCGTATCGATTTAAGGGAAGTCTTCGCTGGTGTCTGTGAGAAAGCTGTTCTTGTTTAGAGACTGCAAGTACAGAGCACACGATCGATTTTCACAGGAAAGCGCCTTGTTCAACATAAGCTTATTGCGCTCCAACCCGCAGATCCCACAAGTGGCGACGAAGGAACGAATACAGTGATTATAGGTGTTGGATAGAATCCCCAACCTGCTAAAATAGTATTTTTTTTTTGCCGAAAGTGTGCCACAGTTCAGTTACCCGTCGCAGTATACCCGTGGCGTTGCGCTGTCCAACTCGAGGTCTAGGGTTCGTTGCCGGCCGCGGCGGCCGCATTTCAATGGGGGCGAAATGCTCGTGTACTTAGATTTAGGTGCACGTGTAAGAAACCCAGGGGGTCAAAATTAATCCAGAGTCCCCCATTACAGCGTGCCTCATAATCACATGGTGGTTTTGGCACGTAACACCAAACAGTCTTTTTTTTTTCACATTACGATTCTCAGATATGGAGAGAAGGCACTCGATTATACACTTAACATACCATAATTGATCGTGTAAGGCCCCCCCCTCCCTTTGGAGTGGGAAAACTTGGAAAGAAAGTTTCACTTAGTGCCACGAGAATACCCGCGTGCTAGTTAATTCCCGTAAGGCACTACAAGATGGTGCTAACCCATGTCTGAAAAATCGGTCGGCGACAGTAAATGTCTTCATAACCGACCGCCAGTGGCTGCATTTATTTGCATAGCAATCTGAGTGCGCAGCTCGAGGGCTTCAGTGAGTAGTCATAAGGCTGCCTCGTGTAAGACTTGCATCCTAAAAATCCCGAGAAAAATGGCCGGCCTTCCGCGAGTAAATACAGTACTTTCCTATGAAGATTTAATCTGTCGTAGTTGCTTTAGTTACTTTTCTACAGTAGAAGGCAAGAAGGGTCTTTGGCGTAGTTGCTTGCGATTCTAGGAGTTGAGTTTTTGGCGGATTGGACAAGGAGGCGGGATGTTGAGGGGGGGGGGGGGGGATGTATTACGCTTTCCGGGTGCATAAGTTACTTGCGATGTTTTTCCGAGGTGATACATTAACTACTTCGGAGAGCAGCACTTGGTAACGGAGCGAGAGGGATTGCGGTTGCCGTCAGCTGCGCCATGTTCGGTAAACTGATTTATGGTAAAAATAAATAAATAAATAACAAATAAAAAAAAGATTTCGTTTTTTGCAGAGAGGGCGCTACATCGCAGCCATATTTTTCACTGCCATACTATAGGAACACAAGCTCCAACGTGGTCAATTTTGAAATTACTCCGATGCATTGATCCGTTTCCAGGTCCACCTGCATTTGTAACAGGGACTCATATCAAATTCCTATAACGTAGGTTTGGGACTACGCCCTGTTTAAAAACCAACTGCAGAGCGATTGTACGTAATACTTCCATGTAATTACGTGTAAAGGGCGTTCCCTCCCCGACTGCTGACTATACGGCGGGTCGGAGGCTGGTTCTGCCGCCGCCACCACCACTGTCACCGCCGTCGTCTTACCGAATAGGTCACAAACAGAAAAATAATATTAATAAAAAGAATACGTGCCTAATGTTGGGTTTGAACCTCGGTTTTCCCGTACAAGATTCCGATGCTTTACTATTGCCGCATAATGCTCTCGTAACTACGCCAAGTAGCTATTTCAGGCGATCGCCGCGTGCGTGACAAATAACATGCGCCCGCCAATTTGCATTTGGCTACAGACGCTGTAATAAAACGGACGTAATAAGAGCTAACCGTATCGGCGAATTTCGCGTCCTGCTCAACCATTCTTCCCTTGACAAACATCAAGCTTCGTCCTCCTGACATCACTGCTCGACGTGTCACAGTGAGCATTCGCAAGAACTGCTGTTTGCATTTCGGCTATAGCTTGAGCATGGTGTAAGTTCCCAAACATACACAATGCTTAAAATAAAGCTGTGACCTGAGTTATGCATGAGTGTGAACATCGCATGAGATTACTCGTCGTACAAAATGACGATAAATGAAATTGCATGCCTTGCATTTGTCGTTAGAGCATTTAATTGACCGTTTCACAGAAGCTTCAGCTACGCATAGGTTCAAACATATTCGCTGGAATGGGTAATTTTCTTTATAAGCCATTTAGAAATTAGCACCTGTGTCCTTGCTGATGTTTCCTTATTTTGTGTTCTTCAGTCATTTAATCAATAAACCCTTACTAGGCATTCATTAATTCATTTGCAACACGAATGCAGAGCCAAAGTACAGCAGCTGCCTTTAATCTTTCGGGACTTGCGTTCGTCTGCCGAGCTACAAATATGTGCTTCAGCAAACACCATCGAGACCAATATGATCTCATAATTTTGGGCAAGTCTTTTTCATTCCCTTAATTCCGACGTGCCATGACACTAAAATATCGGTTTATCGGCAATATCGGTTTTTTACGGGATGCTCTGGCTCTCGAATATCGGCCGCTTGACGCCCACACTTCCCCTCACTCGGTGTGTATCGGAAGAAAATATCGCCGTCAGCTATCCTCTCCGTATATCAGCGACGAGATGACGCGTGTCGTGCGCAATCTCGCGTACATGTTTTATCGCGCGGCCCACGAAGCGACTTCCTCGGATGGACACTTTCGCTAATCCCCGCCGGCCGAGCAAAATGACAGTGCCGCTGACACCCACTCGATCTCATGCATTAGACGTACGCGCAACCGTGGATCGCTATCACACGCTCCTGAAAGCCGTATCGACCACTACACCGTAACATTTCTCGTCGTTCTCCGTGGATGTGCCGTGAGACTGGCATATGCTAATGGCACCTCGAGTCAGTGGGCGTAGGCAGAGCTCAAGTGAGCCACTGGCTGCCGCATTGGTTCGCCTTCCGTCAACGTAGATTAGGGAAAGGAGGGCTACTATATGTCTCGACAACTGCATGTCTTCATATGTACAGTGGGCAGGTCGAGTACGTGGACTTCATTTTTGGGTTGCATGTGATTGCGCTTGCGTTTTCAAAAAGACTGTTCGCTGTCCATGTGCGACCGGAAAAGTTGCAGTTTAGCCCGAAAGGCGAAGCATAGATTGCGATAGCAAATTAGTAGACAGCTATACGAAGTAAGGATAGTAGTACTATCGGCCGAATAAACTTATAAACATAGGCATACTGCCTAAATAACAAGCATGGTGTCACGTGCGCACAAGCGAACATGAACCCATATCACTCGATGACCGCGGAAACTCGCTGTCAGAACGCTGGAGTGAGGAAGCGCTGGCTTCAGCGGCGAGCGAATTGACCTTCGTGTAGCCGCTCGGATCGACGCGAACTAAGCCGCAAAAACACAGCGCATGGCGGACGCTGTCCCCGTCGCATATGGTTTTCAAGATAGCGCGGCCGGGGCGCACCTTACACAGCAGCCGCCGGAGTTGAGCGCGCCTCCCTAGCTCTTCTCTCCCCGGGGCCTTGCGCCTGCCGGAAGATGGCGCGCTTCCTCCTCGCTTTCCTCCCTTGCGTGCGCAAGATTGAGCCGCCATCGCCAGCTCACCCTCGCGCGATTCCACTCGTACATACAACATGCGGCGCGCGGCGACGATTTTATCGCCGTTGGACTTTATACGGAACATCACGGCGACGGCGACGGCAGAAATGCGCCTGCAGTGGAGAAATGCGCCGGCAGAAACGCGCCTGGATAATTGCTACCGCAATAAGAGGGGTCTATGATGATAGAGCGTATCGATCGTAAGAATGCGAAAACATACAATAGTAATATTAATGCGAACAAGGTAATGTGAGTTTGTAGGCAGGTGGAGACGTTTCGACATGAGGACTTTGCTTAGCCAGGGTCATTGCCCTGAAGAATACAACACCCCGTGTTGACACGTTGGCGACAGCTTAAGACATCCCTTGTTCGACTGCTGCTCATCACTGTCGTGGTGTAGCGCTGCGAGCGCACCTTTGGGAAGTCTCTAGTTCAGTTTGGTTCAAAATGTGTTTTTACTGCCGTTAGCGGTTAAACTGTGTTTCGTGTCATACCTATCGAATCCGTCCCTTGCGTAAGTGCACGGAGACTCCAAAACTTGCACAACACTTTCAAGCCAATACTTAAAAAGAGAGCAACTTGGATTAGCGAGCTGAAGCCTTGCGCAAGCTTAGTGCACAATGCGGAGATGGAGCTGTTTTAAAAAGTGAGTTCAGGTAATGAGAAGGAGCAGGAATTCATTGACGCGTGATGTCGTATATATTAACGCGACAGTGTTAAGGGCCCCGTGTCGCAGAAAATCCTGCGTCGGCGTTCGGTGTAGGCGTCCGGCGTCGGCATCCCGTGAGCGAAAGTCTCCGTTCATATTTAGGTATAGGTATATCCCACACCTTGCTATATGACATGTGGTAGATGCGGGTTATATTGCCACACCCTTCTATCCCTAAAGTTGCTCATACCTTATCTTACATTCTTGACAAAATTATTCCTCGGAATTTCGAGAATGATGGCCCGCAAACAAATGTCATGAAACAACACCGACAGTGCATGCCTTTTATGTTAAATCTTCTCAGACTGAAATATGAAAAGTGCGAAACAATCGCACAAACCAAAAAATGACGTAATTATTATTTTTTTTTTTGGGGGGGGGGGGGCGGCTGTCCAACACCTCCGGGATCGGCCCACGCAAGCGGCCGCGTTTCTACCACAAAGCTCGCCTTCGAGCATAGCGTTCGCCACCAGCGTTTCCCGGTAAACATTGCGGTTAACATAAGTTGCAGTTGCCGGGAAGCGTGAGAAGCAGTCAGGGATCTTTGAATGCTATCGCTTTCCACTATTAAAGGCGAAGCTTAAGCGTGCTCGAAATTTTGATTCCTTTTCCAGAACAAACCATTGTTGGAGCTCGCGCTGTATTAGAGTGCATGCTCTGTATGTCTTCGTCCATCCTGCGCTGTTAGTGTATCTAAATCTATACAGTATATCAATATAGTATATCTGCGCTGTCAGTATACATCGTATAACTATTTAATCAAGCAAGCCAGAGTACTAACGCTTTCGAGTAAACAGGGATTTTATTATAGGGCAACGGGCCCTTACATATACACATAACGTGATTCATAAGACGTGCTTCTTGGCACAGCTATCATTTGCCGAAAAAAATGAATACAGCAAAGATGACGCACAGAAACAGAGACAATTTGACGTAGACAATCGTGTCTTTATACGTGTTTCTCGCTTTGTAGTGTGTGTGTGTGTGTGTGTGTGTGTGTGTGTGTGTGTGTGTGTGTGTGTGTGTGTGTGTGTGTGTGTGCGTGTGTGTGTGTACGTTTCTGTGTGTACTTTTGGAGGCAAATATGTCTTTCAGTTAGATGCTTCCAAAGCCAAATAGGGCAGGCCATAACGGCATACACAGTAAAATGAAAACGAGAAAAAAAATCCGTTTTCTAGTATTCCTTCCAACGAAAACAGACTCCAAAATGTCGCTGTCTTGCAATGAAAGCTGTCAAACGTCTCTTGTCAACAACCTAAAGGCTCTCTGCAGCTTTCCTGGATGCCACCCAAAAACATAATCGCTGCCACTTTCAGAAGCGATACGCCCAAGGTGATGCCAGTAATTGCAACGCACAATGAAAAGAACATACGTAAGTATAAAAGGAACAAGCTGAAAACAAGAAGAAACTACACTAGCAATAATGAGGCGGCACGCAAACCAACGAACCGCCAGTGTCATCGACAAAACTCCGGAGAGCGTTTTGCGACGGCGGACTTACTTCTCCACAAACCCGACGCGAAATAAAAGTACAGCAGCGCCCCCTTCTGGGCGGCGATTGAGATTAACGAGGTTTTTCGTCCCGGATTCTCTCCTCTATGTCATTTGAGCTTACGCTTCGCGATAAGTTTATCTTTTCATCTTACGCGCGCGAGGTCTATGTATCCCCTGCTGTCGTTTCCGCCTCACTGAGGATTCGGGGACGCGTTCATGCCTGCCCCGGTGATTGCTTTGCTGTTCCTTGGGCTTCGCGAATGCAGCGGTGGACACGATGTTCCGGGGCGTCTCTTGGCGACTCGGCTTGGCTCTCTACGTCTTGGTGCGTTGTCAGTAGCCCGGAAGTTGTTATCGGAAGCAAGTGCAGCGAACGAATCTCGTGTCGTGTTATCGGTAGCGTAGGCGGCTGGAATACGGGCGCTAAAATAGAGAACGAAAGAAGCGGTAGTCACGTGGTGCGCACTCGATATTTAAGAAAGAAAGGTCCACATGCCCACAAGATGGAAGCTCAGGCGTTTCGCTACTGCACAGCTAAAGCTAAGTGCGAGAGAAGCAAAAAAGTTGTCGCAGTTTCACCTGAAAGGCGAAGCATCAATTGCGATAGCAAATTTGTAGAGAGCTATACGGAGTAATGATAGTAGCTTTATCAGCTGTATAAACTTGGACATGCAGCAGCACCGGCAACACGCAGAACTGTTGTCGACGTCGTCGGCGTTTTGCCCGCGTTCGCACAAAATGCGTGTGGCGTTGGTGACTGCTGCCGGAGCCTCTGATATAAATAGGTACTTGGTGCCGCAGCTAAACGTCCCCTCCCTCCCCCCCCACGGCCTTTCGTGCGTCAGAAGAAGGCGCGTTTGCTCTACATATATGGTGATTGTAAAGGAGGAAAGAGACGCCTACTTCTGCAGCCCTTAAGGGAGCACGGCACAGAACGCGCGTTTGTTCTCCGCCGTGCGTTCACTCCCCGTGAAAGCGCGCGTCCCTCGCGCCCTTTCACTCGCACATACAGCGTTCGGCGGCGCGCGGCGACGATTTCATCTCCATTGACGTCATACGGAACCTCACGGCGACGGCGACGGCGACGGCGACGGCGACGCCGACGGCAGAAATCTGCTTTGGAGTGTCCATATAATTGCTATCGCAATAAAACACAGGTAGCTGAACGCCGCAGTGCTGTGGTGTTCAGCTATGTTGATTTGTTTTTCGCGCTTGTTTGCTTTGCGCATGAATTTTAAGTAGCAACCTCTATGAGCAAAAACTTACGAACAAACTCTGCTGAAGGAAGTAAAAAAAAATGGAGTACGCTTAAGCTTCGCCTTTAACAGTGGAACGGGATAGCATTCAAAGACCCCTGCTGCTTATCAGGCTTTTATCTCGTATATTCAAATTACAATCCGACGCTATCACGTCTGTAGGTTGTGGTTACGTCGTAAGTTTACGATTTTTCTGACGGATTTTATATTGAGAAATTCAATTTTTGTTCACTAACGTCTTGCGCCACGCGAAGGGTTTGCCCGGTCGGGGTGGTTCGGGATGATGTGGTTCGATATGATTATTTCTGAACCACATTATTTCCAATGCATAAAACGACGTTTTGTTACGAAAGTAACTGGAACGCCAGTGCATTTCTCCACAATATTTGGGAATTATCTTGAAACTGGTGTCATCCTGAGAATTCGTTCCAATTAAGTGGATCCGCCTTGAGAACTCCGCGGCTAGAATTTGTAAATTTCAATATGGGCCATAAGGTAATTAGTTAAAAATATAAGTAGTGAATTTTTGTTAATTCGTCGATTATGCATTTGAATTTTTCGTTCAAGTAATGTCCGCCCCTTCGAGTAGACGAGCTCATGAACTAGAATTTTGCTATCTGCCACAGACAACCTTGAAAAAGTTTTGAGTGTTCGCTTGAACACTCTGTATATACGTGACATATATATGTGGTAATATTTGCATACCGGTAATATGTGCCGATAAGCATCTGTATCGACTACGGTGTGACCCCTTAGCTAAACCACGGTGGTTTTAAGAGAACTTTCACACAGCGGAAAGACGAAGGACAAGATAAGAAGTCGACACAGTTGCCATGCGTTGCACGTGTGTGTCGGGTTTTCTTTACAACGTGTCATGCATCTTTGCACGCTGCAAGACGTTCGCTATTATCATAAATCTCCAACCCACCAAGAAGACTGTTTACACACATCTACACACAAACACACACACACACACACACACACACACAAAACGCAAATACAGTGCAATGTACAACGTCAGGCGCTACCGACGGCTACGGCTTCGGACGTATAAATACCAGTTAAGAGCCCATAACTACTGCCGTTGTAAACCTATTGTCGAATGGCTTTTCTTTGTCCTTCTTTCTACCGTGTAAACTTGAGCAACCACCAACAAAGCGAAGACCAAAGCGACCGCAAAAGCAATCCCGAGAGAGCAACCGCCAACGGAGCAACACCACAGCAACAAGCAGAGAAGCAACACCATGAGAAGCAACCATCAAAAGCAGGGAGACCACGCATGTTTTGTTTTTTTTTCTCCTATGGTAAATCATAGAGCTTTCGCTCTCTGCCTTTAGTAGCATTTCCTTTGTTTCCACTTCGCCGCAGACATGTATAGTTCCTCTCCGGCCATCCGGGTTCCGACGAAGCTGCTTCTCTGTCCTCTTGGATGAAGCCATGCATATGTTATGACCGCAGCCAGCGGCGGCCTTTGCGTTCACCCTCTGCTCGTCACGCGGCTTTTCGCCCCAGAAAAAAAAAAAAAAAAAGCTTCATCGCACTAATGCGTCGCTACGCCCATCAGGGAAGCGAACGGCGTCTCTATGTTTCTCCCCGAATGCGAGTGCAGCTACGGTCGCGTCCTTTGCAACGCCGCTGCGACGGAAGGGCTACAAGTACGATCGCTGAGTCATCCCTTCGCCTAAAACGGTGCAGCATCGTGGGAACTGCACGCACGCGCACTCGTTGTGTCGTCTGTCTTGTCTATTCTTCTGCACCGTAAGCTGCTGTCACGCGGCTGCGGTTTGGGGCTGGCGTAGGAGAGAGAAAGACGAAAGAAAGATGAAGAGGGAAAATTCAGTTTACTACCCTACACTGGGGAAACAGGGGGTGGGGGGGAGGAGGTAGAAGAATAAAGCGAGTGTAGAGACACAGAGAGCATTAGACACACCATCACCGCCGGTCCCTATCACCGCATCCAATCACAGCACAGTATCACGCGCGGCGCACCGAACACGAATTCAGTCTACAGCTGTTTGTGCAGGGCTGTTGACTCTAAGACACCACAGCAGCTCCTTTGCCGCCCTCCGCTGCGATGGCTTGTGAGGTCGGCATTCCGAAATGCTTTGACTATGGCATGTGATCAAAGCGAGGTACTTATAGCGCACTTGCAATCAAGCGTATCTGTGCCTTGTAGGGTCTATGGTCACGCAAAACGAGTTGAAGGGTCTCCTCGCGGTTGCAGACGTCACACGTAGCGTTGTCGGCTCTTGCAGCGTGAAGAGCGTGTAAATACCCTTCCTAGCAATAAAAAAAACAAAAAAAAAAAACACTAGGAACTCTTCCTGTGCCCGGTTTACCACCATCTTGCAACACTACCTTCAGAATGGCTGGCATAATCTCCTACAAAATTTACTAGCCGTAAATCCGGCGCCAGTGCGTATGAGAGCTGCAGCATGATGATTCAGCTAGAATGGGAATTATGGTTAGAGCATGGATATGCTTAAACTTGGCGCTTCTGGCTTCGAAACTTGCTCATTCCGAACAAAATATTGCGTTGTCAAAGCAACACTTCGAAATGATTGTGCATGCCCCTCCCTGTTGAAACGTAACCTATGCCATTCCAATTATTCAGTATGTTTTTATATAATTATTTCGAAATGTGCATGGATGCCGCATAAATTTCTTAATATTTCCATAGGGATCGTGCGGTAAACATGAAATTATTGTAATGCATACGGAACATTTCGATAGGGCTGGGACAAAAGCTGTCCGCTAATATACACGCAGGGATGTGAAAAACTGACCAATGTGACGACTACATAACGAATGGCTCATGTCCCACGGGCAATGCATTCCACAATTCGCTGTGTCCAGATGCATAAAACGAGCCTCAATGCTTACGTCTAATTTCATTCTCGCATTAAGCCTCGTGGTAAGCTAGATGAATGAAAGATATGTATGCGGGAACTTATTGCCTTGCTATGTTTAAGAGTTTATGATAGCTTAGAAAGTCGAAGGCCAATTGTAAAAAAAAATTAGACTGCGTTAAAACGTCTAGACTGAGATAGCGTAGGTAGAGAGCAGGGTCAGTGCAATATTCTATATTTGAAATACCTGAGAATGCGTAATGAAGAGTTCGCAAAAGTTGACGTTTTTGATAGCGAAAGTGAAAATAAAAAGTCGGCAGTATCTATGTCACGACGAATATCGACGTTATGTCACTGAATCAATGTGGCGACATTCTGTACTGACACCGCCTAAACGCGTCGTGTACAAGGCTTGCGTGCAGCCGCGACCGTCTCTCATGCATTGATGATGATGATGATTTATTGGCATCCCTTTTGAAACGGGGCGGTGACAAATAGTCACCTAGCCTGCTTGTGTTAATAAGGTGTACTGTACATGCTTTTCATTCTAGCATTTTTGTATACATCTCTTTAACGTTCTTTCTCTTCCTCAAAACTTCCCTATATACCTTGTACTGCTACCTATGCCTGCTTTTTTTTCCCCCCAGCAATGCTTTAAAGTCTCTCGTTTTTCTCGACTGCTTCGCATTCCACTAGCACGTGCTGAACGGTCTCTGGATTTTCGCTGCAGCAGATACATGCCTCATCTAGTTCCGAATATTTGCTCCGGTATATTTTGGTCCTTAGGCAACCAGCTCGAGCCTCAAATAGCAAGGCACTGCCCTTTGTGTTATCGCACAGATTTCCCCTTCTAATTTCTTTCTTCTCATTCTTGTAAATCTACATGGTCTTTTCTGCTCTCATTCTTTGCCTCGAATTCACTGTCTCTGTTTCTCTCACTTTCTTTTTGACGATTCCTGGTTGCTATTTACAGTTTGAATTATCCTGTACTTGGTTACCAACTTCCTTGACCTCTTCCTCCATTCTGTGTCCACGCTCTTCATGTGCAGATACTTGTGCACTTTAGCCCCCCCCCCCCCCCATTTATTTTAATCCCTGCACCCGAATTTTTCACCAAAGTGGACCCGTCGTCGTTTTGATACAGGCGGCTTTCCATGTCAACGATACAATTTTAAAGGACAACAAGCCTACAATTCTAAACAGCCTTAGCCTGAAATAATGTTCTTGCAATCGACTATGATCGTGTTCACGCGCTCTCCCCTGCTCTCTACTTTCCTCTTATCTTTGTAACTCCGACCACATAAGAAAATTAGGTTAAAGAAGAACTAATGACCTTTTGTAAGTGAACAAGGCTGTCACGCGGAAGTCAAGTTGCGTTCCCCAGTTTCCGAAGCAGCCTTAAAAAAAAAAAGAAAGCAAACTTATTAGACGTACCAACAATTCCAGGTGGCGTGATTGCAATATTATGTGAAGTAAAACGAAAGCTGGACTTTTTAAATGACGTCGATTTTTTCAACAGAATAAAACTATTGGTACAATGTAGAGCAGCAGAGTTCCGCTTTCGATACTGCATAAGCGCGAAATTCAAGCTGGTAAGTTTGGTGTTCCTCTTTATGCACTACTATAATGAGTCCCATTTTTTAATTTTTTCTCGCTGCGTGCAAGTACAGGTAGTGTCCTTGGAGAGCGCTTGACTATAGCGCAGCGCAGGTACAATTCAGTATTTCGTTTTACTGGCACTGTGAGAATTGATATTTTGCTTACTACTTCGAATTTACGTAGGTGGTTACCAGACTTGGCTTCAGCACACCATAAGAAACAAAAAGAAAACACAAAAACACCTCTAAAGGAGAAGACAGTTTTATTGTTCTAGTAATTTCATTCGTTTGAGGCTGAAGTAGGGAAAACTTTTTCGAGGAGAACAAACTAAGAAGCCACTCCGAGGAATGAAGATTGAGGTGGACATGGTCATGGTTCTGAGTGTTCACAGAACAGAGAGATGAAGTGAGAAAGGAAATGTAAACTCAACATTTCCTGGAATATTGCAGTTGGTTGCTAAGGACATGTTCAGTCCATAGTGCTCGCATGGTCGGCTTTCAACTTTTCGCTTCAAAATTTCAGACACTTGCCCTTTGAATGAACGGTCAGGATTGTGCTCTGCTAGCTACTGAAAAAAAATTGTGTTCGAGGTTTTTTTTTTTGACAATAATGTAAAGGAGAAATTCGATGCGTACAGTCAGTGTTCTAAGACAAAAAAAAAAAAAAAAAACAATGTGAGAGAATTGTCGGCAGGTGTGCTATGTGAGGTATGCCTCGCCCATTCTAACGAGAGAAGTGGCCCTTGCGACACCCCGTCATATGCGCATACATTATTTAGGTTCAAGGCGATGTGTGCGAGCTTGTTTTTTATATATGGCTCTATAGCGAGGCCTTTGAAGCTGACTTCGCTTTTCATTTTGGAACACAATTGGTAGGTACGACATTTTTATAAGGAAATCCAATGTGACCCCAATGAGCGATGCATTATCGACGGGAACCTATCCCTAATGTATGTGTGTGGGTGTTTACGTGTGTGTGCGCGAGCGTGTAACTATACAGGGTGTCCGAACTGCTTAAAATATGCGAATGCCACGTAGCTGAACAGAACCAAGGTAATGTTGTTTGCCACCGCTTGGAGATACTCAGATTATATTTTGTATCCCGCCTAATTACATAATCGGGCTTATTTAATTAATCAACTTCTCAAAAACAATAATTAGATGAAAAATGTCAATGAGAGAATTGTAGAGCAACATGAAAAACTTCCGATAAAGATTTCTGTTGCTCAATACGTGAGACACAGAAGTGTTTTTCCGAGCGTGAAAGAAGCCCGCGAATACACGCAAAGTGCCTCGAGCGGCCAGTCGCGCGGGAAGTTTGCGTTATTCACACACCAACTCACCCAGCTCTCAGTTCTGATCAAGAGAAAGGTAATGAGACCACTCCCAGTTTAGGAATAATGCTTTGCGAAAATGTGAAAAGCTTATTTGAGTAGTAGTAGTTGTACATCTTAATGAAGATACCACGCCAACAAGACAGTGAGGCAGACAAGCCCTATATACAGGTTGTTCAGTCATCAGATCCAGTTACTCTTATTAAAATGGCTGAGCTGTAAAACTGAATACGTCTGTGCAGATATAAGGTAGTTAGCCCTATGCTGTAACGCTGTAAACTATAAGAGTACACATGTAAGCGTTCCGTGCGTTGACGTTTCATTTAATTTATACAGTGGAGGGTTAGAACCATATGGAAAAACGTGCGATGAACCCAGAGACAGCATAGGTGAAATTAACTGTTATTTTTAGTTGTAACGTGGAAATCATGAGCAACAGAGAAATAAAAGTTCCCGAAAATACAACTCACTGAAGGTGGAAGTCCAACCCACAACCTCCGCATTACACGTGTGCTGCTTTACCACGAGGCTTTTTTGGGTATTTGCGTACCCTGAGTGTGTTAGCCAGCGCCAATCACGGTCATGGTGGTACAATTGTGACCACAGGTGTTGTGATACAATTCTTGACCACAGGTGTTGCGTAGTGCAGGAACTTGTGAACAACAACGAATAAACGCAGATACAGTAATAGCTATAAATATACGGATGCTATATGACAGGTTTAAATCTATTAAAAGTACAGAAGAATCTATAAGGTAAAGGAAGTTTAATGGTAATTTCAAACTCTGCAAGCAGATTGTAGCTATATTTTCTCTCCACAGATAACACAGAGGACGTCGTGGTAAGTGCTTGAACTGGCGAAATCTCTCGATTAAATGCGCCAGACGCGCATACCTAACCAACGCCGTGAATAACTCAGCGGCTACACCGCGAGTGCATTTAGATAGCGGAAGCGGCCGCGTGTGCTTTGGACGTGCCTAACTATCTAGATCAATTTTTAACCACTCCCTTGCAGCAGCGCAGAACGTTGCTGCTCTGCGCCTTACACAAAACGTAGCTTGTGCTGGTTTGTATCACAGTGATACAAAGTGGTGTGGGTCATTTATGCAAGTAATGATTAAGCGCTCCTTCTCTATCATGCGATGGCGGAAAACGATTCAAGGCGTTGTTGTTCTCTGTGTATTTCAGCTTTCGACCTCTCTCTCTTCGATATACTTCTTAAATAGGTCTACCGTGTTAACTTTTTCACTGCCGTAATTGAGACGTCTTTTTTTTTTTGATGTTTTGTTCCCGAGTTTCCTTCAAGGCGTCCGTCGAGAGCGCCATACATAACTTCCATCCAAGACTACAAGAGTTCCCCACAATACTTCTTTTCATGAGTACCCTTTAAGAGTTCCCTTCAAATATATTCTTCGGGAGCTTTATTTGAGAGCTTTATTCATGACTATAGTTCCTCTAAAAGCTCCCTCCATGGCTTTCCTCTATGTCGTTCCTTCAAGAGTTCCCCCCAATACTAAATTTCTTGAATACTTTTCGAGAGGCCTTTTCAAATATTTTCTTCAGAGGTTTCCATCAACAGCTTCCTTCAAGATGTCCCTTCAAAATTTTCCTCAGGAGTTGCGTTAAAATTTAATTTCAATGTTCCCTTCAGAGTTCCGTTCAGACTAATCTTCAAAGTTGTCTACAAGAGTTGCCACCAATTCATGTGCACAACCCACAAGCAGAAAATTGCTCGCTCTCCCGTAATCGAGAGTAGATGTAAGCATGACATGGCTACCGGCAAAGCAGATTGGTTGGAGATGATACTGGCCACAATGTTTAAATAGGTGTAGCGCATGTTTGCAACGGCACACCACACCGCAACACGCCATACTGTGCACACATAGAACAGCATGCGTTTCCATAAAGAACAAGCTCAAAACAAGCATGCGAACCGTGAACCCTCAATAAAGAATTGCCTACCCCCCTCAGCAGTAGTAGTGGTGGTTTTGGAACAGCTTCGCTTGACATCTGATAAGGGTTGAAAAGGGTCGGATGTAGTCCGATGTGGTTGATAACGACCGATAAATCTTGATAAGAGTTTATGCAGGACGGATGAAGTTTGGTAGGATTGGTAATAACACCGCGCTGCGTAGAAATGAGCAAGTGGCCCAGTGCTTACACATACTTAGACAACTTAGTGGAGTTTCTGCGTTATTTTAACACGGAAGCTGTTCTTATTCAACCATTCGCCGTCTGTCCGGCGTCACTCAGGTCACGTGTGACCAGCAGAGGATGAGAGGCGTGAGAAACGTGGGACGTTTCGGTAGGAATTGCGAAATAATTTGTTTGCCTTTCTAGTAATGCTTGCATCTAATAATTAACTTGGGCAAATAATTCGAGCTAGCAATTAAATTCCTTTTATGAAGAATCATATCGCTACAGAGTGCACAATAATGAGATACTTAATCATTCTGTAATTATGGTGACTCATCATAAAATGCAGAAAGGGTAATTCCACCACCTTGACTTGCTCTTAATGAAATCTGCATCACCTTGACATAAAATTACGTCAATTTCATACATTTTCCGACAGTCCATCATTATTCGTGACTGAAGGGGATATAATATAACTGCAATTTTACATCTGTGTTTATTTGTGTATACGCAATTGCACCAGTGCAACCCATGCACATGTAAGACTCGGTGTGACTAACACAGCTTCGCTGTTCGACCATTTTCACGGAGTGGAAGGGGCGGTGATTTTTCTTTTTGCCGGAATGAGTGCGAGCTTCGAAACCTTTTTTCCATAGCAATTAGCAGCAAAAATTTCAACAGCACATTACCCCGCCTATTTTATTGCATTCAGAGAAGTTAGCTTAAAAGATATGAAACAATCTTCAAAAGATTTATTAGTAGATCTTTATGTTAACGTTACCCTTATTACTAATTGGACGTGCAGACGATACCTGCAATCTAACCAAAGCAAGCACGGAGGCTTTTCAAGGTAGCATATGTTAACGCCAACATGCATTCGGCTCCGTTGACAGTAGTGAGAGTCTGTCTTGAACCAGAAAAGAACCCGATCTTTAACGCGAGAGCGTTAAGGCCCCGTGTGGTGGTGGAAAACACTTATTAAATACTTGAGCCTTATATACAACCACAGCCTCCTATGATACAAGCTACGAATGGGTCGGCCCTCTAAATCTCGTAGGGTGGTCGTGAGCTTGTGACTCTCGGCGACTCTCAGCCCAGCCCACTAGCTGCTTTTGCGCAGCCGGGTCGGAGCTGGACACCGCGATATCGCATCTCTCTAGGTCTGTTGATTGCCAAACGGATGGTGGTTGGAGCTCAAAGCAAATGTATAGAATATGATGGAAGCCTGCTCTGGGGGCACCGCATATAGGTGCATTCCGGTGAATAGAGGCCTGGGTGTATGAGAGCTAAGTGAGTTGGGGGATATGGATGTGCGGGATTGGGTCACTTGTTCGAATTTGGTGAGTGACTTATGAATAAGTTGCTCACCAAGGGCCCCGTGGCGCAGAAAATCCGGCGTCGGTGTCGGCGTGGGCTCGCCGGCATCGTTGGCGGAAATAATCATCCCGAACGACATCATCCAGAACCACCTGGACCGGCCGTTCGCGTGGCGCAAGGCGTTAGTGAACAAAATTGAATTTATCAAAGTAAAATCTGTAGCTACGGACGTGATGAAGTCGGATTGTAATTTGAATGCATGAGAAAAAAAAAATTTGCGTAGCTTGCACTGGGAGGCGCAATGCTAAAGTGACAGCGGCGCTGATGGGCACCTAGCTAGTCCTGGCTTTTGGGCTAGACTAAGCACTACCAACATCCCCAGCATGTTCCGGAATTTATATTGATTATTTTTCGATTATAGATTCGCTAATGATTAGCCATCGATTGGCTATCGCAAGGTATTGGCCACGTATTTGGGGTAGGCTAAGCACTACCAAGTCATCCCCAGCATTTCCCAGAATTTATTAATTATTTGATTAGATATTGATTGGCTATTGATTGGCTATCGCAAGGTATTGGCCACGTATTTGGGATAGGCTAAGCACTACCAAGTCATCCCCAGCATTTTCCGGATTATATTGATTATTGATCGATGATAGATTAGCTATTGATTAGCTATCGATTGGCTATCGATGACTCACAAGCTTAAGTATTCCTAACCATGCCTAGCTACACTTAGCCAGGCTCTGCTTCGCTAGTTCACAGGGGTATGTGCCATTGCGCTTGGACCCTTTTTGCACAACCGCCAGGATCGGCCCACATTTTCTGTTTACGCGTCACGGACTTACGGCCGGGTTAAACAGCTCCGCTGTTACAAGCCTGATAAACAGCCAGAGATCATTGAATGCTATCGCATGCATTCCACTATTAAAGGTGAATATTAAGCGTACTCCAATTTTTTAGTCGTATTTAAGTTGAAACAGAACGTTACAATTTTTGAGGCGAAAGCCTGTGCTTGAAGCCGCGTTGGGAGTTACAGAAAAAATCACCGCTCAAGCACTCCGTACAGACGGTTATCCAGCGAAGCTGATACGTGCGGCCCCGGTGTTGAGCAGTAGGTTAATCCCGACGCTGTATTGAAGTGTTTCTCAATTAGCGAGGGGAAGGGGGGTTCTGAGGAAGGGCGACGGAGCGCAGTCTGATAGTTGAGGCAAAGGAAAACCGCGGCGCAGTAAGGGCGTGGAGGGAAAGGACAACAGCGGCGCTGGGGAGGAGGGAAATGTCAGCGGCGGTGCCGTAGGGTGTTGAGGGAAAGGCCAACAGCGGCGCTGGCGAGGAGGAGGGAAATGTCAGTGGTGGCGCGGAAGGCCTTGAGAGAAAGGGCAATGGCAGCACTGGGGAGGAGGACAGAAACGTCAGCAGCAGCGCACTAGGGGCGTTGAGGGCAAGCGAGGTGGTGGCGCTGGGAAGGAGGAGGGAAATATCAGCTGCGGCGCCCGTAGAACGTTCTAGAAACGGCGGCAGCACGCCTGCACCGAACGCGTGCGCCTTGTATATGTCGCCGCGTGGGCTCAGAGCTTCATTCCACATCGCTATGGGTGACGGCGCACCGGGCCATAGTCGCTGGCGGGGAAGACCGAGAAAGTACACCACGGCGGGAGAGGCTAAAGCAACTCGAAATACCGCTCGTTGTAACCGCCGTCGTGAGGAAGCGGCTATGGATGAAGCTAAAGTTCAACAGAAAGTTCAACAGCAGATCAACAGAAGGTCCAGCTGAGCTTTCGCCTTCACATTCATAGAAAGTTCTAAGCATCCCCCGTAATATTTTTTAACCCCCGAGCGACACCTACAAGAACAAATTTGGTTTTCGGTTCAGGTTGGCGAACTGTGCTGGAGGTCTTCATCCCTGCATTGCCTACACTTGTGGCTTAACTATGATACGTCATTTGTTATACAAACCATCATCCTGGGATTTCAGAAGTAGGCCGCACCGTTAGTACGGTTTTCTACATGTCGCGTCGGCAGCAAATATGTAATACGCTCGAAAGCATTTGAAATTGGTGACCATCTAACAGTTCTCCGTTAGTCGGAGACACATTGTTACGGCGCAACCAAGATTGGCGCCAAGGTCAGAAGACGACCATTTTGGCGTGTCGAGGTGTAATCGGTCTCGACAGCCATCTTGTTTGTGTATCGTTGCTTGCCTTTCTTGCAAATAGCGTAAATACATATTTATATGTGACTTCCACAACGTAACAATTTGGTGAGAGACAATGACGGAGCTCCGCAGTGGTCGTCACCTCAGACTGGACAACTTGACGGGCAGAATATAGGACACGAAATGGTGCGGCCCACATCAACGCCGATGATTGTCCTGGCTCAGCCGCGGAATCCAGGAACTTTCTGCGGCACCGACCACCTCGACGTCAAAGAGTGAATCGCCATGTATGAGCGTGTAAGTGCCCACAACAAATGGGATCCGATGATTATGTTGGTTAACTTGGTGTCCTACCTACGAGGCACAGCGAAGGTGTGGTACGACAACCACGAGGAAGAGTTTAACGACTGGGACACGTGCAAGCAGAAGCGGAGGGACTTGTTTGGCCGCCCTACCGGGCAGAGAAGCGCTGGAAAGAAAGAACTAGCGACCCGTGTCCAAAGTCCACAGAATCATACCTCTCTTAAGTTCAGGACGTGCTGGCTCTGTGTCGTAAGACCGGCGGCGATATGGCCGAGTCAGACAAGGTTGGCGATGTACTGAAGGGGATCGCTGACGATGGTTTCAACCTGCTCACGTGCAAAAATTGTGAGACAGTACAGGACATCATAGAATAGTGTCAACGCTTTGAGCAGGTCAAGATCCACCGCACTGCAACGCCATTTGCACGTCTGCCGAACACAGCTGCGACATCCTCTTGTCACGCCAGGCTAGGAATCCAGCGACAATAATCATCTGACGACTTGACGCGGATGGTACGGCGAGAAGTTGAAGCCGTGTTTCCTGCGGCATTTCTTTCCCGCCCCAGTGAGCCGAACAACATGCCTGTAGTACCATTTTTGCAGGCAATAGTCCGCGAAGAACTCGCATATCTTGGAGTTCATCCTGCATGCGCCGTTGCCACTTCACAGCTTTATAGTACTCCTCGCCCATCCAGTGGTCAGCGGTATCCTGCACACTACCGAAATCCAGCCGAGTGGCCAACCGCAGATGCCGGCGTATCGCTCACGTGGCTCACCATTGTAACAACCGTACCATCTCCTCCCCTCATCGACCGCCATTCACCAGTTAATATCGCCTCCTAACAGAGCCCGCGTCATTACCAGCCTCCGTTGACACCCAACCGCCGAACAATGACGCTCGTGCCGCTTGGAACAGTCCCTCGTCGTCATTCCGACGCCAACCAGGCCTGTTCGCCACCAGCTTGTCGAATATATCGTCTCTACCACCGCAGGCTCGTCGTCGCCCACCGTGCCCGATGCAGCCCCGACGCCCGTCTCCAGAAAACTAATCGATGCAGCTCCCGGAGGTCACGCTGCATTGACGACTGGACCGCAAAACCCTCTGATCACTTTGCCGACCAATAAGAACTTGATGGACGTTGTAGCCGATGGCGTCAGTGTCCCAGCACTCATTGACACGGACGCGCACATATCCATGATGAATGCCCAATTGCGCCGATAGCTGAACAAAGTCATCACACCTGCTGCATCACGCACCCTCATCGTTACCGACAGAGGAACGCCTACTGTGCTCAGTATGTGCGCTGCTCGCATCGGGATCGCGGGGCGCCTAACCATTGTGTTGTTTGCCGTTTTGGAACAATGCCCTTACGACGTTATACTCGGCTTAGACTTTTTATCGTCCCATTGAGCCGTCTTTGACTGCGCGTCTAGTGTCATTCAGCTTGAGTTACCCCACGGCTGCTATAGTCCACCTGTCACACCGCCATGGCTGTTATGCTCTGCCGAAGAAATCCCCTGTCGCCCCAAGCCACTACATACGTCACTCTAATGTCGTTTCCATCTGTTCCTGACGGCGTCTACGTGCTATGTCCTACCACTGACATAGTGCTTGAAATGAATTTGGCAGTTATTCATACCGTGCTCACTTTTGCCGGCAATCAGACTACGATCCCTTTCCTTAACTTTAACAACATTTTTGGGTGACATCTTGCCTGTCAACGATTGTTAGATATCGGCGCTTGGCGTCGAAATTTTGTCGCCTTCTACAGAAGCCTCTGATTCACCGACTCTAGTCACAGACGAACTTAGCAAGATTGCATCTGATCTCTTTCCTGCGTAAGCTGTTGGCATCCGCCGTGTCTTGCAAACTTACCGTGACATTTTTTACCTTGATGACCGCCCTTTGGCCCGGACACCGGTGGTCACCCATCGTATTTACACCGGAGACGCCAATCCGATACGCCGTCGTCCATACCATGTTTAACATGCCGACCGACAAGTGATACTAGGAGAGGTCGACAAGATGTTGTCTAAATGCGTTATCGAGCCATCTTCCAGTCCGCGGGCGTCCCCTGTTCTCCTTGTCAAGGACGGCAGTGTTAAGAAGGCAGTGTGACTGTTAAGGACGGCAGTGCGCTTTTGTGTCGATTATCGGCACCTCACCAAAATGACTCGCAAGGATGTCTACCCTTTTCCGCGTATTAATGACGCTTTGGAATTTTCCAGTTACTGAACAGGAGTACCTGGCGTTAGTTTGGGCAGTAGTTAAATTCCACCTTTACTTGTACGGGCATACATTTTCCGCGGTTACCGATCACCATGCCTTGTCCTGGCTGTCGTCACTTGAAGATCCCACTGGACGATTGTGTAGATGGACGCTACGGCTCCAAGAATATTCATTCATTGTCTTGTACAAGTCAGGCCACTTGCACAAGGATGCCGACTGCCTCTCCCGTCCTCTTGTCAACCACCCTGAATATGATGCGCATGACATCGACGCTTGGGTCCTGGCCATTTCTGAACAGTGCAGATGTCTGCGTGACATCTGCACTGAACAACGGCGTGATGACTGCTTACGTGCTCTCATCGATAGTCTCAATTCTGGACATTAGGAGCCCACTCTACTACTCATGTTCGTACTCCGCAACAACGTTCTCTACCGTCGCAGCTTACGCCCTGAAGGACAAGAATTTCTACTCTTTGTGCCACACCATCTCCGGAGATAAGTTCTTGAGCACTTACATGACGCCCCTACTCTAGGCCACGTCGGAGTTTCTTGTACTTACGACAGCGTACGGCACCGCGTCTACTGGCCAGGCCTGTACCGCTCCGTGCGACACTACGTTGCATTGCAGCCTGTGCGCTCTGCCAGCGCCGCAAAAAAACCTGCTGTGCTGCCAGCTGGACTCGTTCACCTAATCGATGTGCCCTCAACACCATTCTCTCACGTCGGTCTCGATCTTCTCGACCCTTTTCCGACGTCGAAATCTGGCAATAAGTGGATCGTTGTCGCGACGGACTACGCGACCTGTTACGCGATCACGTGAGCTTTGCCCGCAACCTTTGCAACTGAGGTGGCGGAATCCCTTTTACATGACGTCATCCTCCATTACGGCGCACCCCGGCGGCTCCTGACTGATCGTGGCCGCGCCTTCTTGTCTCGCGTCGTTTTGTTCCTCTTCTGCCGAGCACAAGCTTTCCACCGCCTACCAGCCGCAGACAAACGGACCCACGGAGCTCAATCGCAAGTTGTCAAAAATGCTTTCTATGTACGTTTCTGATGAGTGATTGGGACAGAACGTTACACTTCGTGACTTTCGCTTACAATTCCTCCCGTCACGAGCATGTAGGATCGTTGAAATAAAGAAGCACTTCCTAGCTGGTCGGTGGCCTTTGATCACACTAAGTTGAATGTGAAATAATAATGAGATATTGCTTCTGAAGCGTACTTCCACAACGTGATCCTAACATCTAAGCTTTCTTTGCTTGCAATCCCCGGTTGTTGCTGCAAATGTTTTATTTATAATGAACACGTACGACCTCCCTTTTTGGTGGTGACGTTCGGGGCAAGTATGGGATAAACGGAAACTTTATGGAAGTAACAATGCGCGGTCAAAGTCGTCCCCAAGAAAGATTCTACGAGAGTGTCCAGGATTCTCTTTCTGTGCTGTGGCTCCCCTCTTGGCCTCCTGCATTCCTGGAAACCTGCGGGACGAAGGGCTTCGGGTAGTCTGCTTATAATCATGCGTCGGCACTGGGTAACAACTGTGCATTCCTATACGCGATGTGAAAGACGGCTTGCTTTCTGGTGTGGGCCTTCAAGCAGCTATCTCTAAATGTCTGGTCTGCTCTGACAAAAATGCATTAATTTGGAAAGAGTTGCAGCCTCGCAGGTGTCGAGCCATGCCGCTTCTTTCTGATTACCCTCAAGCTACTCTTGTGCACTCGTCCCTATTCCTGCCGGATAGGATCCGAATGTTTGCTTCTTTTTTTTATTTGGGGGGGGGGGGGGCAGTTTATCAGGGCTGCCTTGCATTGAAATTTATCTTTTCTAGAAGGTTTATGATCATATTATTTCTGTTCAACTGAAATATTCGATATGACCCCTCGTGCTGGCAGCGGGAGGTTTGTAAAGTGTGGACACGAAATGAAGGAATTGTGCGGGGCCGGCCGTCTTTTTCCCGTCCTTCAGTGCTGGTGCACATATTAACCCTTTCAGTGTGGGCTTTTTTTTTTTTTTTTTTTTGATGTGACTCAGCCCGAGCGTCGACAAAGGCACGAGCTATCGCGCTATCGAGTTACGGAGTGCGTCTGAACGCTAACTAGCTCTTTTCAACGCACATGCTGTCGCACGAGAGCTTCGTGGCTTCTGAAGTCTTGAAGATGTAGTGGAGTGCTCTAGAAGGTCAGTCCTCCTCCCATGCCACCACACTCTCCCCCCTGTGGCGGCTGCGGGAAAGGGTAATCATGGCAGGAGAGGAGGATGGTGTGTGTCGCCGTTGGTGGCGACACACAACTGACGAACCGTCGTGACCACCTATACTACAGCTACGGATGTGCTGGTTAACGACACTGTTCAGTGCAGAAATACTCGGTGAAACTACAAACGCTACGTAAATATCCCCAGTAACGCATAAGGAACGCGCAATCTAGTAGCGTGCTCCGCTTATCACCATGTCGGCTACACCTGACT
Organism: Dermacentor silvarum; assembly: GCF_013339745.2. Taxonomy (NCBI): domain Eukaryota; kingdom Metazoa; phylum Arthropoda; class Arachnida; order Ixodida; family Ixodidae; genus Dermacentor; species Dermacentor silvarum. The sequence goes on along the minus strand of NC_051162.1, from coordinate 126,819,365 downwards.
GCGTTTACACAAAGCTATGTCCAACTTCTGGCTTTCTTTGCTACGTTATAACGGGGGCGTTATAGAGGTGTTAGCGAACAACACCCGTTATGAAAACGTCGCAAGTTCTGCTTCTCGCACACGTGCAGGATCTAGAGCAACGAATTCTAATTTCCCACAAGTAGTCAAATGATATGGGCCGTCCAGCAAGCCCACGAAGCGGCCAAAAGGCTCTGCCTGCCGGTCCCAACGTGGGAGCAGCCCACTTTGTGAGGCAACTCACAACTTGCAGGACCAAATAAATGTTTTCCTTCCTTCCTTCCTTCCTTCAAATGATGCAGGGCATACCGGTGCATTTGCAAATGACGCTACCGTACTAACCCTAGTAGTTGCTAAACCACTAGTACTCTTGCCGTTTGTGCATTAGTCAGCACTTGAGAACTACTGTTACATTGCATTCGAGGAGACTGCACTGGCTTCATAGGCGTCACCGGGAAAGCCAAATAGACTCATCTCTATCACCACCGAACTGCACTTCTTTTGATCAGAATAAAGCTAACATAACTTAGCACTTCGGGTGTCCTCAGGGAACCGTTTCACGACGAGTGGCAAGCAAAAAGAGGACTCCCAGAAGCGGAGATTGCCTCGAGGTGGTCAATCATCACCGCGCTTCCTGTCTCGGAAGCGAACACATCGTCAGAGACGTCGGCACGGGCTAGACGCACGAGGCGCACGCCTAAATAAGTTTTCGGGAGGGTCCGGAACGTGTTCGCGTAGGCCCTGATTGCTGCTTGCACTGTATACACGCGCCGACCTTGATGGTCAGTTTGCTTCCAGGACTCGTTTGCGTTTTTTTTTCCTGCATTGCCTTCTTTCTTCGCTTCTTCCTGTATTGCTTTCCCAAATAACCATGCTAATGGTAGGTGCTCCCTTGCCTTTAGGGTCTGGTACCTTTAGCATGCGATTTCGGATCCTTGTATTTACCCGTTCCTCTCTGCCTTCTTTAGTACTTCCGTGCAACTTTTGCCCATCATTAGTTGGATATTTCATTCATTCATTCGTTCGTTCGTTCGTTCGTTCGTTCGTTCGTTCGTTCGTTCGTTCATTCGTTCGTTCGTTCATTCATTCAAGCTTACTTGTTTCCTTAATTCCTTCATTCAAGGTTACTTGTTTCCTTCATTCCTTCATTCAAGCTTACTTGTTTCCTTCATTCCTTCATTCAAGCTTACTTGTTTCCTTCATTCCTTCATTCATTAATTCCAGGCTTGCTCGCTAAGAGCGTTATTTATACGTGCCTGCTTTCCAGCCTTGTTATTTGGAACTCATTCTCTCCTTTCTGCATTCATTCATTCATTCATTCATTCATTCATTCATTCATTTTTTTTGTTGCAACATGCAGCGTTGTACTACTGTGAGATGCAGAACTGAATAATGAGCTTCTACATCGTATTGATCACGTGAAAGCATGCTTTAGGTGCCTGTTAGTGTAGATATACATTCCACTCTTTCTTTGTCTCTTTTTCTTTTATCCCTCGTTATACTGTACACCTAGAGTTAGCTGCTAAACCTGTAGCTTAGCAAATCCTTTCCACTTACCACTAGGCTTTCTCTTTTTTTGTGTGTGGGTGTATGTACTAGTCTTTTAGCTCTCGTCACCGACCTTCGAGTGATCTTGAACTAAAAGCCCGAGCCATTGTCCGGGCACTAAAACGAGAACATCTGGGCATCATTGCAAGGACAAAACGAGATCATCTGGGCAACCAGTCAAAAATGCAGTCTCAGGCCCCCAACCCTTTGTACAGGAGCGCATTACATACGGTAGTTACTTCCCAAACAAGTTACAAAAAAAATTGATTACGATTTCTTTCTAATGTTTGTTTACGATATCACTCAAGCTGTAACTTCTAGTACGCTGAAGTTTTATTTGCCGTTGTGACGAATTCCTAGGGTCTAGAAATGGGCAGAACTCCTCAACCACTCAGAAAAAGCAATTTGTCTGACACTATACAAGAAATGAAGCCAACAAGAAAATATGAAACACACTGCACGGCTCCACATAACCATGTGACACAGATGATTATACTAACTCCCCAAACACAACCAACTGAACTAAACTACTTTACCAGCGTTCAGACAAATAAGTTTGGAAGTAAAACAGTAACGGTCTGACCGTCCTTGATCGTCTTGGCTGGAGTTCCCGAACGTGGTCACCGTCAGACAATGATCTCCGCAGCTTCACGGGATCGTACACTCCAGCTTCGCTGACGATGACCAACGGCTTGCCGGCTTCACCAACTTCTGTTACGATGACGCATGCATGCTGGCTAGACCCACGCGGCACCGGACGTGGTCGGCCTTGTACCCGGCTACTTGCTTCGCCAATTGGCTGTTCCTGTGGCCCCTAGCCATGGTCAGTTGACGGACATGTAGGCTGAACTAGCTGGGTTCGTAGAACAATGCTACTGAACTGTAGTTGCAGCTCATCATTGGTAGCCATCTTCAGTCATCTCCCTGTTGGCCCGTCTCCAACTTGGATTCATGCTACAGCATGTCTCCAGAACACCACTGGAGATTCGTCCTGCCGAGCCATGGGCACATGTTCGCCCCGGCGCCTTCAAACGCCGCCCCTCGTGCTCCGGCGCTCGCGCTTGTCCCAGTAACTTCTTTCTTCTCTTCTTCTTCCTGTGTCGCCTGTGCCTTTTACACATGAGAGTCGTTTCCAATAGCGACGTTCAAAAGGCGGATAGAGGGCGCCGTACATCTTTTTGCGCAGAGACAGAGTTGCCTGCGCTCTTTTGAACGCTAGCGGTCCGTGAGTCGTGAGCGGTCCGCGCCAAGAAGAAAAAGTAGCGACAGACGCTGAGCGCGCTGCACTGTTGGAAGAAGTTATTTTTGTTCAATCATTCATTGTTTCCTTTGTTTCATTCTGGCCACTTTAATTTTCATTATTTTTTCTGATGCTATTTTTTTCTTTGGTCTACCAGTCATAGCGTGTCAAGAGCCATTCGAAGAGAAACTGTTCCCGGTACTTTTCCGATGCTGACAACTGCTCAAATAAGAAGAGCCACGAATGCCATCCGCAGGTCGAGGGTGAGAACAGAATGTTTAGTTGTCTCAGCGAGAAACAAAAGTGGGAATCAGAACAAGCAAATGTGAAAAAAACAACAACAACGCAGACGCAGAGGGACACAGTTGTTGGTGCCTGCACATATTACCGTCCGTATGGCCTCCAGTGACAAAGAAACAGTGACACTTCTATTTCTGCGTTGCCAATACTCCAATTTCCGCTGTGCCTTTGTCGTGAACACCTTTGAGAACAGGTCAAGGCGTTTTCTCTGGGCGCACTCCATACCTTGTGTCGGCACTTCTCCTCACCAGTAGCTTTATTCTTAGTTTTAAGTCAGAGCTTTATCTGCCTACCGACAGATAAAAAGTAAAACAAATTTTGTACAATATTGCCGGCTGTAAAATTTCGCTCTGCAGAGTTGAACAGCCTTGAAGCGAACCTGAAAGAAACGTGAATATACTTCGTTCTACCGGTGACTTCGTCATAAAGAGCACGACACTGCAGCCTTCACAAGCCTACAAGTGCGCCTAAGTAATTCATTATAGAACAATAAACCTGAACAGAGGTTATATACGTAATATCAAGCAAATATTCGCGCTATGATCGAAGCGCCTATACAGATTGCATGTAAATGCATTTCATTCATTTTGATGTTTTATGAGATTTTTATTTTGAAGAAATATGTATTTACTTTCGTCTGGTAAAATTTCGTGTTTTAAGTATATGTGGCTTCTGGTGACACTATAAGCTCCTTTGCCTTCTCTACTGTGACGTGTTGTACTCCGAGTATTTCTGGTGTTGATACCATTTCATGATAGGTTTGATTTACCTTTGTGATGTTATCTGACTAACGATATTTTCACCGGCAGTGCTGGTGCGCAGGCCGCCGAGACGATACTGGTAATCAATTGTAAACAGATTTCTGGGCGGATTTCCCTCTAAAGTGATATATGTATAGCGCTCGCGGCTCCTTGCGTGTGGCCGCTTTTATACATATGTAGTCGAATCTTGTCACGTTTACGTTGCTTTCATTTTGGATGATGCCCCGTTTTTCGCCGGATTGCCACTGTTATCGATCTGTCACTGTTATCGGGCGCACGCGCTGAGTGTTTCAAAGACCTGGCTGGCTGGCTTTGGAACGGGACAAGTATGCGTGCAATTGTGGCTTAACGCTTAATGGTTAGAGCACTCAGCTGCTGTGCTCTAACACAGCAGCTGAGTGCTCTTCGTGCTTTCGCACATCGATCATACAGCATTTTGTTTTTGCTTAAAGCGAGGCGGCTATATATGTAGACATAATGGTAAGTCTCAGTAGTCATACGTAGTCGTAAGGTAATTCTCATATATGCCCGCATAGGGCCCCATGTATGGAGAGAATCGTGTCACGCGTTACAGACGAACGGACACGTAGCCCTAGAATGCTTACGCACGAAAACCGCGAAGTGAAAGCAAATATCTAGGGTGGAATGGCAAGAAGGCCCGTATGCCATGCACTACGTTTGATTAATTCTGCGTTTTATGTTCCAGAACCACGATATGATTGAGGTACGGCGTAGCATGGTAATCGGGAATGAGTTCAACCATCCGGGGTTCTTTAAAGTGCACCAACGTATGGTGCACGGGCGTTTTTGTATTTCGCCCCATGAAATGCGGCCACCGCGGCCGGGATTTGATCCCGCGCCGTTAGGCGTAACAGCGCAATTACCATGCATTGGGTAACAGTGGGTACCATGCATTGGGTGCACGTTAAGGAACCACAGGTGGTCAAAATTAGTCCGGAGTCTTCCCAATAGTGTGTGCCTCAAGATCTCATCTAGCCTTCTGCATGTGAAGAATTAGCATTTAATTAAAATGTTTATTGCGAATTATTGGTGCATATAATTTAATTTTTGAAGCGAATGAATGAGACTGTGAATGAAGTTTGCTTGGGAATAGATTTTTTTATTTCTCCACTGAACAGTGAACTTCTGAAAGTACGCAATTAGCAGTAGAGATCACGTATTTTAGCGCGCAATCGAACAATCGGCTTGACAAGGAGTTGAAATATTTAGATAGTTTGGTCACCTGACCGCAGGGCCGTGATTGTGTAGCTTTTCCGATGCTATTTCTTTTCTTGCTTCGTCAGTCGTCAGAGCGACCTTCCGCGCCCTTTATCAAAGGGATCAGTGGGCCGGGAAGGGTTGGCGATTCGAGTGGCATAGAATCAAGCCGAAGGCATCGCTACAAAATCGCGGCCCAGGTTAAGGAACTGTGTGCTCCAGGTATTATTCCGCTTTGTAACGCTTCTTTTTATTTATTTATTTCAATCGATGCTTCGCCCGAAAGGGCGAAGCTTGGACACGTTGGCTTACGAACTGAATTAACAATCGTGGTGTCAGCGCGCACAAGCAAACATGAATAGATCCCACTGAATGACCGCAGACAACGACTGTCAAAACGCTGGCAGCAAGCACAGGTTCGCGCGGTCTATCGCTGCAACAGAAACTGAGCGGCGAATGCACAGCGCATACAAAGGTCAGAGCCGTGTGGAGATAAGAGACGGTGCGGGCGACCGGCACCGCCGGGCAAAGGGTAGAGCAGTTGTTGGCAGAGGAGAAGCTGCCCCCCCCCCCCCCCCCCCCCCTCTTCCCGTTTCTTGCTTTCGCGTGGGAGATTGAGTGGCAAGATGCGCCTTTGGTGCCGGAGCACAGCGCCGCCCCACCTCCCTCCCTCCCATACCCCGACGGCCTTTCGGGCGACGGTCGCGTTTGCTTTCCACCGTGCGTTCGCTCTCCGCGATAGCGCGCGGAGGAGTTCGCCCTCCGTGATAGCGCGCGTCCCCCGCGCGCTTTCGCTCGCGCATACGGCGCGCGGCGACGATTTTATCACCCTTGGATTCTATACGGAACCTCACGGCGACGGCGACGGCAGAAATCCGGTTGAAGTGTCCATATAATTGCTATCGCAATAAAAAGAACACGATGGGTCCAGAGCGTGAATTGAGCGAGGAGCATCGAGCTACAAAGAAGGGACGAAGAGAAGAAGGAAAAGTGAAGATATTTTAGTAAGAAAACAAAAAAAATTTTGCTTATAACGGACTCGTGCATATGCGTGGGATCCTTCGATATTTGAAAGTGCAGCATTTTTTTGCAAACCCCCCAGCGCCTCTCTTGGTGACCGTGGATGCCACCTGCTGCTGCTGCTGCTCGTGCGTTGTCGCCGAATAGCTCACACTTGGCTGCGGGACGGCGGCGCCGTCTAGGAGCGATGGTTCACACTATTTCGTCCGCAGCAGTGGAAGGTAGAGGGGGGAAGCCGGCCTGCGCATGAGGGTCGTTGGCCGCTGGTGGAGAGGGTGAGTGCCGCGATTAGACGGGAGAGATGGCACCGGAGGAGATGGCCTCACGTAGCGCATGCGTTGCGCCGCCTGGCCGCCGCGTGGACGGTCGCATCTGCGCCTCCAAGGGGAGGTCGGGCACCCAAGTAATTGGCGCAAAAAGCCAGCTTGTCTCTTTCAACCCCTATAACAGTGGTTGCGTTCAAAGGGACATTGCATTGCAGAGCCCTTTGCATTGCAGAGCCCCCTCCTCTCTCCATATCATCTTTCTGTTCCCTCTTTCCTGTTCACCAGGGTAGGGTAGCCAACCAGACGCATTTCTGGTTAACATCCCTGCCTTATCTGTCTCTTTCCTCCTCCTCGTTCGGGGCCTCCTTGAGCCAGATGAGAAGGTGCGCGAGTGAGTGAAATAACTTTATTGGAGGTCCGACGAGGACGCGAACTCGTCGCGCACCTAGCTATTTCCACGTCGGGGTCGGCAGGTCTGCCTCGTAAGCTTAGCTGCAAATAGATTCTAAGAGAGCACGTTGGAACTGCTGTATTAAATTTTTTTGTGGTTGCTCGATAGTTTAGAAAACTTGCCCGAAGGCCAATGAAACATTAAACTTACGCGCTTTTTTCCACCACGACCAAATGCAAATTTCAGAGCCTATCGTCGTGAAGCATGCTTGCTCGCACTGCATCGTCCTTGGGGAAGTTGAGAATACTTGAAGTTGAGAACTAGAACAGCATTCCGTGCATTTTTCACGTGAATTGAGCGCACAGTTTGGGAAAAGCATAGGCGAGAAAGGTGGCGTTTGACTCCATAATATCTGCCGACTATAACTGCTCTTAAACAAAGCGCATAGCACGCTCCTGGAGAGGGTTTTAACGCTGCGCCTTGGCGCCTGGTTTTGTTTTATCTCCGAGTTCGGCGCGGAGCCTTTTCAGCAAAGTTCTCAGGTAGAGGATATGAGCCCGCCGGCGTCGTCTAAAACGCCTTGTGCATCCAAAATTCACTTTGCGCGCTGTCGATTTGTTCCAGTGCGAAGGTGTGTTCTCCGTGCCAGAAGGGGTTCCCTGCAGAACGAGTGTTAGTTGAATATTTCAACGGGTGCGTTCACGAAGCTGTATGGTAAACGCGCAGACGACTGTGTTGTCTCTATATAAAGAAAACACAGGCGCTAGTACCGTGGTGCGCGCGCAGTTGGCGTTGGCTCCATTAAGCTTTCATATGTCATATGTTAGCCGTTTGTCGGTTGCAGTTGTTTGGCGCATTACCTTGTTTTTTTTTCTTCAATTATTTTGTTTGACCTATATAGTGTAATAACTTGTTAATCATAACTCAAGTGATTCATTGTTTTATATTTGTTTATATGTTGCGCCTTCCTATTCCGATTGCTTTTTTTCTGCAATGTTTAAACATGTAGTATGTTTAACTTGTACATGACAGCAATGTAACCGCAACTCCTGTCTTGGCATGTAGTGACAGTTTGAATAAATAAATAAAATTAAAAAAAGAACTTATTCGAATAAAGCGAGGGGACGTATACTGTAGGAATACGTATAACATTTTTGTTTACCCCCTTGAGCAAGTTGTTAGTACCCACCGTGGTGGCTTAATGCTTTTGGCGTTACGCCTCCAGGTGATAACTGAGAGGGAAGCTCGTTACTTTTCGAAGCGGGATCAGGAGGCCTTAGAACGCGTACTTATAAAGCGAGGTACGTACACCAAGGAAGAAAAAAAGCATGTGCTTCCTGCAGTTAAGCTAGCGAAACGATGAACATGTTCTATTAAGAATGTGAAGATACCCAGCTTTCCGTTTAGTTTCCTCTGGCCTCCATGACGCCGTTGGGTTCAGGGATAACAGAGGGGAAGTAAACAAGTCTGCAACAGAGATTAGTAAGAGGCGAGTGGAAGTTTGATGGCAGAAGAGTAGGGAAACCACAAACAACGGAGCCGTACAAAAACCCAAGTTCCCAGTGGTGGTTTAGAAAGTTTGATGCTGGGAATTCTTTGTGTGTGTGTGTGTGTGTGTTTTTTTCTTTCAACAGGATAGGTAGGAAATTAGGCAAAATAAGAACAAGAGCTGGGTGTCGCGACCCATTACCCCGTTTCATAGGGGATGCTCATTGCATCCATATATCCATCCATCCATCCATACGCTGCTGAGCCCGAGGGTGCGGGTTCGAGTCCCGGCCACGGCGGCCGCATTTTGATGGGAGTCAAATGCAAGAACACGTATGCATTGGGTGCACGGTAAAGAACCCCTGGTGGTTAAAATTAATCCGCACTCCCCCACTACTGCGTGCCTCACAATCGTATCATGGGCCTGGCACGTAAAAACACATTTTATTATTTTAAGTTGTTAGTGCCGTGACATGCCTTCCATTTTTCTCCGTATTTCTAATGATACTGTAACCTGAATCAACTCGAATCTATATTATGTTATAAGAATGTGAAACGAGACCAACAGAGGAGGACGCGGAACGCTGACTGCCAACTTGAACGTTCACAATCACACACACAAAAAAAGAACGAAAAAGAAGATTGTGACAAACATTACTCTGCAGTCTAGATCTACATTTATCTGTGCCTGTAATATCCTGTCGTTTGGCGCTTTTTTTTTTTTTTTTTGGGGGGGGGGGGGATCAGCAGCAGAAATGTTTGACTTGCAGTCCGGAATTATCTCTCTGAATGCAATCGATTGCATTGCTAGTGTGCTTTTCGGCGAGCCACCTTCTCTCGCCACCCTCTCCCCATGTGCTGGCAGTAGGAGAGGAGGATAGCAATCACCTTCCATGCCAGCCCTTGTGCCGTTGGAAACAATACGAATATGACGAATCTGCTTATACGTATATAGCTGCCTAAACTACCTCTACAGGTGCGCCGGTTAATGGCCCGTTTCCCTACGCAAGTACTCAATGAAACAACCAACGCGACCCACATGCCTCCCCTTGAACCAATATACGCCTTCAAGGGCATCATTCCTTTTTACAAAGCGAATAACTTTCTACAGTCATGGGAGCGTGCGGCTATCAGAATCAACATTTCTTCAGAATCAGAATTCCTTATTAAATGTTCAGTGCTGTTACAGGGATATAGTATACAGAAGGAGGTCCCATTGGCAAAGACTGCATCGGGACCTCCTGTACAGGAATTACGATGGTTAACAACTCAAAGCAACAGTAGCACACAAGATGGTAGCACACAAGCAAAAAAAAAAAAAAAAGAAAAGAACGTTAACAGAACAAAATACAGAACTGATTACAAGTAATATCAAGGTTTTAGCATATACCATGGTAGCATATCTAATTCCCTTATATTGACAATCATTGGCGATGGCTCCTGCATAATGTTTTTAAAGTGGATTTTCTATAGGCATCTCAAGTTTTCACAATGTATATTGAATTCAAGTGCGTCAGCTACGTTTAGGTAATGCAGCAGAAGTGCCGCCTGGCAGAGAACATGCTTCTGTGACTAAATATTGCTCGAGCAGGAGCCCTAAAAGACGTTCCATTATACATGCATGGCTCGAGCCTAAATGAATTCCGCGCGGGAGATGCTGACTTCGGGTTTGCACAGGAGCCATCACGTAACCTCCTCTACCGCCTCAACGCTCGCAGATAAGAAAGTAATAGTTTCGGGTTTGCACAGGACCCATCACGTAACCTCCTCTACCGCCTCAACGCTCGCAGATAAGAAAGTAATAGTAAAAAGAAGAAAAAAAAAAAGCACGATGGATTACACGTTGCAAACGTGTGGAGCTGAGTGCCCTAACTCATCCAGTTACTTCTGCTGCTTCCTTTGAACATGTCTAAATTGCCTCGCCTCGTTGCGTTTCTGAAATTGATATGCTCCTACGCCTCCACCTAAATCCATTTTTTGTGCCCTCGTATGAAAACACAAGTAAATTTCCGTGGAGTGCCTTGGGCGTATTCGTACCTTAAGTGCATTTGCAGAGCGTGGTGAAAAGTATCATCAAGTGAAGTAGAAGGAATGCCGCTACGGATATCACTGTTAGGATGTTTTAACCTATACCTACGGTAACTCCGTGTTCATCTTGATGCTAATAAAATAAGGACACTCTCCCGAGTAGATTGAGTACTGCAGGAACGAATGCAGGTAGTACGTGACTGTGACTAATTAATTTTTACCAGTATTGGTTCCTTCTTTTGGAAATGCGTTGATTCTATGGCATGGAAAGCTGCCGCAAGAGATAGAAAACGAACAGCTAGTGGTGTTATTTAGGTGCGGTTCGTTAGTGGAAGCCCTGACGCCGAGGAAGCGTCCATAACAACTCTTAATCAGGTATTGTAGAGTTCATGCTGTCTGGCATATCTGTGCTTGTTGTGAGACCACGTATGTGTTTGCGTTTATGCGGTTTATTGCTTTTATTTTTTTGCCCTGTTTTCGGCGTGAAACAACTCGCTTTTCTTTTCCTTCGCCTTTCACCGGATGAGTTGTGAATTTACCCATTTTGCTACGTCGTTCTTGTCTTATTGTAATGACGCGTAAGGCGAGAAACAAACAACCGATAAGAGATCGCCGATGTCAACAAAATCCCGGTTGTCCTTCTTTCAGGAATGAATTTGTTGGATGGTATACGAGACGTGTCTCTGTCCAATGGGGAGGTGCTGCATTGGTAAGCCACGAACGTGCAATAATGCATGACTCGGAGAACAGTCTTCGAAAATATACACGTGGTTTTGAGTATATACGTACAACTGACTAAACATCAAATTTAACCTATCAGCACTATAGATGTTTCCAACGTTGGATACTGCCAACAACTTGCTAAATGTCTCATTCTGATTGAAGCAGTGACGCATGAGCCATATATTTGTCTCGTAATTGTTGTTGCCGCGTGGAAGAAACATTTTTAGAGTAGAGCTCAACCATTAAAAAAAGCAAAAAAAAATAAACAAGTTTTATTTGCCTGCTATAGCGGGTTTCGCGTTCATCGATGTCGTCTCGCCGAATAAAACGGTTTATATGGTTCTGAATACAGACCGTAAAACGTAATCTGTTCTACATAATAAAAGAATAAATCACGAGATAAAAACTGTATAATGTAGCTTTCAGGTATCTCTAAACCACAAATACACTTTAGTAGAACAACACACGTTGTTTAACTGCTTCTTTGATATTTTTTTTTATATTGGCAATACCCATGATGGGCCAATTGCGTATGCGCTACTGAATATGTGCCTATGCTCGGCTAGCCTCCAGAATGTATATGCGCCGCGGTGACACAAGCGATATATATAGGCTGTCCCAGCTAACGTTAGCCAAGGTGTTCAAGGTAGAAACATCCGTCGCGGTGGCTTAGCTCCTATGGTGTTGCGCTGCTATGCACGAAGTCGCGGGATCAAATCCCGGCCGCGGCGGTCGCATTTCGATTGGGGGCAAAATGCAAAAAAAAAAAAAAAGAAAAAAACCCGCTCTTGTTCTGTGCATTGGAGGCACGTTAAAGATCCCCTGGCGGTCAAAATCAATCCGGAGTCCTCCATTACGGCGTACCTCTTAATCAAATCGTGGTTCTAGCACGTAAGACCCCAGAAACCAATTAAGCAATTTTAAAAATTACGGTGCAAGATAAGACTTTACGATGTATGGAGTTCAGTTGTCAGAAATCTGGCGACAGAACACCGTATATATATATATATATATATATATATATATATATATATATATATATATAATTGTACCTTGCTCCGTCTTAAATTTTTCTTTCCCTGGAACATCTTGGCTAAAGTTAGCTCAGACACACAGCAGAACCTTTATACGTATTTATTTACGTGTTTTACTTCTATGTGCATACAACCTACATCACCATCCCTCCATCGACAAACGTGATACATCCTCTTGGGCCTCCTGACAATGCTGCGTCGATGTTAAACGGAATTATACGCATTGCAATACTTATACAGAATATAACACACGGCTTCACTAAAGCTTCACTTCACAAATGTTCGTACGTGTGCGTTCAATCCAATTAATTTCCTTTTTATGTGTCTTTTTCTGCGCTCATATTCGCCATTTACAGTGACGTAATCTGAAACAAAGTCACTTATATACGGCTACAGGTGAGCCTTTCCATTCTCATAAGTATTGCCATCTGTCTGTCTTTCTCTCTCTGTCTCTCTCTCTCTCAATCACGAGAATGTTCGAGACAGAGCAGTGCTATACTAACAGAGCACATTGCTTGGAAAGCCGGGAAAAGCTGGCGCAAGTGATACAAATGGGATGGTTACGGGTATTTGGCAAGCGCAGTTGGCTTAGCGGTATAGCGTTGCGCAAAGACAACATCAATCACGAGAATACGAAAGACACCACTTCGTTGCTTTCGGAGCAGTGTCTCCCCGAAAGCACGGCCATTTTCTTGACAAAAGCACACGTTATTTGTGCTTCTTTCTTTTTTTTTTCGTTTCTTGTAAACGGCATCAAGCACGACGGTTTGTTTTGTCCCTCGAGAGCGAGACAGAACGAGACATCTGATGTTTAGAAGTGCTCTATCACCGGCGACGGGCTGAATCGTAAACTCTCGCGTATAATGCGACCATGTTTCTATGAGATATTGTCTCGCCAAGTTTGTTTCTCGTATCGCAATGAGATGCCTAAGCTGTTAGTGGATTAAGTGCTTTACAGCGAACCTTTGTTAACATATTTTTTCTTGTGCTTTTCGTTCGTCGTCGCCTCATATCGAAGCCTTCCTTGTCGGTTCGTTTCACTTTCTACAAAATGTTTATTACAGTTTTACGTAAGTTCGCACATCAATAGAACCCGATGTCCTTATCAATTACATGACTGGGATGCATTGTTGGCTCCGCCTTTACAAACCATGGTGACAATGTGGGTTTGTTGGCACGCCATTACTGAGATGTTCGTGGCGCAAGTGTATTGGAAAGATTTTGGAACAGTTGAGACAGGGGGTTGACATCCAACAGCATTTTATTCCTTGAAACAGCTATATATTGATTTCAGCTGATGATATTTGAAGACCTGGGTCAGATTGGATGAGCACCACTTGCATGCGTTTGGCTGATCTATAGGTTGAATTTCTCCAGCATGTGACGTGTGGTCGCCGAAATGCAGGAATTGTTGTTATAAGGAATAAAATGCTGTTGGGAGCTTACGCTGTCTCGACCATTCTTTCCAGTGTATTGGCGCTGGGAATATCTTCTAGGTAGTGCCTTTCTAAATATTTATGGAGATTCTGCATAACTACAATTCTTTGCCAGAAAAGTGGGCAAATGCCATTTATCTAAGGAGACGGACGGGCTATGAAACAAGCAGTCGCTATTGGGATCAGCAGTGCAAGAACGAGGAACGTCGCCGTAGCCAACCATTAAAAGTGGACACCACCTCTTCAGGGCAACAGTTCTTGTTGCACCGACGTGGACGAGTCACCTTGTAGAAATGTTGGTACATGAGACCGGTCCTTGTCCCACCACTGCTGATCCACTCGAATGTCCGAGCGAGAGGACATGCGAACCGTTTAAAGAAGGATTTGAGTGCACATCTTTCTGCGCATTGCACATCTTGCCGTTGTGTACCGCGTTTCTTTCAATGCAAGGGTCTTGGGCAGAAGTTAAGACACAACTTCGCGGGAAGTGTTAAAAGCATGTTGCGCTAAAATAAATGGTCAAACTTGCGTTGCCTGTGATAGCCAAACCTCAGTTTCTTCGTACGATGCGGAAATGAGATTGCGAAGTTCTTGCCGTTGATGGCTCCTTCTGCTCTGTTGACCCTTGTTATCGTGTGTTTGTGCGATATATACGTATTAAGCTGTTGTAAGCGGAGCACCTGTCTTACTGCCTGTTCATTCCTTTGGCAGTTATATTTATTGCGATAGCAATTATATGTGCACTCCAGGTGCATTTCCGCTGTCGGTGTCGCCGTCACCGTGAGGTTCCGTATAAAGTGCAAGGGCGATAAAATCGTCACCGTGCGCTGTATGTGCGAGTGAAAGCGTGCGAGGGTGAAACGAGCGATCGCGGCATAGTCTCGCGCATGCAAGGGAGGAAAGCGGGAAAGAAAGGCGCTGTCTCCTGGGGCGCGCAACGCTCCAGGGGGGCGGGCAGGGAGGGCGCGTTCTACTCCGGACGGCCTGGGAGCCCACGCGCGCCCGCCCGGGCCGCAAGGCTCCGGGAGGAGTGAAGGGAGAGGGGGGAGGGGGCGTTTTACTCCGGCCTTCCCGGACGGGCGCGCTCGCCCGCCCGGGCCGCTGTATCTTGAAAGTCATCTGCGATGGGGATGCAGTGCGCTGTGTTGGCGCGGCTTAGTTCGCGTCGATGCGAGAAGCACTAAGGTCATTTCGCTCGCTGCTGCCGCCGCGCTTCCTCACTCCAGCGTTTTGACAGCGAGTTCCCGCGGTCACCGAGTAAGATGTGTTCATGTTTGCTTGTGCGCCTGTGCCACCATGCTTATTAATTTAGTCCATATATGTCTATCTTTACAAGTTTATACGGCCGATAAAACTACTATCTTTACTTCGTATAACTGCCCACTAATTTGCTATGGCAATCGCTGCTTCGCCTTTCGGGTGGAACTGCGACTTTTTTTCAATGCGTTAGCATTAGGAATGTCAAGTGAAAAAAAAAGTGTATGCGCGGGAGGTGTGGGAAACAAGTCGCGTGGTAGAGGTGGGAGAGCTTAGGAAAGCGTATACATACATGAGACGAGCGTCTCCGCCGGACCATAGTAAGTTGCATTCTGCTTCTCGAAGAGGCAGGGCGTTTGTCAAATGAGCTCCCGTAGAACATTTTGCGATGTGGTGAACGCGGTTTAAATCGTTGATCCGGGACCTCAGAGAGGTGCGACATAATATTAACGCATTTCTCTCGTGTTTACCTCTAAATCTTCACTTACTTTTATTTCTTTTCCTTTCCTGAATTGTGCAGCAATTAAGGAGAGGTGTGTGCAACATTCTTGCACAAACCGCGACCTGGACCATTTTTATGTATGTGGAAAGACGTCCCACATATTTAAATGTGGTTTTATAGCTAGAGATGTGCGAAAATGTCCCGAATAACAGATATGTGGAGCACTATTCTTGATAACAGTGGCTATTTCTCTGGATAACAGTTGCACATGTTTATCGTTGTGTGTACTTAAAAAGTTATGAAACACCGTTTCATATATTTTCGATTTTATGTACAACGCCCTTCTATATCAAGTGGGAAATATATGCAAAAATTTTCCATTTTTATCTGGAGGCTAAGTAGCACACCCCTGCGTTCTCTCTTCCTTTCCTGCTGCTTCTTCATCATCGGCTAAGGCATGTAAAAGACAAAACGAAGCAATTAAAATTAAACAGAGTCACAAAGGACACACCGCTGAGGAATAAACCATGAGATAACTCAGCTATAGCCTGATATACTACATGCATAGCCCGAGCACCCGCCGTGGTTGCTCAGTGGCTATGGTGTTGGGCTTCTGAGCGCGAGGTCGCGGGATCGAATCCCGGCCACGGCGGCCGCATTTCGATGGGGGCGAAATGCGAAAACACCCGTGTACTTAGATTTAGGTGGACGTTAAAGAACCCCAGGTGGTCTAAATTTCCGGAGACCCCTACTACGGCGTGTCTCATAATCAGATCGTGGTTTTGGCCCGTAAAAACCCCATATATTTTTTTTGCATCGTTCGAGCAGGCTGTGTCGGCAACACACGAACGTTCAATGCCAATGCGCGTTACCACAACGTTCTATACATCGGGTGTCTTAACGAACGCTTTCGAAAAAATGTAAAATTTGCCTATTGCAGATAGCACAATTCTAGTCCATGAGCTGGTCTACTCGAAGCGGCGGACATTACTTGCGCAAAAAATTGAAATGCATAATCGACTAATTAATAAAATTTCACTAAGTTTTTAACTAATTACCTTATGGCCCATATTGCAATTTACAAATTCTAGCCGTGGAGTTCGCAAGGTGGATCCACTTCTAATGAATTATCAGGATGCCACCAGTTTCGAGATAATAATTCCCGAACTTTGTGGAGAACCGCATTGGCATTCCAGTTACTTTCTTAACAAAAAGTCGTTCTATGCATTGATGCACAAAAGTAAGTGGAACGCCAACGCATTTCCCCGCATAGTTCGGGAATTAATATCTCGAAACTGGTGTCATCCTGAGAATTCGTTCCAAGTGCATCAACCTTGCTAACTCCATGGTTAGAATTTGTAAATTTTAATATGGGCCATCGGGTAATTAGTTCGAAACTTAATTAGTGAATGTTTATTAATTAGTCAATTGTGCATTTCAAAATTTTGCGCAGGAATGTCTGGCGCTTCGAGTAGACCAGCTCATGGACTATAATTGTGCTATCTGTCACAGGCAACCTTTAAAATTTTTTGAAAGTGTTCGCTGAAACTCCCGGTATGTGTACACTCACTCGACAGAAAAAGAAAGTGCTAAACGAGAAAGAACTCCAAACACAGCTAGGAATGAGGCAACCAGAACAGAACAAATATTACCTGTAAGACATTGGCAGTAGATTCCCCCCGGAGAAACTGGAAAAATATGTTTGATACTTGGGCTAGTTGGTTGAAATCTATACTTGTGCGGCTGAGCACATCACTAAAAGTGGAATTCAAGAACAAACCGCTAAACGTGAGTTTAAAGAATGTGATCGATCATCTCAGAAGGCGGAGTGTTTCTATCTATCACCACATCTCAACAGTATAGCGGCTACAACACAACACGGACAACAGCACGAAGATCATTTCACCCGAGAACTGACGGACACGCTTTTCATTAGAAAACAAAGATATTTGTATCAGCTCGCTATCAATAACGCCTTTTTACTGCGAGCTCTTATTGGATACGAGGCTTTTGAATTCGGTTTTCGTCACCATTGTTTGTTTTTCGGCCATGCTATTGCGTATACGTGATTTATTCTTGCTCTATATTTCTGCTTTCATTACTTGCAATAAAGTTTGGTTGTGGGGACAGCTGGGCCATGTTTCGAGGTCCTCCTTCTTTTAGGTGTACGCGTGTAGTTTGCGCAGCCATTCCAAAGCTGTAAAGGTTGGCGCATAGTTCGAAAGGTGGGGGTGCATATTATACGCAGGTTCTTACGGTAACTAGACAGCATCTGCTGAGCGAATTCTTGCCCGAATGCCAGCTGAGAGAGAGGCACAGTTGGGATGCGTGTGGGAGAGTTGGTCGACTCCGAACTTGGCGGAGCACGTTGTTTTTCCCCCGAGAGATTCGTGGAACTAGAACTCCAAGTGGCGCGTTCGGGTAGATCTCTCGTCTTTCTTGGAAGACCCTGGCCTTCTGGGGGAATTAGGAAAGTCACTTATTGTGAGGGCGATTACAGGGGGTCATGTTTTTTATAACTAGTGTTACATGGAACCTTGGAATGGTAGTGAAGAATACTAGATTACCCGTTTAAGTTGGCAACGAATGATGGGCTAAATTGGTCATTCAAACTTTAATTCATTCTGGCAGCGCGAGAGAAAGACTGGACAAGAGTCGCAAACAAACAAGACTTAACGTTCATACTGTTTGTGTGACCCTTGTCCAGTGTTTTTTTTTTTTTTTGCCCTGCCAGAATGCACGAAAGAAAAGAATGTTCGCGTAAATTTTACCTCGCTCGACGTTTTGTTTAGACAAGCGGAAGTATAAATACAGCGTCCAAACAAGCGTGTCTGTTGAGAGTATGAGCAAGTTTTTGTGCGAGACCAACTTGAATTTTCTCCTTCCTAATCATAGAATTATGCAGCCAAAACTGTACCAATCAATCAATCAGTCAATCAATCATCAAAAGTGAGTCTGTCAAATATTTAAATAATCGTAATAATTACAAAAAATGTCACAGTTCCGCCCTAAGGGCGAAGCAATGAATGCGATAGCAACACAGCCATGTGACACGAAGTAAGGTGAGCGGCTTTGGTAGCAATATGAATTGTAGTAAACATGAGCTGATTAAGTAAGCAGGTGTGCTGCGGCGTAAGTAGACCGACATGAAGAGAGACTCGATGACCACGAGAAGGCGCGTGTGAAACGGTGGTGTTGATGAGAAGCGCTTCCCGTGGGCAGCGCGTGCGAAGGGACACACCTGTAGCGCTGCACTGCCGATCCGGGCAGCATTGCATGTGTAGCGTGCGTTGGAAAATGTGGCCCGACTATTACTAACTGATTGAACAAGCGTGGTGTGAGCGCGCACAAACAAACACGAATAGATCACACTGAATGACTGCAGACAACGACTGTCAAAACGCTGGCAGCAAGCGCATACCGCAGCGGGCGAAGGTACGTGTGGTCTATCGCTTCAACGGAAACTGAGCGGCGAATGCACGGCGCATAAAGGTCAGAGCCGTGTGGAGATAAGAGACTGTGCGGGCGAGCGAGCGACGAGCGCGGTTGTTGGCAGAGTAGAAGTGCGCCCCCCCCCCCCCCCCCCTGCTCCCTCCGGCGCTGGCTTCCCGCTTCCTTGCTTGCGCGCGGGAGATTGAGTGGGTTCGCTCTCCGTGATAGCGCGCGTCCCCGCACGCTTCCGCTCGGGCATACGGCGCGCGGCGAAGATTTTCTCTATACGGAACCTCACGGCGACGGCGACGGCGACACCGACGGCAGAAATCCGGTTGAAGTGTCCATATAATTGCTATCGCAATAAAATTCTTCTCCAGAGCTTGGCGGAATCCAACCCGCGTCACACGGTTCCACAAACACATCAGCCCAGCGCCTTAGCGCTTCGCCACGAATGCCCGCGGACAGTAAAGGCCAGTTCACGCTAAGCCGAAGCGACGCTGATTCTGGTCTGCCGACTGTTGGCGACCGCAGTTTACAGGGCGGAATACGCTGCGGCCAACGGTTAAAAGGAAGGAAAACGCTGTCGCCAACAGTCGGCAGACCAGAATCGGTGTCGTGTCGGCCTAGTCTGAACTAGGCCTTAGGGATCAACCCAACGGCGTGTCATGGATCTCGGAGTTTATGCACAAGAAGGGGGAAGGGAGGTGCCTTTCCCCTGACTTAGCGGTCGTGCCACAAAATTTGGCAGCGCGTCCAATGACACGCGCGAGGGAGGAACACCGCTGCAGTACAAGGCACACACATGACGCGTTTTGGCGGTATCCATGCAGTATATAACTTCACTGTCCTCGAATGCTAATAGCATTAACGTGGAAAGTCATCAGGAGATGGATTTGCTGGAATTTTTTGTTGGAGCTGTACCACCGGTTTGGCGTTACATGCTAGATAGGCAGACTCATAAGGTCTCAAGTATTTAAAGTATTAATCGCATTGAGAAAAAGAGAGAGAAAGAGGCTAATTTACATTATTTGAGACGTGCATGTAATGCCTTTCGCAAATGGACGTCCTGGGGGGGGGGGGGTATTCTGTAAGAGTTCATATAGTGGACTGTCCACTCCGGCTGTCAGCGATTGGCTCTAGCAGCGCGAGCGAGAAGGAGCAAGCCAGTCTCCCTCCCTTTCGCTCATGCAGCTGGATCCAATCGCAGACAGCCGAAGTGGACAGTCCACTAAATGGACTCTTACAGAATACCCCCCCCCCCCCCCCCCTCTTCCACATTGTGCACCATAGCATTGGCAGTAATAACACAAGGGAACACCATGTCGCCAGGAGAGCCTAGAGTGCTGTGTTCGTCTATGGCGAAATGCTGTAGCACCCAACATTGCTTTCAAGGGGTCAAATTAATACTATCCTTTGCCTAAGTCGAGACATGACATTTGTATTGAGATGGTCTCAAAGCTAGACATTCCTGTTCCATGGCTGGAAATTAGTTGGCAGGAGCTATCTGCCCTGTGCGTTCGCTACTGCTGGTATCTCTGCTCAAGTTGCACGGCGTTCCTTCTCGCGAATTATTCGAAACACTCATTACTTGCATTAATCTTTCTCGCTCGAGGCTCTACTAAGTATTAAAGCTGATAGTCGAACAGAACCGAATATTCGATAATTTGGAAGAGGGAATTCTCCAACAGAATAGCATAGCTCGAACTATTCGATTCCTATTCGAAATTTCAAATAATCCCGCACCCCAAGTTATAATCCGTTCCGATACCAGCTGGGCGGATCCATAAAACTGTGCAAAATCACACATTGACTTGCAGGTGATGTGACTTTAGCGCTGGCTGCCTTCACCAGCGTACTTAAAATATGTTAACCAAATGAGGAAATAGTGATGTTTCGTTAAGATGCCAATTGTACAGTAACTATTGGACAATTTGAAATTACTGCCGGTGCGATAAATGCTTAGCCTTAAAATGAACCTGGGTTCCTACCACATGCACTTCAATAATTCACTAATGTCAGGAAGTACAATGTCAGGAAGCACTAATGTACACTAATGTCAGGAAGCAAGTGTTCAATTATCTCAATGCTCCCAAGTAACCAAGGCTAGAATACAGCAAAAAAGAAACCGGCTCGTTGCGTACTATCTATTGATACACGTGGCGTACATTCTTAAGAACCACTTGCTCGCTATTATATATGCATCTCTATCTCAGAAAACGTAATGTCCCTCTAAAGATAGCCGAGCCTCAAAAGTCGACGCTTAGGTTAACCCCCATATTACACTGCTTGTACTATTCCTTTTTAAGGTATTTACTACTAATATTATATTTACTGGTGGTAGTATGCGCGTGGCTACTGATTACAAAAACAGTTGTTAAGCACGATGAGGCACAAGGACAGAGTTAACTTTGCTTTAATTTACTCAAATTAATGTGTTCACTTGCTTTCAGCGGCAGTTCATAGCAAGTTCGCTGACCAGACTTGTACGTAATGCAATACACGTAATTATTGTTTTTTTTAATTATTGGGTTTTACGTGCCAAAATCACGATCTGATTATAAGGCACGCCATAGTGAGGGACTCCGGAATAATTTGGACCCCCTGGGGTGCTTTAACGTGCACCCAAATCTAAGTACACGGGTGTTTTCGTATTTTGCCCCCAGCGATATGCGGTCGCCGTGGCCGGGATTCGATCATGCGACCTCCTGCTTAGCAGCCCAACACCATAGCCACTAAGCAACCACGGTGGGTCGTAATTAATTACTTTTAATCAATCAAGTTATTGGTAATGTTGTAATTTAGCCACAGTGTCACGCGCGCCTGGATCACCTGAACATGGCAGGCTCGCAAATTTACACACTTCTGTTGGAGGTCCTACCGTTGAGCGTTTCTCTAATAATAAATGTTATCTCCCTCTCTCCTGGAAGCGTCTATGGGTGGCCTTCATAGGTGATAAAAGCTGCTGCTGAATTATTCTTCGCTTAGTGCAGCCTGCGACTTCTCTGATATAGGCAGAAGTCTTTGGCAGGTAAACTGATACGTTTCTATCTGTTTGAAATTACGTGACTCATATATGCGTAAGTTTGCGATTGTAACACACGAAAAGTATTTCTAGGGCTGAATAATGTGTAGCGTTATACTGAATTACATTACAGATTGCGAAACATGTTCAAGGAACGTGAACATTTGCGTCCGTTTCAACTAGTAGTATATTTTTGATTGGCTAATGAGTGAAGCGGGCCGAGAGGAGCTTCACCAGATGATGGCCGCCAATTTGAAATGCCTCGACAGTGATGGAGACATTGCGTATATAATTGAGTCCTTGCACTTATGTACGCGTGACTAGAAATTTGTTAATAAGGAGAATGAACAGAAGAAGTTAGTATATATTCATGTCCAAAATTTAGCGGGAAATACAGACATGGAAGAAGGGCGAAGATACACCACGAGCTCTAACCATCCACTGAGGGTTTACTTAAGAAAATATGACTGTACAGCACAAACTCGGGTATGGGCTTTCATGCGGAGATAAACAATACAGAAAAAAACGCAATATAAAACAAAATATTCTCACTTTTGCCCGAAAGGCGAAGCATCGATTGCGATAGCAAATTAGTGGACAGCTATACAAAGTAAGGATAGTAGTTTTATCGGCCTTATAAACTTGTAAACATAGAAAGGCTAACTAAATTAACAAGCATGGTGTCACGCGCGCACAACCAAACATGAACGAATTTCACTCGATGACCGCGGAAACTGTCAAAACGCTGGCCGCAGCACCAAGCGAAGTGAGCTTCTTGCCGGCGCTCGCATCAACGCGATCTTCGCTGCTAAAACAGAACAAGGGCGGACTCTACCCCCGCCGCAGATACAGATACAGCCGCTGGGACGGAAGCGCGCGGCGTATGGGGGCGAAATGCGAAAACACCCG
This sequence comes from Dermacentor silvarum, assembly GCF_013339745.2. Lineage (NCBI taxonomy): Eukaryota > Metazoa > Arthropoda > Arachnida > Ixodida > Ixodidae > Dermacentor > Dermacentor silvarum. The sequence continues at coordinate 126,796,829 of NC_051162.1, read as the reverse complement.
TGAACTTAGATTTAGGTGCACGTTACAGAACCCCAGGTGGTCGAAATTTCCGGAGTCCCCCACTACAGCGTGCCTCATAATCATATCGTGGTTTTGGCACGTAAAACCCCATAATTTAATTTTTCTTAAGCGCGCGGCGTAGTACGCGGCCTCCCCCCTTTCCTGCCCTCCCCCGGTTCCTTCCAGCCTGGCGGGACCGCGCGGCCGCAGTATAGCGCGGCCCCTCCACCTGCCCACCCACTCCCTGGAGCTTTCCGGGCCGGCGGGAGCGCGGGGCCGCAGTAAAGCGAGGCCCCTCCACTTCCCTATCTTCCCTCCGGACCGTTGTGCGCGACTGGAATACTGTGCGCTTCCTTCCCGCTTCCCACCCTTGCGTGCGCGAGCCGCAATTGCCGGCTCACTGTCGCACGCTTTCACTCGCACATAAAGCGTACCGCGCGCGTCAACGATTTTATGGCCCGTGGACTTTATACGGAACCTCACGGCGACGGCAGAAATGCGCTTCGAGTGTTCCTATAATTGCTATCGCAATAAAAGAAAATGTATGCTTCTCAAAAACAGGGGTCGATCACCCACTGAGGAAAGATACAATATATATATATATATATATATATATATATATATATATGGCTTAGTAGCTATGGCTTACTATATGGCTTAGTAGCTATGGTTGATGCGCTAAGCGCGAGGTCACGGGATCAAATACAGGCCGCGGCAGCCACATTTCCATTGGGGCGAAATGCAAGAACGCCTTTGTACCGTGCATCGGGGGCACGTTAAGTATCCCTGGTGATCAAAATTAATCCGGAGTCCCTCACTACGGCGTGTCTGATAACTAAATGGTGGTTTTGGCACGTAAAACCCCAAAATTTAATTCAAGAACTCGAGCTCTCTTTCATGCAGCGTTAGGCAGGGCTGTCTTACATCGGTCGTATTGTTTTTAAGGCGAATACATTAAATCTGTTGCAAGGTAATGTGAGGTATAGAAAAAGTGAACGAGCTCACCTCGCGCATCGCGCTCGTGCCACTGCTCGTGCCTTCATCGTCTTCTTCCACAGCTGGTTAAAAAGTAAAGGGGAACTGGAATGCAGCAAAAATGAAACAAAGGCGAGTTTGGGACTACAATAAATATGACGTGGTGCGTGGAGTCTGGAAAGGAGTAATGGGGCCAGCGCGAACGTTTGCAAATGCTATTCTGTGTTAGCGCTCCCATACTGCCTCTCACGCTCAACGCTGGAGGGCGTTGAGGGAAAGGGCAACATCGGCGTTGGGGAGGAGGGAAATGTCAGAGGGGCGCGAGAGGACGTTGAGGGAAAGGGCAACGGCGGCACTGGGGAGGAGGAGGGAAATGTCAGCGTCGGCGCCCGTAGAACGCTCCGGAAACGGCGGCAGCATGCTTGCAGCGCGCTTGCGCGCCTTGCATACGTCGCCGCGTGGGTTCAGAGCTTCATTCCACATCGCTATGGATCCAACTAGGCTTTCGCCTTCGCGTTCTTAAATATTTCTAAGCATCCCCCGCAATTTTTGTTTGTCTCGCTAATTCCCTTCGTCACCTAGTCCAAGTGTACAAATTTGTGTGGACAAAGTCGAAACATGACTTTATTTTTATCTATTCCTACTATAGCAGTGATGTTGGCGTGCTACTGGTAATGTTTTCGATCTTTAAGTCAAAATGGCGTCAGAACTATAAGACCCCTGAGGGCCCTCACTACTGGATCGCCTACAATACGCGCCGAAAGCTCCTCGAACTTATAGTCAGGATACAGGCGCGTGACGTTGTAGAAGGAGGCGACCTTGTCGTGTTCGCTTGACCGACTGTAATCGCAGCACTGTCTGTAGTGCTTGATGATGGCACTTTTGCGGATATGAACGTGTCTAGTAGTTTTTGCGCAGTGGCTCTCGACATGATGGACACACGGATCGCAGACTGTCCTGGAGCGAGCGATGTACTTCGTTCCCATACGACGCAGACTTGCAGAGTGGTAGGTGAACAGTCTCGTCTGGAGGGGCAGATACTCGTGCTGAGCGTATCTCAAGTTTAGGGGGTACTCGGAACAATGGTACCTCATTGGTACCACTAGTGTTCCTATGGAACGCTTGTGTTTACGTTCCATCTTCCAGACTATGGTCGAGATGCTGGAATTCCTGAGCGGAACCATCAGCTCATCTATGTCGACGTGCATGTAGTACTGCATTTTGGACAGCGACCTGAAGATGCAGTCGTACAAAGCCGGCATTTGGCCGTGCGCGTGGACGTCTCTGTCCATGACAGTAGTGTCGACGATGAGCTTGAAGGTGACTAAGGTCAGGTCGACTCCCAAGGACTGCATCCTGGCAAAAAGGAGCTTCAAGTCCGAGGTCATATATAGGTCATAAAAGTAGAAACTTGTTGCCCCCATGGCCCTGTAATTGGCTACGAATTCAACAATCTTCCAGAGGCTAAGGGCGCCGAATAAAGGCCTCACGCATACGGCGCAACACTTCTTTTTGGATTTCCTTGGTGGCCGATGTAACCGGAGCCATCCGAGGGAGCTCGCGGTGGCACCTCGAGCCGCGACTGCCACTCGTACGTCGTCATCCTCGGGAAATGCTTCCCTCGGTGGTGGACACAGGATCAAGGTGTTGTCGAATGTTGGACCAAAATAGGTAAAGACTCGTCGTATGTGGGCTTTGCGTATGACTGTCGCGTTGGGTGTCCGAATGATGCACACCAGAGGTGGGTGTCGGAGGAGCATGCCTACTCTCTTCGGGTCATATTTTCGCACGAGGCTGGTGATGTGGATGGCCCGCTCCATTGTGGTGACGAGGAACGCGGAGAAGACGTGGATGTGGTCAGTGACGGTGTGCCACGACTCATTCTCCGTTCTTAGAGGTCCTTGAGGAGGAAGTCGCAGTGCTTGCGCGAGTCTGTCGTCCCAGAGTTTGAAGTGGAGCTTCGTTGGATCGTCTCGCTTGCTTGGACACGTTGTCCCTGCGAGCAATAAACAGTTTGCAGTGAGCGAATGCGAGTCCCGTCTTGGTCAACGAGCCATCGTTGTATTTGAGGGCTATCGCCTGTGTGACATTATTACGACTAAGTGATTAGTTAATTGTGCATAATCGACTGCTTGTGCAGCAACCAGTTGGCCTTTAAAATGAGGAGTGTTAAAGTAAATGGAGGTCTGTCTTGACCCAACATACCGTTTCTTTGGAAGCGTACGAGTGGTTGGGTAAGAGCACCGTTTCGGAAATTATTCATGTAGGAACGATGTGTGATGACAGACAGCCACTAAAGCATCATCATCATCACCAGCCTATGTTTGTGTCAACGCCCAGGACGAAGGCGTTCATAGTTATCGATCATAGTTATCTGTATGTCACGCTAGCTCATTCCAACATATGCCTGCAAATATTATAATTTAACCACACCAACTAATTCTTGGACGTGCTCGGCAGCGCTCACCTTCCCTTGACACAGATTCTGTAACTTTATAGACCACCGGTTACATTCCCTACGCGTTACATATCTTGCTCAACTCCATTTTTTCCTCTTACCGACCACTGGAATATCGGTTACCCTCGTTTGCTCTCTGTAATCCAGACCGCTGCCTCTTAATATTAGGCCCAACATTTTTCGTTCCGTCGCTTGTTGCGTGGTCCTTACGTCCTTTTCAAGCCTCTTTGTTAACGTAAATGTTTCTGCTCTGTATGTTAGTATCGATACTAGGCAGTACACCGTGGACCCGAAATGCACATAGGTTCCAATACATATAACCGAAACATATTTCGAAAATGTTGTATATAGCAAATGGAACCTGTGTAAGACGAATGTTCTTGAGCGTCAGCTCTTCCCGTGGTCATGCTTGTTGATACGGTTACTGTATATCATTCCTAATACTGTTGAACATTACTCCTACCAAGTAAGCGGTACATATTATCGCCGTTCCACGTAGTTTACACTAAGTATAGCGTACTTGCAAAAAAAAAGATCACCGATGATTACGATACTCCGTTGTGCGAAATTTGAACGCAGCTCTATTCGTGTTTTCATTTCGCAGTATATTGGCTAGCACAAACAATCAGCCTCTTGCGGCACGTTGCAAACGGAGCAAAGTGTGGCGCGGCTGCCTCGTTAATCTGGAGATCGCGAGAGCCAGCGTGTATTTGGCCAGCGCGTGGGTGACGCGTGGGCGCGATTCATAGAAGCCGCCGCCGACAAAACCCGACAAACCTCCCTCACAACGCGCACTACTCCGGCGCCATCTCGTAGCCGTCGTCGCCGCACTGCGCTTTTCCTCTCACGCTTTCGCCAAACCCTCCTCCGCTTTCCGCCTCATGGTTCCGCTGCACCCTCCTCTCCGCTTTCCGCCTCGCGCCTCTTCACTCTCGCCGCTTCTTTCGTCCCCCCCTGCGCGCCGCGTTCGCGCTCATCTTTCGCTGTGCTCGTTAGTTCGGTTACAAGTGACGCCGCCCCGCGCTGCAGGAGCGGGTGCCCAAGACCTGCGCTATAAAATGTTCCCCTTAATGAAACTTACGCCGAACAGGATTGAGAATGTAGTACAGTAGTCAACTGATGACTAACCCTGAGAAATGGCGTTTATTTTTGACTGAACTGTACCCACGAACGCTAAAGCAGCGCTACGAGAGGGACGGGGAGATTTTGATGTATCTATAGCGAGGCGCCGGCTTTTGTAAACCTGAATAAGCAGCAGCGTGAACTACAACATCCAACACAGCTGACTTTCAACATTGAAAGTCAGCTCTGTATGTGTGCTTGGCACACTTTCTTTCGTTACCAAGTGCGGTGCAAGTTGGACGTTCACCTTGAAGCAAGTAGCTGGGCAGTCCGTTCTTGTATTCCTTAGCATGAAAAGGTGTCATTCTTAAATAAACTTGTGTACGTTACAGAAAAAAGCGACCGATTACAATTGCAGTTACCTAAATAGAAACATAATTGATTACCATGACCATTTACTGCGCCATGGAAATAAATGAGCAGTTACTAAAAAGTTATTCTTGCTTTTGCGTTAGTTTACTCGCAACTCGTATTAACGTTGCACATATGCAGTAAATAAAATGATATTTCCTGGCTCTTTCAGTACGTCCTCCGGAGCCCTTCACACATTGTTTATTCTAACTATTAATTGCTTTTCAATATTTTCTTCAGTCATCTTCCCTAATTTTTTATGATGACCTGAGCCGCGGCTTTGATACCCGCTCAATAAGCATTAGAGGGAATGGCGGTGTCGTAAGGTTCAAAACCTTCTGCACGAGATAGTTGTTACTCAATGCCCCGATCCTGGCGCGTATATGTCCTCTGTGAAGCAGAACGGTTGGCCCCGTACAGCAATGAAAAGTGCAGAAAATTTTGCAGATGTGATTTCCTGGCATCAAAGTCGAAGCGGCCATCGCTGTCAACCGTTTTCATCTACCAGAATTGGCCTGATTAAATATGCCCATCCACAAGGCTGCAGCGTGGCATGACAGCGGGAGTTCTAGTATAGTTCTCACTATATTCAAGTACGCAATGCTTGTCCCATGTTGCAGGTTGTCTCACAAATAAGCTAACTGGTTACACGTAATTGTTTACTGAAAAATGTAATTGAATTACAGTGAGCGTTACCAAGTAAACAGTGATCGATAAATTACAAGAATAGCAATTAAGGTTAATTGAATACATTAATTACAGAATCAATTACATGCAATTGGTTACGTACAAGTCTAATATAAAAGAGCTGATGGGGCTTCTCCTACAATAAATTGCGTGACCGCTTCAGTTATACACCAGTTAATGTGTTAAATATCGTTGTGCTTTGTCAGCGTCTTCTTTTCTTTCTCTCTTTCAATTGTTTAGCACTCATTGAGATGTTCCAGCAAAATATCCATCACGATTCCGTTTTCGAAGCTTTCCACGTACAATTCACTTCCTGCCACCAATTCACATGGGAAGTTGTCGGTGCTGATGATTCCGGTGTTGAAGATCTCGACGGTGTCACCGGCCACGTGGTACCGGCCATCTTGTACGTTATAGCCAGCTGAACACCAGCGCCAAGCAGCATGAGTTGTACGAACAGCCGCACTGCATCGTTGGATAATAGAGAGATTGTTGAGCAAGTTTTCGTGACGTCTCTGTACGAAATAACTTTGACAGAATCAGGGACTCCGTAACCGGGGTGGGGGGGACACCCCCCCCCCCCCCCCCCCCAATATTTTTCCAGCGGGGGCAGGGCACCTCCGCTTTCCGACCATTTATGCTGGAATTAAATTTTTGACAAGAGCTATAGTTAAATTGCCAAACTGGTGGTTGTGGGGCCCAATGTTTTCCAGAAGGTTGATGGTCAGCTGGACGTACAACGGTGGCACGATGGCCGGTTAAGAAGCCAGAAATTAAGGCACGCCACTCAACATACCAGTAACCAAACTCTTCAACTACGCAAACAGATGCACCAGAAATCGGCGGAAAACTGACTTACGCACGGAGAGGGAATAACAACACATCAATAGATAAGAAGCATTTCTCTCATGCCACCGCTCTTCCCTACAAAATATTGCACAAGCCAGCCAATCACCGGACACTGTATATTTCCGAACTACCTCTTAAGATCCAACAAAAGTAACCACAACTCTTGCAAATGCGGAAAACATGCACGAAAGATCGATGATCAGCTCATAGACTGCTCCCTAACAAGAAAGGAAAGACTACTCCTGACACGCATATTTCCAAACACCGCAGAATACAAACCTGAAATAATACATACCAAACCCTTGACGAACTCGCAAAAAAAAAGCAGCCAGATCATTCACCAAGAATACATGTCCCAATCTTGGCTCCAAGACAGCCAGCTTTCGGTAACGCTGCTGAACGGAAACCTATCAGTAAGGTACAATAGCGTATCCTGAAAGTCAACTTTTCTTCTTCTGTTCCCTTTCTTTTGTTAAAAGCTCTCTTTTCCGTTTATTTTACATTTCCTCTTGTTTTTTTTTTCAACTCTTCCTGCCTATTAGTTACTTATTCACTGATCTATTTTATTTATTTCACTAACAATTTAGACACACACATATGCCGGTTTATAGACGAGCTATGAATTGGCTGTATTGTGGGCGAAGAGCACGAAGAGTATCATCGTGCGAAGAGTACATTTCCCGACTCGACCACTGTCGCCATCTTGCTCGCCTGAACATAGAGGCCAGACAACAAGACCGGAAAAATATTTACGACGAATGCCATCGCGTTGTATCTTTTCGACCTGGTGACGAGGTCCTGCTCCTGACTCCTGTTCGCACCCCTGGTTTATGTGAAAAATTCCAGCCACGGTTTATCGGGCCGTACATAGTCCTTGGACAGACTTCGCCTTTCAACTATCGCGTTACTCCTCTTGACGCCCCCACAGACCGCCGTTGCCGCAATACCGAGGTTGTCCACGTCTCCCGCATGAAGCCCTTCACGCGGCGTGCCTCGACACCTTGACGGCCGGCCAGGATGGCCGCTTACACGTCGGGGGGAAATTAGTGTGGGCGTTTATTACGCACATCTTCCTCATCTGTATGTTATCATCATCATCCTCGCACTTTTACCTATCCTCCTCTTCGCCTGTATATGTGTTCATCATCATCGCCTGTGTGCTGCGCTGGTTCGCTGACGAGCTCCGGGGCCTAATAAACGTCGTTCCAACCGAGACGTCACAGTATCAACAAAACATTTTACATATAGGCTTTTAGAGATATCGCGATGGCTTCTGCAGCACAATATTACCTGTACTGGTGGACATCAGAAAACATGTGAATAATGTCAACTATGTAGTTAGCCGGTCAACTAATTTCTGATAAAATACCTTTTAGCTATTACAGCTAGGCTTCCGGTTGCAATCATAGATTGCTGGCCAGTAGTTAGTAATGTATGTGGTGTATTCAAAAATAATAATAAAAACGGAAGGAAAATATGTTTGCTGGCCGCGGCAATTGCTGTACCCAGAAGAAAGCTGCGGAACTGAACTTGGGTGCCGTTATGAAAATGTTCTTGTCTAGAACGGCAGAACGAACAGCGACGTTCGGCCTCCTTTGACAACCTCTCCTGCCCAACGCCCTCTTTTCATGCCAGCCAAGAACCTAGTCAATCTACGATAATAGCTTCGTACCTAGTGCCTACTTTCTTGTCTACTTGTATCACATTTGTGCAATTTTGTCAGTTCACATTTGCTTCACTGCGGGAGCGCATGCAGAAATATTAAAAATAATTTTTCGCAGCTTTCGAACACGTTTTGCCATTTGCGCGGTCTCCGCAGGTTTTTAGTACTTGTGAAATTTCCAACCATGTTTCAAGTGTATATACCAATGCAGAATAATCGAGGATATAAATATGTAAAATTTAATACAGCTAAACTGGAGTAAAACTATATGATGCATGTGCTTAAAATAATACTAAATATTCAGATAATAAAATGTAACGTCAACAAATAAGAATTGACAAATATTGAGACAATAATATATAATAACCACAACATACAAAGACAACAATACTTGCCCCCCCCCCCCCCCCCCCTTCCCGAAAACGTTCCGGAGTCCCTGGACAGAATACCGACGCCGATGCGTAGACGTCAGCTGCTGCACTGGTGCTGCCATGTCTTGACGGTTAGTTCAACACCATCACGCATAAATGTCAGTGTAAACAACGTTGATCGAGAACTCTAATTGGCAAGGCGGACGACGTTCCGCTTAGCTGCCGCCGTGAAGGCACCAGCAGTCGTTAACATTTTAGTGGCTCGTTTTTTTTTTTACTGCCACGGGCAGCGAGTGACACTTTTGTTTCTTAAGCAGTGACTTCCGGTTGAGCACCGACTTCCGGTTTGTGCGAAATTAAAAAATCGTTTCTACATACAAAATAAATCATTAAAAATAAAAAAAAGATGCAAAATCAAAAGTTCTACTTAATATTGCTGAAAGATATGACATCAGAGCACAAGTTTAGTTACAAACTGAGTTAGTTGAGTGATGGGAATGATTAGAAAGTAATTAGAAATCACTAATTGCCGTACACCCATGTGCGTGCTGGTTTGGCACCATGCGCGTGCTGGTTTGGCTCCATGCGCGTGGCGCTTTCTTGCCAGTTCCGTTTCCTCGCTCATCCGAGTTCAGATTCCCACTCGTTCCGTTCGCCACGGAAGTCGACGACGTGAACGTCAGGCCAAGCGATGTATACCGTCGAGTTTTCGACGACGACGAGGACGCCATGCCTAGTGTACTGTAGTGTAGTGTAGTTTAGATCGTTTACATAAAGATTCACCAGCATTCTTGTATGTGTCGCACTTTCCTTTAATAACACAAAGCTTACACAAAGAAAACCGAGTTAACCCAAGCAATACACCAGGGTACACCAACGCCGAGATGCGACTGCCACTAGCAGACACGTAAGTCAAGGATTTGGGTCGTTTCTAATTTTTTCTTGGGACAAGAAACCTCACGCAGGAAAACAAGTTATACCGTGCGTTTGAACAAAGCATCACAGGAAGTAGCTACCAGCGGCATCTTCGTCAGCTGTGTTCAGTCATTAGGCGCGCATCAGTGCGCTGTGTATGCGAACTGACTATAGAGAATATTAGCATAAAGAAGTTGTCCTTGCAGCGATGCACAACCTGCTTGAAATAGACAGATGGAGAGAGAGAGAAAGAAAGGGAAAGAAAGACAAGGAGGTTAGCCAGTGTAAATACCGGCTGGCTACCCTGTACTGGTGAAAGGGATAAAGGGAATAAAAGGTGAGAGAAGAAACAAATAAATAAAAAAAAGTGAAGTAAGAAAAATTCGCGCAACAACGCGACCCTACGCGCTACGACGTTGAAAGCCGGTCGCACAATTCGCAAGCCCTTAAGAACTTCGGCAGAGCTCTTAAGACCTTGAGTGCCGAAGCCCGTCTAGACCGGTGTCCTAAAACTTTTTCCTCTTTGCGGGGGCGATTGTCCAGTTTTTCAAGCGCTGTCGCGAGCACTTTTGTTGCCACATTGTAGCGGGGACAGTCACAGAGGAGGTGCTTGATTGTCTCCTCGCAGCCACAGTTGTCGCAAGCAGGGCTGTCAGCCATTCCAATGCGGAAGGAATAAACGTTTGTGAATGCCACGCCGAGCCACAGGTGGCACAGATAGACGGAAGATGGAAGCAGTTCTAAAGACAGTGGGAAGATAGTACGGTTTCTCTTTTGTCAACATATTGACAGCGGTGGCGCGTGTTCGTAATGTTGCATTAACGCGACCGTGTTAAGGGCCCCGTGTCGCAGAAAATAAGGCGTCGGTGTCGGCCTCGTTGGCGGAAATAATCATCCTGAACCACCCCGACCGCGTAGGCCCTCCGCGTGGCGCAAGACGTCAGTGAACAAACATTGAATTTCTCAAAGTAAACTCCATCAGAGAAATCGTAAAGTACGACTACCACAACCTACAGACGTGATAGCGTCGGATTGTAATTTCAATATACGATAAAAAAGCCTGATAGGCAGCCAGGGATCTTTGAATGCTGTCGCGTTCCACTTTTAAAGGGGCGACTTAAGCGTCCTCTAAATTTTAAATGCGAAGCATTTCTTGCCGGCGGCTCTGTCCGTCCCTCCCTCCCTCCATCCATCCATCCATCCGCCGTGCGGCGTCCACACCCGCACTGCGCATGCGCATCCTCCTCTCCTCCTCCTTTGTCTGATCTCTCCTCTCGGCATTCCTCCTCTCCTCTCCGACGCTCCTCTCCTCTCCTGATTGCGCAATGAGTGGTAACACCTGCGACTCCGCGCGCGATAATGCGAAGCAGCTTAGGTTAGAGGCACGACGGTAGACGCTGCATACTCCGATGGGGGGCGCCACTGTAGCTCGCGGTATAATGACGCGCGCGCGCGCTCCGCTCCTCTCATTCCCCTCCCGCAACGCCGCGATGAGTGCCACGGACAGCGCCAGCGTCAACGCCAGTGTCAGCGCCGTGGACAGCGTCGCGGAGAACTCTGAGGGCTCGAGCCGCTGCCACGAAACGGCAGCGGCGACAGGCCGATCCCGAACTTCGGGCTCGCGAAGCGGTAGCTACGTACCTCAACCTAATGGAAACGACGAACTGAAAACTAATGGAACTTGAGTCGGGACCTCATGGCTGCTTCGCATACTACTCAGGGTTCCCCTACGGGAAGACGGTGTATTTTTTTTATTCTTTCTTTCACTGATAACGTTACCTTACTTGCTAAGGACAGGCGGTAGTCCTAGAGTTGGTCCTTGTCATCTTTAGCCTGTGTTTAAGCTTTTCCTGCTTGAAAACATGCATTTCATCGGAAACAAACAAGCCCAGCTTATAAACTTACTGCATTAAGAATACGCCGACATTATACGCGCGGATGTAAGTTGATTTCTTGTTTGCTTATTATCTGAGGTTCACACGTTCACTGCTCGTAATGTGCTGGTCAACATTGAGTGCAATAAAAGCCGTCATATATTTGGCGTATATTTTGCTTAGAAGTATTCAAGTACTTAGACCGGGAAGGCTTAAGAGTGCGGATCAACGGCGAATATCTCAGCAACCTTCGCTGTGCAGATGAGATTGTCCTATTCAGCAACAATGGGGACTAATTACGGCGAATGATTGAGGACCTTAACCGAGAAAGTGTAAGATTTGGGTTGAAGATGAATATGCAGAAGACAAAAATAATGTTCAATAGCCTGGCAAGGGAACAAGAATTCAGGATCGTCAGTCAGCCTCTAGAGTCTGTAAGGAGTACGCTTATCTAGGTCAATTACTCACATGGGACCCTGATCATAAAAAGAAAATTACAGAAGAATAAAATTGGGTTGGAGTGCATACGGCAGGCATTGCCAATCCTGACTGGGAGCTTAGCAGAGTCGTTGGAAAGAAAAGTGTACAACAATAGTTTGTTTGTCAGGTTAGAGCAAGTATAGCGTTCAAGCAAGTCAATAAACAGAGGCGCGTCTATTGCTGACGTCGGCAGATCTTTTAGGAAGCTGAAACAGCCACACCACCATCTGGAGAGCGCCAGCTGCAGACTAGCGGACAACGTTCTGTGGCATCGAAGGGAAAGCTACGGGGACAAAGCTCGCGCAGGCGAAAGCGCTTCTGAAAGAAGTCCCACATATTCATCCGCGTTAGTGTAAGCTGGGGAAGGGAAAAGTTAAGCACATTATTTACAACGCCTAAACAAGACAAAGTGCACCACTGACTGTTGAAGGCTTTTCCGATCCGCGTCTGGGCAAACGCGGAACCATCGCGCGTGCAAGCGGCGTCAATTCAGCGTCTGTTCCGAAGCCCGAACGCCGCTGCCAAACGCTGCCGGACTACTCGGCGCAGTAATACATGTGCAGATGTTCCGCCCCCGTAGCTCTCTCTTCATTGCCGCAGAAAGGTGTCCGCTCGAGCATATAGTACGCGACTGGGAATACGATATCAAAACATCCGAACAAACAGCCTACTATAGTATCAAGAACTTATCGTCACTTACTTCTACAGAGACGGCTGCGAAGCTTCTTCAGCGCATTGAGGCGAAACGACGGGTGGCGCAGCATGGTGGGTTGGATAATTCTGCGAAGGCTTCCTTGAGGTCGAAGATGCTCGTCGCAAACAATGCTTCGGACTTGCCTAAAGAACGTATCTAAAGTTGATCTGCTGACCCTAGTCAGAACGTAAAGCTAATGCCTCGTTCCATCCAGAATCGGAGATCAAAGACTGCCAAATCCTCGGCAGGAAATCCTGCTGCTACTCCTGCTGATAATGATGATGATTATCTTAGAAACAATGGCGCATACCCACTGTGTCGAATCGGCTAAGTATTGGGAGGCGTAAGGAAAACGTATTAAACTAGTTGAAATACATGCGTGAGACATTTTGAACAAACAAATGCGAAGCACTCAGAATGGTATGACCACTGTTAAAGAGAAGGGAAAATATAAAAATTTAATAAGAGGCAGCAACAGAGCGAGAACAAATGCATGTACAAGTGTATTACTGTGGTTCACCAAATGAAAACAACCAACCTAAAGTGGGGGAGAAAATTCGCACTGCTTCCTTTTTTTTTGTATTGCGAAGGATCCCTTGTTATTACGGTGGTCGGAGATATATGCCTCCAATGTTCTTGCCATTCATTAAAGTTAAATTGTGTTTCGCGCGCATGGGGCAAAAGGTCGACAAACATTTGCACTGATCCCGTGCTATTTATATTCATACACAGGTGCAACATACGTTGGCGTTAAAGAGGTGGCAAGTATCGCTTGCACGGATATTATCTCGGCTTATAGAACCTGCGCACCGCCGCGTCCGCTGCGGGTGCCCAGACCCACTAAAATACGCCGGACTCAAATCTTATCGATTTGATAATAAAGTTTACGTTCTTCTTCTATGAAGAACCTGAATATCGAATAGTAAACAATTATGTTGGCTGGCTATGAATGCTGTCTCTGATTTTCTGAAATAAGATAAAGGTAACTTTCTATTATTTGGTGTGTTAACAATTGAAACTTTGTAAGGACTGAAGGATTCGCGCTTCACGAAGTAACACAGTGTTAGCAGTAAATTTAGGGAACCCAGGCAGACACGCATCGCTTCGTGTTCAAGAAAGGCGAGAGGTCTATGCTTTACCGGCCGAATCGCCAGAAAACAAACAAAATCGAGTCTCCAAAAATAGGCTGAATGCGACAAATCATTAAAATGGAATGTCTATGCACACTCGAGCGACAATGATTGATATTTTCCTTCGGAAAAGCCCGCTGTCTGGACACTTTTGTGTGCAACACTGGCTAAAGTGTACTAAACTCTTAACTTTGGAGGGAAATAAGAGGGCCTGCAGGCGCCCATAAAAAACTAATTGGCCGTCTACGTGGCATTCTGCGGCTTCATCAGAGTTACAATATCAAAGTTCGCTGGCAGCAGAAGCAGCAAGGCGCACTTTTAGATGTGGCATTTGTTTGTTTGCCGATATTTTCATAACTTAAATTGTTTTTATGCGGGTAATGTCAAATGTCACGAGCCTACTGTTTATTCTGGATCCTAAGTAGCGCCAAAGAGACCAGCCCGGACACAGGAACGACGTGTATTGTGGTTCTCATGTCCACTCTTGTCTCTTTAACGCTACTTAGGATTCCAGTATGACAGACCAACTAACCTTAATTAGCGCCTGGGCCGTATACTAATCTTCTCTGATTGATAACCTCCGGGAAACGTTGGGGAGCGTTTGTGTTGTCTCCTGTATCGCG